>NC_058130.1:354487815-354531474 GCF_016433145.1 Gracilinanus agilis | reverse complement strand
ATTTCCCAATGGATAGTATAGCTACTCTTCCCTCTCTGGGTTGATTACACTGACAGTAAGGTTTGATTATTACCTCTTAATGCTCTCTTCCTCTCCTTCTTATTACAGTATTTGTCCCCTTTCATTCCCATGCCCTCTTTGTGTGTAATATAATATCCCATTTTTTTATTCACTCAAGTTTCTCTTGGTGTCCCCTACTATTCACCCCCCTCTTCCCCACCCCCCATGTCATTTTAGACCATTTAGTATTCCACCCTCTCCCTGTGAATTATTCTTCTGATTACTATAATAGTGAATATTATAATAGTGAATAGAGTTCACTACAGAGAATTAAACATAACATTTCTCCACATAGGAATACAGATAATTAGATCTCACTGAGGCCCTTAAAAAGGCAAATTTAAAAATTAAGAGTTTTCTTTCTTTCCCCTCTGTTTCTTATTTACCTTTTCATGTTTCTCTTGCTTTTTGTGGTTGGATATCAAACTTTCCATTTAGCCCTGGTCTTTTCTGTGCAAATACTTGGAAATATTCAATTTTTGTTGAATGCCCATAATTTCCCCTGGAAGTATATAGTCAATTTTGATGGGTAGTTGATCCGTGATTGCAGGCCCAGCTCTCTTGCCTTTCTGAATATCATATTCCAAGCTTTGCAGTCTTTTAGCGTGGAGGCTGCCAGATCCTGTGTGATCCTGATTGGTGCTCCTTGATATTTGAATTGCCTCTTTCTGGCTTCTTGTAAGATTTTTTTCTTTTACTTGGAAGCTCTTGAATTTTGCTATTATATTCCTGGGCGTTGTCTTTTCTGGGTTTAGTGTGGAGGGTGATCCTTTCAATGTCTATATTGCCCTCTTGTTGTAGGACTTAAGGGCAATTTTACTGAATAATTTCTTTTAGTATGGAGTCCAGGTTTCTATTAATTTCTGGTTTTTCTGGAAGACCAATGATTCTCAAATTGTCTCTTCTAGACCAGTTTTCTTGGTCTTTTCACTCTCTCATTGAGATATTTCATTTTTCCTTCTATTTTTTCAGTCTTTTGACTTTGTTTTATTTGTTTTTGTTGTCTTGAGAGATCATTAGCTTCTAATTGCTCAATTCTAGCCTTTAGGGACTGGTTTTCCTTTTCAATCTGGTCATTTCTGGTGTTCAATTTGCTTATCAGTTCATTTGATTTCTGAGCCTCAATTTCCAATTGCAAAATTATGCCTTTTAAACTGTTATTTTCTTGCCTGATTTCCTTTTGAGCTATTTCCCATTTCTCTAACCAAATCTTTTCCAACTTTCTCGTCATCTCAGTTTTGAACTCTTCAAGAGCTTGTGACCAGTTTTCATCATTTTGGGAGGGTCTGGATGCTTGTTTGTTCTCCTCCTCTGTTTGCTTGGTTGTCTGGATTTCTCTGTGTAAAAGTTGTTGAGTGTTAAAGATTTCTTTTTCTTGTTTTTAATCTTTCTCTTCTGAACTTCCTGATTCTGGGTAGCCATCATTAGCCCAGTAGCTTCTCAGCTTTATCCTTGTGCTCAGGGTCTGTCTGTGGTTTTTTGGGTCCTGAGGTCTGAGGTCTGGTTGTTCTCAAGGTCAAGCCCCCTTGTTGACCCCCTTGCTTTGTCCTCTGCCAGAGGTTCCTTACAAATCTCAGGGTGCTGCTTCCACAGTCGTATACTGGTCTGCACTGGTTCCCCACTCAGGGTTTCAGAGCCTTAGCTCGCAGCTGTGTCTGCCTCCACCCTCAGAGTCCGTGCGTGTTCTTTAGCTTTTTGGGGTCCTAAATCTTGCTGCTCTCATGAACAGGCCCTGGAGCTGCCAATGACTCAATGGGTGCCCCAAACTTGCTCTATTTCTTTTTAACTGGCTTTAGCACTATAGGTGTTGTGTGTGGAGGGGGTGGGGGGGTGGGGGTTGCTCAGCCTGCAATTTAGTGAGAGCTGCTTCACCCCTTTATAGCATGGAAATGTCCCGATTCCACGTACCTTCCACACTGCACCCTGTTGTGCGGTCCCTCCGTTTGTCTGGACTTGTTTTTATGTCCCCTTGAGGAGTCCTGTGTGTTTCAGTCAGGAGAGGTTAAGAGCTGCTTTTTACTCTGCTGCCATCTTAACCCAGAACCTCCATTGTCTTTTTCCAAGCATTTGCATGAATAATGTGGAGGCAGCTGGGACTGGTTCTTGAGAGAACAACTGCATGCAAAGACCTGTGTGGCTCTTAAAGGGCTCTTAGTGGGCCTCTGGGTAGATCAGTGTGGACTGAGAGCCAGGCCTAGAGATGGGAGGTCCTGGGTTCAAATCTAGCCTCAGATACTTCCTAGTGGTGTGACCGTGGGCAAGTCACTTAACCCCCATTGCCTAGCCCTCATCGTTCTTCTGCTTTGGAGCCAATACACAGCATTGGTTCTAAGGAGGAAGGTAAGGGTTTAACAAAAAGGGGGGGGGGCTCATGAAGGCAATATATTATGGCAGTTACAAGCATCACCACAATAGAAACTACTTGACTGCTTTTCTTAGAGACCTTGACAGAGACTGAGCTAAGTCACCTCTCATTATAGCATCATCTGTTTAACAGCAGACCTATCAATGAGCATTATTAAGTACCTACTGTATTCTAGGAAGCCAGACAACTAAATGAATAGAGCACCCTGCCTGGAATCAGAAAGGTCTGAGTTCAAATCCAGCCTTAGGCACTAATTGTGTGATCAATTTACTTAATCCTTCTTGCCTCAGTTTCCTTATCTATAAAATGAGCTGGAGAAGGAAATGGCCAACCATTCTAGGATCTTTGCCAAGAAAAACCTCAAACAGGGTTATGAAGAGTCAGCCATGACTAAAACAACTGAATAACAAATATTAAAGGCACCGTGCTCAGTTCTGGGGATACAAAGACAGCAGGTTTAAACCTGGGGATTTACAGTCAGTTAAGGGGGAGAGGAGACAACATGTACCCAAAAAAGTATATATAAAACTATAAAAGTTAATTTGGAGGAGGAAGACACTAACAGCTAGTGCATTAGGAAAGAAAGGCTACCAGTAGAATAAGGATTCTTTGCCCAGAGTCTGTTCTTATTATGACATTTTAATGTAGTTGGTTTCCTTTGCAATCCTACATATCAGATTGCCCAATGAGGCCATGAAACTCAAAAAATGGGTAAGAACCCCTAATTTAGAAAGTTGTTCTTGGATTGAACCTTGAAGGAAAGTAGGGATTTCAAGAGGCAGGAATGAAGGGGACACACATCAGAGGCATGGGGGAGAGAGTCAGCATAGAGTGCAGGGAGGAAAGAGTAAATAGCATGTGTGAGGTATAGCAAAAAGGCTGGTTTCGTTAGATTGTATCATGTAGAATGGGGAGGAATGTATAATAAAGCTGGAAAAGTTACTCCCAGATCATGACAAGTTTAAAAAGCCAAATAAAAGAGTTTATATTTAATCCTAGAGGTCATAGGGAGCCAATGGAGTTTATTGAGCAGGGAAGTTACAAGTAAAGCTTGTGCTTGAGGAAAATCACTTTCATAGCTGTATGGTGAATGGATTGGAGAGATGAGAGATTTGGGAATTTATTGCAATAATCCAGATAAAAGATGGTGAGACTGAATGAGGGAGATGATTATGTGTGTAGAAACAAAGGAACTGATTGGAGATAGACTGCAGAGACAGAAATGACAAAATTTGGCAATGGATTAAAAATGTGAAAAAGTCGAGATTCTTGGACTCTGAAACAAAGTTGGAGCCTTTGAGATCTCTAGTATACTCTGACTATGATCAATGGCAGTAGATGGATCCAGGGGAAACTCAGGAGTCCCAGGTTTCTGATTAAACCAGAAAGGATTCCCATTTCAGTTTTGTTCTTGTTCAGTTGTGTCTGACTCTGTGGGGCCCCATTTGGGATTTCTTTGGTAAAGATACTGGAGTAGTTTGCTCTTTCCGTCTCTAGGAAGAAATGGAGGCAAATAGGGTTAAGTGACTTTCTCGGGGTCACATAGCTAATGTCTGTAGCTAGATTTGAACTCAGGAAGATGAGTTTTCCTGACTCCAGGGCTAGAATTCTATCTACTGAGCCACCTAGAAGCCCTATGTATCTCAGTTTATATACCTCCAGTCCATTTCAGTGTCTACCAGGATCCTGAATGCACATATCATCTAGGGAGCTCCCCCTATTTCTTGGAATTATTTTCTAGAATTCAAGCGAAATGTTTAGAGTGTAGGAGGGCCTTTCTACTAAGACAGAGAGCCTGAAAGCAGTCAATAGATTTTCTCACACACACACACACACACACACACACACACACACACACACACACACACACACACACTGGGAAGATTTAATATTCCTTGTTGAGCTCTAATTTGCATATATTCTCATCTATTTCCCTTGGAGATCCTCTTCAAGTTTTGCTCTTCTCTGCCCTGGGAAGATGGGGACTGTCAGCAGCTCACTTCTTTTTCTCTGGTGATGAACAGAGACCTTTGTAATTAAGAAGATAATTATTTGAGAGTTGAAAGTCTTCATTTAATGCTGTTAAACTCATACTGTTTTTTAACTTAAGATGCCAGCAATGTCTTTGCAGCCCATTCCTTATTCCTTCAAGTGGTAATCATTTGCAAAAACTTTTCTTTAATGGAGGAAATATTTCAGAGGTAATTGAGCTATGAACTTCTAGGTAAGCTATTAGCAAGGTAAACACACTATGTTTCTTTTGACAGTTTTAAATATATACCGGGGAAACATAAGAAATCATTGTGCTTTGTAAAGGCAGATGTGACAGTCTTTTACATTTACTTGGTCTGGGAGATAAGAGCATTATTGGATAATGAGTTTCTATTATAGTTTTGACATAGATAAGGCATTTCTATTATAACAGACATGGATAAGGCTTTTATTAAACTTATTCTTACTTTTCAGTATTCCAAACTGCTTTAAATTTAACTTTTTATTTTGGAGGGTGGGGTGAGGAGACAGATCACAAACCAGAGAACAGGGTTTTAAGTGTTTAATCTTAGTTATTATTGGGTGGGTTTTTAAACTTTTTCAATATAACTATGGAATTTCTTTGCCACAGATACTTGATGTCACAATGGAACCAAGTTAAATAACTCCCAGACTTGCCAGCAAAGGTAAACAGATTGGTTTCTGTGGGAGAGGAAAGGAGCAAGCACTTATTAAGTGCCTACTATGTGTCATGTACTGTGCTAGGCATTTTATGAATATTATCTCATTTGATCCTTACAAACATTGCTGGGAGGTAGGTGTTATTATTCTCTTATTTTCTAGATGAGAAAACTGGGACAGACAGAAGTTAAATAACTTGCCTAGGATCACTTAGCTGGGAAATGCCTGAGGCTTAATTTGACTTCTGGGTTTTCCTGATTCTAGACTCAGTGCTCCATCCATCATATAATTTGGCTGCCTCCAGAAAAGTCTATACCACTATTTTGTGACCTCCAACACCAGCACATCCAAGAGAATTGGGGAGGAGTTAATAATGCCCCAGTTATTTCCATTCAATAGAATGTAAGCTACTTGAGAGTAAGGATTATTTCATTTTTGTCTTAGTATTGAGAATTGTGTTCAGAACACAGGAGGCACTTAATAAAGGCTTATTGAGTTGAATTGAGAGAGAAGACAAAAGTTATTAGTGATTGTCACAGTTGCCTCAGTTTTCTGTGCCCAAGAGACATTTAGCCATAGCTACAACATGTATAGGATAAAGAGAGTTTTGCCTCAGGATACCCACATGGGGCACACTTTCTCATAATGGCAACTAGCATCTCCATGGCTGTCTTCTGGTCCATACCACTCCTAGCTCCAGAGTCCTACTGCTTGAGCTACTGCAGAATACAGTTACCACCCCCAGAGCTCCATCAAGGACTTTCACCCCATTAATTCACTGAAGAGGGAAGGGTCAGACTAGCTCTTCTCCTGGTTCTGTTGACCATGACAGAGGCCTCCCTACCACAATTATTTTTGGCCCAGTTGAAAACAAATACTGTATTTCTGCCTTTTCTATTTTCCATTATTAGACTTCCCCCAAACTACATTTAGGGGAACATAGACAAAGTCTCATAGGAAAATCCACTCAGGAACACTATGCTCCCAAGAGCAACACAGCTTTCCCAGAAAGAGGTTTCACTACAATATTATTCTTTCTTCTATTATGATATTCAGCTTTGTCAGGGAATGATAAGAGCCAGTTTAGGAATTCCTATTCTTTTATATGTTGCTTTTAGGTAGCTTCAGAGTCAGAGAAAGGCTGATGCCCTTAAAGTCATTAGAAACAGGCATTGCCCTCTGCTCCCATGGGTTAAATGTCTTGCCTTTCTGATTATGGAAAAATAAAACAAAACTATTTCAATACTCAAGTGTTTGGCAATGGTTTAAAGGTGGTCCTATTTAGAGGAAGGGGACTGGATTACTTCTATGATTCTATAATCCTACTGCAAATAAATTTTAAACAAATATAAGATCAACATATAAATGAAAAGATCTTTACATAGAAGGGCTGTATCTTAAAAAAAGAGCTATGAGGCATTCTATTCCTGCTATATGGAATAATAGATAAAGCACTGTACCCAGAGTTAGCAAAATTTGAGTTCAAATTCAACTTCAGACACTTGAGTGACTCCAGGCAAGGCACTGTCTTCCTCATTTTCTCATCTATAAAATGGGGATAATAAAGGCACCTACCTTCCAGGATCCTTATGAGGGTAAAAAGCAAAAAAAATTTTTTTTGTGGAGAGCTTTGTAAACTATATAAAGTCTACCTAAAAAACAAAATTTATCAAATCAGGAACAGTAAATATGACTCCAACTCAATAGGATCCCACAAACTATTGACTGGGATTCTGGTTTCAAAGGAATTAGAATGTACTAATTAGTTTAATTATAATCATTTAGGTGACAACTTAGCCTAAATTAATCAGTTAAATTCAACAAATATTTATTAAATCCTGAGTATACCTAAAAGGCTTCATTGAAGTTCTACTGGGATGTCTCAAGGATCATAGTGAAATGATTGAAGCATGTGTAAGTCACCTAGCTCACTAGATATAAAGGTATCACAGTTCCTGCCTTGGAGCAAATGATGGATTCTAGAATCCCTGGAAAGGTACATTTGGTCCAACTCCTTTAAATGTACAGACTGGGGCCTAAAAAGGTAAAATGACTTGCCTGAGGCCATTGCTTACAAGTAATAAGTAAGGAGCAGAGCTGGGATTTGGAAACATTCTTTTGAATCCAAATTCATCTCTTTTTCTACTTCCCCAGAGTTTATAATCTAAATAGAACTCCAGAGAAGGAAAGAATTATATCCATGCATGAAAGTTTCAGAGCTTCCTTTGAATGGTTTGTAAACATTTGTTTGTTCCATTCGATACATATTGAAAACCTACTGTGTACTCAGTGCCAAAACAGAAAAAAAGGCTATATAGTAAATCTATAGATATGACTACAGCAAGTTTAAAAATGATTTCATTTCCAACCGGCTTTCACAGCATTTAATGTCTCTTATTTTTCTCTTCTTGCAGTAAAACATCTTAGCCTGATTGAGTGTGTATGAAAATCGAGGCAAGGATAAAACTCAGATTCAGCAATTTGAAGTCTTAAAGGTCTCTATAGTTATTAGGGGTTCTTAAAAATGGCTATTCATTTTTTGAAATAATACATTAGTAGAACTAAAGGAATATCTGTTAGTTGAATTACTTATATGTGCTTTCAGTTTAAGTAGAAATATTAGTAAAGGTAATGACTTAGAACTTAGATTGTGGTTTTCTGGTTATCAGTGTCTGTAGACTTTGTTCTGCTTTTTCTTCCTTCTTCTCCACTACCAATCCTCCCAACTCCTGCTCCAATTCTGAGTAGATGAAAATTTTTTTCCAGTATTTTTCCCTCTTCTATTTTTATTAATAGTTCCATTTTACAATAATGTTATTTGCTATGATGCATATTGTTCTTTTTTCATCTTTTTCCCCATTTATCTTTATGTTTTTGTCCTTGCATAGATGTGACTTACTTCAGAACATCTAGTATGTAGTGTTATGAAAAAGGCATACATTCTTTTCAGATAAAGACTGAGGCTGGGACAGTTCTTGACAGGCAGGGGAATAATTTAATGCTCACCTTTAGGTCATACATGGGGTGCCAGTTAATCTCTAAGTGTGCCAAATTCCTAAGAGCTAACATTATTCTAGAAGGTCATGGTATTTGGCCACTTGTAGAAGAATGTTTTGTTTAGCTTCTAAAAGCCTGCATTATTCTTTAAAATAAATCAGTATAGACAGGTCATTAAATCTTATGAGCTATGAATATGAATAGTAGCACAATATAATAACAATAATAAAAATCTCTTTTGTTTTCTCCATGGACTATTGCTTTTAAGCAAGGTCATGCATACATTTCTAATAGAGCTAGCTGTGTGAAAGATGGTTATTGTAACAAGATGATTGACTCAAGAGTCTCAAATTTATAGAGGCCAGAACTTAATATAAGTTTAGATGATATTTGGCTTTATGATGAAAAGAGGTTAGATATTTCTCTATGTCACTAGTAATGATAAATGCCTATATGGGAAAAAATTATGTAGAACTAAGAGCTGGACCCAAACACTTACTTTATAGGACAAGAGCTATGGAAAAAATGGTGGTAACCATTTTTACCTCAGGAGACAACAAAGTTTGGTGCCATACTAATCAAACTACCAAAAACTGTTTTATAGAACTAGAAAAAATAAAAAAAATAACAAAACTCATCTGGAAGAACAAAGAGTCAAGAATGTTAAGGGAACTAATGAAAAATGGCCAAACAGTACCAGATCTTAAACCATACTAAAAAACAGTGATCATCAAAATAATCTGGTACTAGCTAAGAAATAGAAGGATGGATCAGTAGAATGGATTAAGGGTAAATGACCTCAGCAATCTAGTATTTGATAAACCCAAATATCCCAGCTTTTGGGATAAGAACTCATTATTTGACAAAAACTGCTGGGAAGGAAAAGAAATGTGGCAAAAAAATTAGGTTTTGATCAATATCTCACATCCTGTACCAAGATAAAGTTAAAATGGGTAAATGATCTAGACATAAAGGGGCATGTTATAAGTAAATTAGGGGAACACAGAATAGTTTACTTGTCAGATATATGAAGAAAGGAAGAATTCATGACCAAACAAGACAGAGGACATTACAAGATATAAAATGAATAATTTTTGTTATATTAAATTAAAAAGTTTTTGTAAAAGCAAAACCAATGCAACCAAGATTAGAAGGGAAAGAACAAACTAGGAAACATTTTTACAAGTTTCTCTGATAAAGATTTCATTTCTCAAATATATAAAGGACTAAATCAAATCAATAAGAATACAAATCACTCCCCAGTTGACAAATGGTCAAAAGATATAAACAAGCAGTTTTTAGATGAATAAATCAAAGCTATCAATAATCAAATAAAAAATGTTCTAAATCCCTCTTGATTAGAGAAATACACATTAAGAAACTCTGAGGTACCACCTCCCAGATTAGTCAATATGATAGTAAGGAAAATGATAAATGTTGGAAGGAATGTGGCAAAATTGGGACACTAATGCATTGCTGGTGGAATCATGAACTGGTCCAACCATTCTGAAGGGCAATTTGGAATTACGTCCAAAGGGCTATTAATCAATGCCTATCTTTTGAGCCAGTAATACCACTACTATATCTGTATCCCAGAGAGTTAAAAAAAGGGAAAGGACCTACTTGTAAAAAAATATTTGTAGCTGCTCTTTTTGGGTGGCAAAGAACTGGAATTGTCCAGAAGTCAGAGTGGTCCAAGCAAAGAGGCTTGGAAAAGGGCTGTCAGGAAGAGCATAAACTGGAGTACAGGGGAGGAAGTAGGGGACTTTTCCTTGGAACCTGGAGTTAGTAGGTGAGTGGTCAGGGCCTGACTCTTGGAAGGGAAGGTGACTGGCCACATGTAGTTAGGTACTAGGAAGATGGTATTTGGCACCTATATAACAAATCTTGTTGCAAAATACTTCTGCAGCTTTTGTGAAAAAGGTGAAGTCTGGCCCCCCAAATCCTTACAAAGATTAATGTTATTGAAGAGAAGACAGCCTAAAGCTATGAAATAAATAGTCCTCTTTTCTCCTAGTTCCTTGCTCTTCTCCTCTGGGAGTGCTCCGTTCCACCCTGCATCATGCTTGGCAAAGTTTAGTATGTTCAATGTGAGGAGAAGGGTTACTTAGTTAATTTAGAACAAAAAACAATCTATTTACTTTATAGGAAATGCCTTTTCAGGCAAATCAATTCTTTGAGTGAACTTGGGGCTCTGGAGAGAGAAGCTGCCCTTTCTCACCTCCAGATTCTCTTTGTCTGTCCTTTTGTATTTCTTGACTGAAGAAACAATTCAACTCCACAGCCTCAAAAACTTCCTTTTTGTCTTAGAAAATCCTTTTTTTCCCTGAGTAAATCCTGGATCTCTTTTATCTAAGCTTGGAGAACCTATTCAAAAGTTAGAGGATGTGCTGAAATAAATATTTGATGCTTGATTGATCTTTGTGGATTGAAAAGTGCTATCAGACATCCAGGTGCAGTTGTAATTTTAAAATGGGGAGGGAAATAGAGGGAGGGAATGAATGCAAGTCTTGATTCCCAGAACTTTGAAAGCTTAATTTGAATGTTCAGTTCTCACAAAATCCCAAATTTGGTTATTTGCTATAAAAGTGACAGTTTGAGCAGAGTATGAAATTCTGCTCCTGTAATAGTCTGTAACCACTTCAGGAACAAATCTTAACTTCATATTAGCATCCATCTGACAGTAGGAGACCATTACTGGATTGTGGACTCACACTCCATCTAAGTTATCTCCTAATTAGCTTGACAGATTCTCTATCAGGGGCCTTCTGCTGCCTACATGGTATGAATATGGACACCAAAAGACCACAGTGTTCCTTATCCAGGTAGTATAATGAGCTGATTTGTTATTTCCTAATGTAAATTGTGGTTCTGTATCTATGAAGCCAAAGCCAAGGGAAGGGAATAATTGTCTTAGGTGATAGAACACGGGGAAAAGTAGCTCTGTTGAAAATAGTAGCTTGTGAGAATCCACTTATTTAAAAAGTCAGTTAATAAATAGAAATCAGGCAAACCAGAAAATTAACATACACCAATGTATTGATATATGGTTAGTACATATGTACTTTGTTTCACTCATGAGTTGTGTTTTTGAAAAACTGGGTAAAAACTGAATTCCATCTTCTGTAGTAGATTTTTTTTAATGTAAAAGAATCAATTTTATTCAATGTAAAAAGTGCTGAGTGAGTTCCTACTATGTGAAAGGTACTGTGCTAGGAAATACTTGTGCAAAGAAAAAAATGAAAAGACCTATTGGGAATCTTTTTGTGAGATGCATAATCATTGCCTCATTTATCTTCTCAGGCAGTTAGCATGACAATGAATGAAATATGAAGGTACTCATGACTTTTCTGTGTTTTTTTTTTCCTATTTACTAGAGAGTAAACACATGCCCAGCAGTTCAAGAATTGAGGCACTTCTTAGGTTAGTGAAGGGTCAAAAAGCTTTTTATTTGAAATATGTTGGGCCATAGGGAAGATATTGGTTCCTTTCTCTGCTTTAGGGAGGCAGTGTGGTACAGTGCCATGAGTGTCAACTCTGAAAGCCAGAGGGCTTGGGTTCAAATCCAGAGCAAGTCAATCAGTCTTCTTGGTTTCCTCAAGTGTGAGTTGAGAAGGGTAGTCTAGATGGCTTTTCAAATCCTTTCCAGATAGAAATCTAGGATTCTAGGTCTTTTTTTCCTTCAATTTTTCTCCCATCACTATGAAGACACCTAATTCTCTTTTATGGTCTGGACCATGGTTTTCAACTTTTTTGCCTTGTCTGCACCCTTTAAGAAAAACTTTTTCAGAATACTCATAGTTAAAGCTTAAATATGAATTCTTATTATTAATGGTACTAAATGACATATTTTAAGACTTTTTCACTTCAAGGAATTGTGATTTCAGTTGTATTGGAAATCTTTTTACAGATGCAAATTGCAACCCCCTCTATGTCTTAGTTACATTCTTAATTTTTTTAATTTGCAAGCATTTATTTTACTTCTTTCCTACCTTAATAAACATTCTCAAGGAATTATTATGTTCCCCCTAAATTTATAAACTTCACCGTCCATTACACAGTTCTGATTTGTAGTTTCAAGTTACAGAGGAGCATTTGTGTGGAAAGGGAATAGGACCCTTACCTGGGTAAAGCCAGAGCAAAGACAAAGAAGGTGATGACCCTCTTCCTGGATCACACCAACTGAAGACGATTTACAGGCCCGCTCAGATTTAGCTCAGAGAGCAGTTGGACATGAAAATCAAAACACCAGGTCAGTTATCTGCTCCCCTACAACCTCAAAGGTGACCAACTCTAACAAAATCCAAATTAAAAATAGGCTGGAAAAATGGATAAAAACTAACCAATCAAAAAAAGAACCCAACCATAATATGAGAGCTCCAGACACAGGCTCAGAAGAAGACAGTGACTTGAAAATATCTATAAGCAAAGCCTCAAAGAAAAATGCAGATTAAACACAAGCCTAGAAAAATTCCTAGAAGAGCTAAAGAAGAAAAAATTAAAAATTAGAGGTATTGATAATGGTAAAGGAAAGGAAAAGAAATGATAACAATGTAGGAAAATTATAAAATGAGAGATAATTATTTTGTAAAAGAGGTACAAAAATGCTGAAAAAGAAAGCAACTTCTTAAAAATCAGAATTGGCCAAATAGTAGAAGAGGCACAAAGGCCAAGAAAAAAATAACTAACCTTTCTGATAGTTTTTTTAGAAGCTAATGACTCCAACAGACAATTAAAATAATGTCAGAAAACTGAAAATATAGAAGAACATATGAAATGTCTCATAGGAAAAAAAAACAGACCTTGAAAACAGACAAAGGAGAAATAATTTAGGAATTTTTGAACTTCCTGAAAGCCATGATCAAGAAAAGATCCTAGTTGTCATATTTCAAGACATTATAAAAAATAACCTGCCCAAGTATGTTAGAACCAGAGGGCAAAATTGAAATGGAAAGACGCTATCAATCATCTCCTTAACTGATGAATTCATCAACTAGATGATGAACCATTCCACACTTAATCAACCTGGTCTTTAGAAAATAGACATATACTTGAAACTTATTCAGCTTTAAAGGCTTTCATACCATATATTCTGCCAGCATAGCCTTCAAGAATCTTTACTCCATTTAGAGGCATATGGGGTAGGTAAGTGGGTAATGCTAGAGATGCAAAAATAAAAATAAATAAATAAAATGTATAGAAAAAGGGGGCAGCTGGGTAGCTCAGTGGAGTGAGAGTCAGGCCTAGAGACAGGAGGTCCTAGGTTCAAACCCGGCCTCAGCCACTTCCCAGCTGTGTGACCCTGGGCAAGTCACTTGACCCCCATTGCCCACCCTTACCACTCTTCCACCTATGAGACAATACACCGAAGTACAAGGGTTTAAAAAAATGTATAGAAAAAACCCCAAAAATAAATACAAAAGGGAAGATAGACTGGTTTTTGTTACTGGTTTGTTAAATTAAATTATCTATCTATCCTGGTTCTTAAAAAGCAAATCCTGTAACTGAAACTTAGTTTCTTATTCAATCCTTTCTTGTTCTTTGATTATTAAAATGTTGATAATTGCTAAATTCACAATAAAAAATACAATCCATATCAGGATGAGTTATCAAAAGACTTTAGGTAGAGACCAGAGAGTGATTTCTATTCAATACTATTCATTTCTATTAAAGTGAATTTAATAATTATTTATTAAGTATTTACTATGTATCGAGGGTACTAAGCTGAATGCCTATTGGGAACAAAACACACATATTAGTAAATGCAAAACATATTTATGCATTTACAAAATAGTTTTTGGATGTTGGCATGGTAGAGAGCTAACATTAAGAAAGGCTCTGTGAAGAAGATGGCAAACAGATAAATAAGCCCAGGGGAGCTGAAGAAATCACCAAGAGATTCAATATAGAGAAAAAAAAGAGGGAGCAAGATAGAGCCTTGGTGGGGGTGGATGACATTTATAAATATGGTGGGCAGGAAAATGATGATAGCCAGCAAAGGAAAGTGAGGAAGAACAGTCAGACTGTGGTAGGAGGATTCTAGAAGAGGGTAATGTCACAAAATCCTAAGGAGAATGGAGTATCTGGGAAGAGGGCTCAGTCAATAGCATCAAACACTACAGGGAGGCCAAGAAGGAGGACTAAGAAAAGGCCATCAGAAAAAAAAAAGTAATTGAGAGATTGTTGGTAATCTTGGAGAAAAAAAAAATTTGTTGAAGAGGTGTAGATTGGAAACTACATGGCAAAGGGTTGGCAAGTGAGTAGGATGAGAGAAAGTGGATTCAGTGAATGTAAGTAGCTTTTGCTAAGAGTTCAGCTGTGAACAAAACAAATTCAGAACATGTTGAATATCAGAATGCTCTGACAAGCGTATGAAAAAAGACAAGCACCAGAGGGATGAATGCTCTTTCATTGTCTCCAAATCTTCACTTTTCATTTAAAAAACATTGAGTAGAATCTGAAAAAATAAAAGAATTCCCTTTCCACTCAGATACTTCCATGTGGCCAGTGAAGAAAAAAATGGGGAAGCAGAGTGAAATGTGACACTTTCCCCTAAGTTAATGTGGAATTGAAAGAGTGATGAAACCAATCCTTTTCTTTCTTGAGTCCACTATAGGAGGAGATCACAACTTCATACATATCGGAGGGGGCAGCTAGGTGGTTCAGTGGATTGAGAGTCAGGTCCTATGTTCAAATCTGACCTCAGACACTTTCTAGCTGTGTGACCCTGGGCAAGTCACTTAACCCACATTGTCTAGCCTTTACCACTCTTCTGCCTTGGAACCAATACACAGTATTGATTCTAAGACATAAGGTAAGAGTTTTAAAAAATACATATAGGAGGGTCTAGAGACTTTCTTCCTTCCATATTCCCTTAAAAAGATCCAGTAGTCTATGATTATATTTTCCAAACACCAAATAGTTAATGATCTGACATTGTTGTTTTTTTTAATATTCTTTCTGTTTGTAAATAGAACCAGTGATTTGAAATTAGGACCACCCAAGAATACTCCCAGCATAGGGTAGCAATATCCAGAGGAAACTTAATTGGAGGGGGCAGCCGGAAAGCAGAAAGAAATCTGAACCACTCATTAGAGAAGGTGGTGAGGGAAGATGGGTCAGAGACATGGAGACTTGGAGAATTATCACAGAAAAGAATAATAGCAGGAACTCAATAGAGGACAATCAGGAATTTCATCTTGACTGTTTCCAATTCTTCTCTTTTAGCCGTGGAGGTATGAGGTTGGTATCTCCTTCTCTCACCCCTTTCTGTTACCTTAGGCACTGGGTTTGGGTTGGTAAAGTTTGGGATTAGAGTGAGGATTCTGGAATGAGAGGTGCTGGAGCTGCTACTCCTATTGATACTCCAAGGACTGGACTGGAAGCCCCAGCTGCTTCCCTGTGACTTGGCTCAGTTTACTCCTTTAACCTCCATTTAGACCTCTGGATCCCCAAACAACTTTGACTAAAATAGGCATCGGGGGCTTTCAGGGCTTAGTGGGTTCCCAGGCACCTGCTGCCAGGATAAATGCAGCTGCAGTGGCTCTTGGAAGGTGAAGAACAGCTCAGGCAGCAAATGAGTTGGAATTACTGTGTGTACTTGTTTATCATTTCTCGTTTGTTTTCTCTGCAGAGTTCTTGTCGTGCCTTGTGGAACTAGGGTGTCTTTAAAATTTTAAAGTCTGAGAAACCCTAATGTGGTTTCAGTATTTTAAAACTGCCCTCTTCCCTCACCCTCTAGTAATTAAACTCACAATGGGAAAATCATAAAGTGGTAGCTTTGAGGCTTTGAAATTAATTTGTACATATCTGTATGTAATTTGACCAGCCTTAGGTTCCAATCAAGGAATATTCCTAATGGTATTGAAATGAAATCATGAGCAAGGTGGTCAATAGAGCCTTGAGCATGAACACAGATTCAAATTAACTTGCCCCTTAAGGTCATAGCAATCTTTTCAGCACAATCATTGGAATACCCACTCTGATCTATAGACTGCAGGCATGGCCGCAAGTATTCAGTGTGCTAAAATTCCACATTGCTTTCCCTCACACATCGTGTTCCCAACATACTGTTCTATTTGCTTTTCTGTGCACACAACATTCCACCTATCTCTGTGCCTTGACTGAGGCTGTCTGTCCAGCCTGGAGTCTTCTAACTCCTTACTTCTCTACTTTTTGGAGTGTCAAATCTGAAACTACGTGAGACCTTTCCTGATCTATCTCAGTTGTTAGTACTATCTTTAAACTATTTTAATTTATTTGTGCTTATACTTACTTACTGATGCACCCCTGGATTGCTTCTTTCCATTATCCTTCTCCATTCTTCACTCCTCAACTTTTAAAAAATAATATTTTATTTTTCCTCAATTACATGAAAAATAATTTTTTAACATTCATGAAAAGTTTTTTGAATTCCAAATTCTCTCCCTCTTTCCCATCCCCTCTCTCTCCTTCTCCATTCTCTACATGGCAAGCAATCTGATATAGATTTTACATATGCAATCATGTAAAACATTTTCCCACATGAGTCATTTTGTGGAAGAGACCTCAAATGAAGAAAAAAAGAAGAAAGTGAAATATAGTATAATTCTGTCTGTATTCAGACTCTGTCAGTTCTTTCTCAGAGGGCAGATGGTATTTTTCTTTGTGAGTTTCTGGGACTGTCATGGATTACTGCATTGCTGAGAATAACTAGGTCATTCACAGTTTTTCATCAAAAATATTGCTGTGTATAATGTGTATGGTGTGTGTATAATGCTCTTCTGGTTCTACTCACTTCACTTTGCATCACTTCCTGTAAGTCTTTCCAGATTTTTCCAAAATCATTCTGCTTGTCATTTCTTAGAATACAATAGTATTCCATTATAGCCATAAACCACTTCTTCAGTCATTCCTCAATTGAAAGACAGCCCCTCAATTTCCAATTCACAAAAAGAGCTGCTATAAATACTTTTGTACAAATAGGTCCTTTCCCCTATTTTGATCACTTTGGGATACAAACCTGCTAATGGTATTGCTGTTGAAAACACAGTTTCAAAGTCCTTCGAGTATAAGTTCCAAATTGCTCTCTAGAATGGTTGTCTCAAATCACAACTTCATCAACAGTGCATTAGTGTCCCAATTTTCCTGCATTCCCTCCAACATTTATCATTTTTCCTTTCTGTCTTATTGACCAGTCTGATAGGTGTGAAGTGTTACTTCAGAGTAGTATTAATTTGCATTTCTCTAATCAAGAGTGATTTGGAGCATTTTTTTCATATGACTATAGATGGCTTTGATTTCTTCATCTGAAATCTACATATTCATATCCTTTGACCATATCCAATATCCATTGGAGAATGACATTTTATAAATGTGACTTAGTTTTCTATACATTTGAGAAATGAGATCTTTACCGGAGGTACTTGCTGTTAAAATTTCCCCCCAGATTTCTGCATTACTTCTAATCTTGGTTGCATTAGTTTAGCTTTTACAAACCCTTTTAAATTTAATATAATTGAAACTATCCATTTTACATCTTATAACATTACTATTTCTTATTTGGTCCTAAATTCTTCCCTTATACATAGACCTGACAGGTAAACTATTCCATACTCCATTAATTTGCTTATGGTGTCACTCTTTATATTTAAGTCATGTATCCATGTTGACCTTATCTTAGTATATATGATGTGAGATATTGGCTTATTACCAGTCTCTGCCATACTTTTTCCAATTTTCTCAACAGTTTTTTATCAAATAATGAGTTCTTTTCCCAAAAGCTTGGATCTTTTGATTTATCAAACTCTAAGTTACTATGGTCATTTATTACTAGGTTTTGTGTACCTAACATATTCCACTGATCCACCATTTTATTTCTTAGCCAATCCCAGATTGTTTTGATGAAGATTATTGCTTTGTAATAAAGTTTGAGATCTGGTACTTCTAGGCTACCTTCCTTTACATTTTTTCATTGATTCTCTTGATGTTTTTGACCTTTTGTTCTTCCAGATAAATTTTATTTTTTCTAACTCTATAAAATAATTTTGGGCAGTTTGAATTGGCATGGCACTGAATAAATAGATTAGGTGAGATAAAATTGTCATTTTTATTAAATTTGTTTGGCCTACCCATTAGCAATGACTATTTTTCCAATTGTTTAGATCTGACTTTATTTGTATGGAAAGTGTTTTGTAATTAAATTGATAGAATTCCTGGGTTTGTCTTGGCAGGAAGATTTCCCAAATAGTTTAATATTAATTTAAATGGAATTTCTTTTTCTATCTCTTGCTGCTGGGCTTTATTGGTAATATGTAGAAAAGAGTGTTAGCTTTTCAGGACAGAGACTATTCTATTTTTGTCTTTGTATCTCCCTGGTTTGGCACCTGGCTTAATAAGTACTTGTAGAATTGAATGCTTGTTGAATTACATTTTGGAGTATTTGAATATAAAGGAAAATTACTATACAGTTTGAGCATCTGGCAGGAAACTGTAAATTTTTTGTCACATACAAACCCAGTTTCAGTTTGCTTCACAGCATTTCCATATTCAGGGGCCTCTATTTGGGAAAGTGAGGAACACTTTCCTTCATTTTTACTACTCTTGAAGTGCTCATCCCTTTGGTGAGTGAGATCATTTCAATTGTGCTCAGATCTCCTTGACAGTACAGATGTTTTAATCTTTTACTCAGCAACACCTTTCTTCATTTTATAATGTTTGCATCTTGATAGTAACCCAACAACAAGTCTTTATATAGTGCTTTGAGGATTATAGAGCACTTTATAAATATTATCTCATTTTATCCTCACAACAACTTCCATTTCTCCCTTTATTTTACAGATCAGGAAGCTGAATCATCTTGCTTGCATTCTCAGTAGTAAGGGAGGGAGAGAATTTGGAACTCAAAATTTTTTTTAAATGCTAAAAAATAAACAAGAAATTAAAAAAAAAGAATTGGCTCTCAGGTGAAAAATGTGTGAAAGACATATTTTTCAGTTTAATCTGCATTATTAACATTTTCTCCATAACGTTCTTAAGTCTAGACAATCAACAAAACAATGCCAAGTACCGATTTTTAACATTTGCTGATTTCTGAGGTGTAAATGCTCATATTGAAAATTTAACAATCAGCTTTCTAGTTTGAGCTCTGTCTAGTATATATCCGTTATTATGCTGTTAACAATTATTGGTCTGTAACTGTAAGTTATTTGAGGGCAAGACTTGCTTTTCTTTTTGCATTGCCAGTATCTATCACATAGTATGTATTTAAGAAACGATTATTTGGATTTTTTTGGATTGGTTAATTATCTACTTGAATTGTTCGTCCTTCATCTTAGAATGTCATCTGTATAGTTGGAAAATCTTGAACCCCTAAAACCACATTACCCAAATTTCCATTCTGTATCACCTAGAATGCTTTACCCTTTGTCTACCTTTTTCGAGGTCACGTTTTTATAAGTTCTGAAGCTCTGCCTCACTCCTCCTCTTTTGTTCTTGCAAGTGGGCTGAATAGCTAGGTCTCTTATTTTAATTACTTTTAATAAACTTTTAAAATATAATACTTGGAATATTGGATGTTAATTTTAAAATTCACACATCATAAGTTCCCTTGACTTGCTATGTACTGAATTTGAAAGTCATCAGCTTCACTTTCCCTTCCAGAGACATCAAAGTCCAGTGTCAAGACAAAAGTCAGGATGACAAATGATGAACTGGGATGCAGTGGATGACCCTGATGTCTTTGACATCTGACCAAGCTCTAAGCACTTCACAGTGCCTTCTTTGGTTTCCTTTATGACCCCTGGAAGAAGTTGTTATTGTTTTGTCAATAGAAATCTTCACATGCTTGGGTTAGACATCCCAACTCATTAACAGGTTTAAAGTTTATCAGCTACTCTCAACCTGGTTTAGTTTGTCTGCCAAAACAGTTTTATTGGGATGTGGAGGCAGCACATGCAGCGGTTTCTTGGAGCCACAGGTGAGAATTGGGGGACAGGTGGACATCAAAAGTAGATGAGCAGGGGCAGCTGGGTAGCTCAGTGGATTGAGAGCCAGGCCTAGAGACAGGAGGTCCTAGGTTCAAATCCGGCCTCAGACACTTCCCAGCTGTGTGACCCTGGGCAAGTCACTTGACCCCCATTGCCTACCCTTACCAATCTTCCACCTATAAGTCAATACACAGAAGTTAAGGGTTTAAAGTTAAAAAAAAAATTAAAAAAAAAAAAGTAGATGAGCAAACTCTCACACCAGAGGTGCTAGTCCTCTTTGAACATCCCATAGACCCTTTACTGGAATATTCCAAAGGCCAGGTTTACAAAATGATTTGGGAGAGAGTCTACATGATACAAAGATCTCATTTTAATATGGATCTCTGATTTCATTGGTGCGAAAATAAAATAAAATAAAAAAACTCCCTCTACCATTACGGATCAGCTAGTGCTCTACAGCTTAGAATCTTGGGAAATTGCCTGGGACAATGATATATTAGATTACTTAATTCAAGACCACACAAACAGTAGGTGTCAAAAGAATGGATTTGAATCTAGAGCTGAATTTCTGATTCTGAGACTGGATCTCTCTCTGTCCATTATGCTATCTTGCCTTTCAAAGATATAATTGTGATTATTTATGAGAAACTGAATGTATGTTCATTATATCAACTTATCCAATCCAATAAATATTGATGAAGGGCTGGCTTTGTGCAAAGAATGGGTCTTGGATTTAGCTTGTAAGCAGCCTTGATGACTTCCTCTTTATGTTGTAGATGAGGAAGCTGGGGGTAAAGTGGCTTGCTTAAGATTTAACAAAGATATAAGTAATAAAGCCTGGCATTTGGACCTAAACCCTCACCCCCATCCCTGATACAAGAATTTGCTACAAGTAGTCTTCCTTTGCCTTTAAATGCATAAAGAGTAACCATCTCATGGATAATGGCTACAATAGAAATAGCAGGTTCCTTCTCAGTGGTTTGCACATACTCCACAGACCAACAGGCAGCCTCTAGGGTTTACCTGGTTAAAGGAGAAGCAGCAGAACTAAGACATAGAAATTTTATGATGGAATCTCCACTCTCTGGTCCTGAAGAAGAAATATTCTTGGCTTTTGTTCTCTGCCTCTATCTCTGTCTCTGTCTCTGTCTCTGTCTCTGTCTCTGTCTCTGTCTCTGTCTTTCCTTCCTTTTCCCTTTCATCTCCACTGCCAATGCCTAATGGCATTTGCATTTCAGGCCTTGAAATCATGTTTTATTAAAGTAGTCAGATATGAGGCACTTCGTCATTGTCTTCTCACCTCTGTACTCTGGCTTGCAGCTCCAGGAGGAATAGGTTTAATCAGCTTCCTTTCCCTTTGGAAAGTTTTTCAGGAAATTCTTTTTGTGTGCATATATTTTATGGGTGCAATCAGATACAAAGAGTGTTTAATGAACTTTTAGATGAGATAATGCTCTTATTGGATGTCTATCTATTCTCCAAAACCTTTGCTAACCCTCTTCAGAATACCAGTGTGTTCAGTAAAGCTATGGATAAGGGGGAAAAAAGTATTATTGGGTTTAAATGGAAGCTCCTCAAGGGTAGAGATTATTTATGTTTCTATTCTCCCCAGTGTTTTGTACAAACACAATGCCTTATCAATCTTTGGTGAATGAATAATTAAAAGTCTTTTTACATTTTCCTTTTCTTAATGTCTTAGACATAGCTGCAAAAATCCTTTGCTAGGATCAATACTGTCTTATCACTAGGTTATATTTCCAATATGCCATGAAAATGCATCCTCATCTGATGTTTGAATTTACTTTTCAGACCTATCTAGTTACCCCCAGGTTCTGGTCATGTGAGTTGTGTTCATGTGATAGATAGATAGATAGATAGATAGATAGATAGATAAAGGATTTATTAAAACATACTATGGGCCAGTTACCATGCTAAATGCTAGGAATACAAATACAAACACACAAGTCAATACTTACTCTCAAAGAGATCTCTCTCTCTCATTCTCTCTCTCTCTCTCTCTCTCTCTCTCTCTCTCTCTCTCACTCACTTTCTTCTCTTTCTCTTTAAACCCTTACTTTTCATCTTAGAATCAATACTCTGTACTGGTTCCAAGAGAGAAGAATGGTAAATGGTATTTTTTTTTTTTGGAAAAGGAAAGACAAGCTAGGATAAGGTCATTTTTCCTTTCCTCTAAATTTCTCTTTTGAATCTCATCCTGGCATGGAGTTTGCCCTGGGTTTTTAATGGCTAGAGCTGTGGGACATTAATTCTGGATAATCCTACTGAGCTGGAAAGGCCTGTACTTTGACTTTTGCACTTATTCCAACCTATGCTTATTATATACTACCCTCCTTCACAAATTACAGTCCACTCAAATTGACCTTGCTGTTCCTTAAACTCCATGCATCATCCCTTATCTTCATGCAGTGGGTGTCTCCCATGCCTGGAATGTACTCCTTCATCACTTCTTCCTTTGTGATAAGTAAATTTTGAATTAACTGAGGAAATAAAGGTTTGAGCTTTTAAACTTATCTACCTATTAAGCAATGCATGCCAATTGCACAATAAATTAGGATCAGGCCTCCTAAGCTTAGTACTGGATTCCAAATACAGGGGAGACATATTTTTATGCATTAAAAGAAAATAATTAACAGAATATAAACCAGTATATAAGAGTAGGTAATTTTATTTTTAATTGGAAGAAAAATTATATATTTTCCAAGTTGTGATGAATGGGTTTTGAGGTTGTTCCTTTCCCAGAATTGAGAGATGTTAATAAATTGCATCTCTCTGCATTTTATGAAACAGTAGATGACATGCCATCTATTATCCCATGCATGTATTGCTCAAAAATAAAATATGGAGGATAATACATGTGACAATACAAGATGAAATTAACATTCTTGAGATGGAATCCAATTGTTTCTCTTGAGTCTTATACCAAATCAGCTCTATTTTGTAATTGCCCTTCACTCTATTTCTTTACCTCTTACAATTCTTGGTTTCCCTTAAAGTTCAGCTCAAAAGCCACTTCTTAAATAAAACCTATCATGATTCCTGCCCTTCAATGGTCTAACTCCTCTTAAAATTTTCTTTTTATTTATTTTGTTACTGTCTTGAATATACTTATTTTGCATATAGATATAGGTGTATGCATTGTCTCTAGAGAATATAAACTCTTTGGAGGCAGGAGTTATTTCATTTATGTCTTGGTATCTCTAGGGTGAAATGAGAAAAGTTGGTTGATTCCGGTGTATGACTGGGAGCAAACTGTATCTGCTGTCTAAAGACCAGTTTAGCTAATTGTAATTCACTTCTAGGTCAACCTTAATGAAGAAATAAAGATCTCTAACTCATAATTAAGCAATAAGCCTCCTCTTAAGAAAGCAGCAGAGTTGTTTTAGGAATTTGGAAGATTATTTTAAACTTAGAAGACTCCTTTGTTTTAATTGCTTTTTTGAAGAGTTACTTATTTATAAGGGCTTATACTCTTCAAGGGACTAACTGCAACCACCTCTTCTTTGGTGTTCCCTTTCTTGGAATTTTGTTGCATTTGGTTTTCCCCTGCAGACTTTTTATGTAGTTACTTGATAGTTTTCATTCTCTTGGGATGCATAAAAAACTTTTTTATGAAGTTTACTTTGAGGGAAAGATGATATAGTCTAATTTGCACCCAAAGGTTTCTCTTCCATGAAGTAGTGAGGTAAAGGCTTGTTCTTGATAAATTTGGTGCTATGGATTTATTTCCTTACCATCTTCTAACTCAGCAGTTTTTATCCTTAGGTCTATGAACTTGAATTTTTTTCATATCATATTTCAATATAATTGGTTTCTTTTAAAATTCTGGATATTTTATATTATGCATTTAAAAAGATAATTCTGCAAAGAGGTCCATAGGTGCTCCCAAATTGCCAAAGGGGACCAGAAGTTAGGAAGTCCTCTAGCTGATGATTTTTTTCATTTTTTGCAAATCATGAAATCATCTCCTAAAAAATAAACAGAGGGTTGTGACCTACAGAAGTGGAGCCAGCTCTCACATCTATACACTGTCTTCTGGGGGCATGTTTCAGGGCTTCCTTAGGATTTGTCAAGCTTGATGACCACTTTTGACAATTAATATCAGGATATATGATGTCACCAGAATGAGTTGGCTGGGAATCATTCCTGGGGATAGCAAAGCCTCGAGAAAGAAAGTAAAATTCTTATAGGTACATGTGGTATTTTTGTTGTTGCTGCCAATTGAAAATAGGGACTTCAAGAGACAAAGAAGAATTGGGAAGTGAACAGCTGATTGAGAAGATTGTGTCTGGGAAGAGAATTTAGACTTTTGGACCATGACTTAAAATTTGGGAATGATGACTTTTGAAAATTGTAAACTAAACAACCATGAGCAGGCATAAACATTTCAGCACACACAAAACACAAGATAAAGGATTATGTAAAAAGCTGTGAACTTTTACCTCGTAAGGAATTTTTTAAAAACACAAAAGAATAATAAAATTGTACTATTTGTATCCTCCTCTTTTTTCTTTCTCCATTTAAAATGTATAATTTTTGATTTCTCTCTGTGAATTTCATTCTCTCCTTTGTAACAAGTAATGTGAAATTAAGCAAACCAATACACAGACTATGCCTGAGAATGTATGTCTGATTTTGCACCATTAATACATCACATGTCAACCAACAGTTGGGAGGGACATTTCATCATCATTCTTTTGAAAGCAAGACTGGTGTTACTTTTGTCAGTGCTAAAGTCTTTCAAACTTGTATCCCTTCACTCTATTATTGTGGCCTTCATGTAAACAGTTCTTTTTGTTCTAATCCTTTAACTATATCAGTTTATAAAAACCTTTTCCATGTTTCTCTGAATTTTTCCTAGTATTTCTTTTTAATGGCACAGCAAAATCTTTTTTGCATCTATATGCCAAATTTTGTGGATAGTCCCTTTTTAGCTGATGAGCATTTGCTTCGGTTCTTTGCTATAATGGAGAGTACTGCTCTAGATATTTTTTACATTGATATCTTTTCCCTCTGCTCATGACCACCTTGGGGGACATGCCATATAATAGCATCTCTGATTCAAAGTGTATGTACAGTTTAGTTGATCTGAGAACATACTTCCTAACTGGTTTCCAGAATGGTTGAATCAATTCACAGATTTGCTGACAGTGTATGAGTTTGCCTCATTCCTCACAGTCCCTTCAGCAATTGCCATTTTCCTCTTCTTTTGTCTTTGACAATATTTTAGTACGAGCTAGAACTTCAGAGTTTTAATTTGCATTTTTTTCTTATTAGTAATTTGAAGCCTTTCTCATACAATGGGTAATAGCTATTCCTATCCTTTGATAGCTTATCTTTTGGGGGAATGACTCATTCTTATATATTTATATAAATTCTTCATAATTATGGATATCAGGCTTTTGTTGGATAATTTTCTGTGTGGAAATTTTCCTTAAGTTAATTAATTGTTCCCTTCTTATTCTATTTCTTTTGCGTGTGCAGAAGCTTTCCAATTTTATGCATGTGAAGATTTCCGTTTTATTTTTTTTAGCCATCTCTATCAACTGTTTTAAGAATTCTCTCTTCAATTATAGTTTTGAAAGGCATCGGTCTTTTGAAAGCAAGATCGGAACCACAGAATATATATATATACACACATACATATATATATATATATATATATGATTATTTCGGTGTCTACTTATCAAGATATAACCAGAAATGAACAAAATTGTAGGACATTTAAAAAAATAGAAATAAAGGAAGATATAAGTAATTAGAGAGATATCAATTGCTCATGGTTTAGGTTGTGCCAATATAATAAAAATAATGACACTGACTAAATCAATTTATAGATTTAATCATGCTAGGCAAATAATCAAGGGGATTGTTTTACAGATCTAGATAAAATTATATCAAATTTTTTAACATTCATTTTTAATTGTTTTGTGTCAGTTATTCTGCTCACTTACATTATTGTACTTTGTACAAATGTATATTTGATTCTGTACACTACATTTTGCATCAGATCACATGTATCATCTCTTATACACCTATTATAGTAATATATCACAATTTGTTTAGGCATCTCCCAATTGATGTTCTTCTATTCTTCCTACCCTCAGTTATTTGCGACCACAAAAAAGTGATGCTTAAAATATTTTAGTATTTTAGGTCAGTGACTTCTTTTTTGGGAGAAGAGTTAGGAAGCATATACTTGCAGCAGAATCTCTGAGTAATAGGGCATGAATATTTTGTTCCTTTTATTTACATTATTCCAAATTGCTTTTAAGAATGGTTCTACTAATTCATAGCTCCACCAACAATGCATTAGTGTGCCTACCTTTCTGTAAACCTTTTGACACTTACTGTTTCTATCTTTTGTCATCTTTGCTATTTGCTGGGTGTGAGATGAAAACTCAGGGTTGTTTTGATCTGTATTTCCCTTATTAGTGATTTCTAAATTTTCTTACATAAGGTTGTTAGTAGTTTGCAATTCCTCTTTTGATAACCATGTGTCCCTATCCTTTGACCACTGATCTATTAAGAAATGAAATTTGGTCTTAAATATTTTTGCTAATTACCTATATATTTGGGACATCAAACTCTTATTATGAATCTTTGATAATTTTTTTCTACTTCGACCATTTCCTCATTCATCCTAAATTCATTATTTTTTGTGTGCAAAAGTTTTTGTTTAATGTAATCGAAATGATCTATTTTGTCTTTTATAATGATCTTTTCCCTTGCTTATTTAAAATTTCATCTCCTTTCTCCCATGACCTATGTTTGGAGCTCTCTCATTTGACATAATGAATGCAGTGCAGGGACGCAGGTAGGAAGACCCCACTATGTGATTTCTGGGGTAGGGGGTACCCTTTACAAAAAAGATATATTACAATTCTGGCATTTTTGAAGAACCAGAAAACTGAAATGGGTTTCTAATAAACTGAAGAGTCAGGATCCCAAAAGGTCTCAGCAGACTTGCTGTTTAGGCCAAGATTTAAGGTAGACATATCAATTTTTTATTCTAGAAAAAAAAAGCCATAAAAGGGTCCCCCATTCCTTCCAACATTTATCATTTTTTTGGTCCTATTAGAAAATCTAATAGGTGTGAGTTGATGTTTCAGAGTGGATTCCATTTGCATTTTTCTAATTAATAGTGATTTGGAACATTTTTTTCATATTAGTTTAGATCATTTTAATTTCTTCATGTGAGAAATGCCTGTTTGTGTTTTTGAATATTTGTCAATCAGGAATTGTTCTGCATTCCTCTAAATTTGACTCCGATCCCTATAAATCTGAGAAATGAGGCCTGTGCCAGAGATACTTGGTATAAAAACTTCTGCCCCAATTTGTGGTTTCCTTTCTCATCTTGGTTGCATTGGTTTTGTTTGTACAAAATCTTTTGAATTTAATATAATCAAAATTATCCATTTCATTTTCTGTTATGTTTTCTGCATCTCATTTGGTCATAAATTCTTTCCTAACCCTAAGTTTGACAATTAAAAGTTTCCTTGTTCCCCCTAAAAAAAATAAAATAAAATATCATCTCTTATTCCTAACTTTGAAAAGTGTGTGGTCTACTTCCCTTTTATGGTATGATTTAATATTCAGGTCATGTATCTATTTTAAATTTATTGTAGAATATGTTGCAACATGTTAGTCTAATTTCTTAATTTCTACTAGACATATATATTTTGCTTTTGCTCTTAATATCATCTATTACTTTCGTAGCTTTCTTGATGGTGAACCATACCTGAATTACTTGTATAAATCCAACTTGATCAAAGTGAGTATTGCTGTTTGTCCTTCATTTTTGAAAGAACCAATGACATCTTAGGATGATGTCTTGACTTGCCTATGAACTGGATTTAAGTGAGAAAGTCTTGCATCTTTTAGAGACATTGAAGTCTAGTGGCAAGACAAAAGTCAGGATGACTGGCAATAACCCATAATAAGTTCAGCATCTTTAATATCTGACCAAACTCTAGGAGTTTCACAGTATCTACTTCAGCAGCCTTCATGGTTATTGGAACAAATTGTTCCCATCTGCCCATTCTGTTGGGGGAAGTCTTCATGTGCTTTAGGATAGACATCCCTCTAAGTCACTGATGGGTTTGAGGCCTATCAATTACTACTCTCCACTTGGTTTAACCTATCTGTCTAGACTGTTTTTTATCAAGGTGTGACTGCTGTGCATATTATAACTTCTTGGAACCAGAGATGAGAGTTGGGCAAGAGAAAAACACCAGTGGCAGATGAGCAGTCCTGAAAAATATTATGCAAGTTCTCATACCACAGGTACTAGTTCTCCTATCACCTATTATATTCATAGCTTTCTTAATACTGAACCAGCCCTGAATTCCTGATGTAAATCCAACCTGATCAAAGTGGATAATTTTTTGATAATGTTTCTGTAGTCACTTTGCTAATATTTTATTCAAACTTTTTGTATCAGTTTTCATTAGATAGCTTGATATTTGGTTTTCTTTCTCTGTTTCCCCACTTCCCTGTCTAAATATCAGAAATATACTTGTTTCATAGAAGGAATTTGCATTATTTTCCCATTTTTGCAACCAATTTTTTAGTAGGCTCTTTGGAAGTTTAATAGAATTTCATGGGTAAGTCCATTTGAGTAGGATTTATTTTTTATTTGGGTGTTCATTTATGGTCAGTTTCTTTTTTCTAAGATCAGGTTGCTTATACTATTTCTTGCTCCATTCATCTGTGAATTTTGTAGTTTTAAAAGTATTCCCCTTTTTTAAAGTTATTAATTTTGTTGGCATATAGTTGGACAAAAAAGTTTCTAACAGTTTCCTTCTTTTATTTTCTCTTTACCTCTTGTGATTTCTGTTTTATTATTTTGATGATTTGTGTTTCCTATTAAAAACTATCAAATCAGGCTATTCTAGTAGTCTTTCAAAAAAGAATCCAAGGTCACTCAGACAGTATAAAGGTAAGGTAGAATTTGAATTCAGATTCTCTGCATCAAAGTCAAATGTTCTTTTCACTAGGTAATGACTTTGCTAAGAATAGCAATTATATAATTGTAACAAAATATACTAGCTTGTAAACAGAGATAAGTATTTCCTAGTACACTGTGAGCCTGGTAATTTCAGAGCTCCTTTTTACTTTAGTATTTAATATTTGGTAGCTTAAGAATGAAATTCTTCTCTTTGTATTTAATATGCGGTCTTTAAAGAACCTGCTGGCATGAGCTACCTTTGATTTTGCCTCTTTAACAAACACATCTGGATAATTGTATCATGTCAATCAACCTTTTCTTTCTTTCTTTTTTAAAGGCTCATTTTCATGCTAATAAAGTAGAAATCCAACAAAAGAATGTGGTATTAAGATACTTGGAGAGGCAGCTTGACATAGCAAGGTTTCTGAAGTCAGAGAGATTTGGGATAAAGCCCCATCTCTGACATATTCCTTCTTTGTGACTCTGGACAAATCACAAGTTGTGGTAATCGTTTGTTCTTTGCAAATCTTAAAACCTTCTTAAATATCAGTTAGGTGGTATTTCCTGAGATCAAATGTGGCTTCAGACTGTGTGATCCTGGGCAAGTCATTTAACCTTGTTTGTTTTAGTTTCCTCATCTATAAAATGAGCTGGAGAAGGAAATGGCAAACAACTCTAGTATCTTTGCTGAGAAAACTCCAAATGGAGTCATGAAGGTGATGTTAAGCACGAATGCTTAAATAAATATTTTGTTTGAGAGATTGGGAAAGACACTCTGCCCTCATGAACTTACAGTCTGGTAGAGGTATAAGTAGACACCCATCCCAGTTTTTTTATGAGTTTATTAGTGAGTTGTTAAAGAACTTTGTCTATGTGGACATAATGTTCTTATCTATTTGGAGATCAAAGAAGACTTCATGGAAAAGATGGAATTTGCATTGGTCTTTACTAGACTGGTGAGAATTCAACAAATTAGAAGGGGAAGGGACTACATTTCAGGTCTGGGGGCAGGAGGCATATAACTCATTTAAAGGACAAAGAGTAGACTAGTTGGGGTGGAACATGGTGTGTGTATTAAGAAGAGATAAGCATGGAAAGGTACCATTGGAGCCAAGCAGTAGAGGCTCTGGAATTTTAGAGTTGGGATTTATTAAGGAAACATTTGAAAGTCTTTGAAGACTTTTGAGCAAAGGGGTGACATTAATTTATTAATTTATTTAACCAGCTGAACCAGACCTATGAATAAGAATAATTGTTCTAGTAGAAACACAATTCATAGAAATACATAGCATCCCTGGGAGGGAGAACACCAATCTTAAGAGTTTAGGTTTGCCTCTGACAGCAAAGCATTTCCTGTTTAACTGAGAAATTTCTACTCATTGCCTCCCATTTCTTCTGCCCTTAATGTGACTCTCATTTCCTGCTCATAGGTGAATGATACTGAGACAGAACAGATCTGTATGGACCAGATAAAAACTTTATGAATTTCAAAATGTTGGAGGAATTATTAGAGGTCCAGCCACAAGTGCATAGCAGAGTCAGCTGATAGATACAACTGTCATATTTGATGAAGAGACAATCCAGAGGAGTAAATTGCTTTATATAGCCTAGTAATGAATTGATCTAGCTTCAGAGACACTATGTCTTGCAAACTGGGGAGCAACTTGTCCATCAGCAATATGATTCCTGGTACTGAGCTTGTTGAGAAGATGCTTTAACTCTCCCCAAGCACCCAGGGGATGTATAGAGAGGAAAATATGACCCAGGTTGGGGTGGGGGATTTGTTTTTTCCTTGTTATAAATTCTTAGTCAATATCCTTTTATAGAAGCTAATTAGGATTAACTGATTAAATGATATTGATGAGATATTGATATTGGGGAGATACTAGCAATTGACAAATAGACAGTGGGGAAATACAATACTAATGGAATCTCATAAGCTACCTCTCTTGCTCTGGGGATTTTTTTTTTTTTTTTGGTTTCAAAAGGTTTTTATTTGTGGCTCCCCTAAAGACAAAATAGCAGAAAACAGAAAACTATCCATCGTAGAGACAATATTTTGTAGCAAAGAAACAGAAATACAGGGTTGGTTTGGAAGAGTAAGTCCAGAAACTATATATGTGCTCTACGTATAACTAAGAAGAATAATGTATCTTAGCACTCCAGGCAGCTTGCCTAAACCAGAGAAGGTGAACCTTTTAGAGATAGAGTGCCAGGTCCACCCCCATCCCACTCCCCCAGACCAAGTGCTGTGCCTGCCACCCCCTGACTGTGTGCCATGCCTCTCCCCCACCCTGAGTGCCAGACATGTCCCACTCCCCCCATTACCCCACATAGGGGAAGGAGGGAGCGCTCCCATTGGACTGCTGGGCAGAGGGATGGGGGGTGTGAAAAAATGTTGTCAGACATGGTAGATATGGGGAGGGGAGCAACTCTGCCTGAATCCCTCTGCCTGTCTAGTAACAAACTGTGTGTGTGTGTGTGGCCATGTGCCCACAGAGCGTACTTGTGCCATCTTTGGTATCCGTGCCATAAGTTCACCATCAGTGATGTAGACCATAATTGACAATTTAAATTGCTGAAGTGCATACGCTTCCATGCCAAAAGTTCAAGACACTGAAAAGAGAAGTCAAATGTTTTTCTTTTTCCCTTTTTTTTCAATAGGTCCACTCACCTTTTCATCCAGACTGCCCAAACTTTTCAAAATAATGACAAGCAAAGAAGTTGGAAAGGGAAATTTATAGAGAGGGACTTACTGGGTGTCTATCTTTTTGTCTATACATTTGTTATCTATCATCTATCCATCTATCCATCCACATATCTATGTTTTTATTTTTATTATTTTTAAGGGGAGAAAATATATAAATAAAACAATATTTATCTACTTTACTTTATATGTTATAAATGCCATTTCCCTGCTAGTCCTTTCTGTTTTTTCAAATATTTGAGGAGTTCATATAAGCACAATGTTCTTTCCTGTCTATAAATGAAATGTTTCATTTTCTATCAAATACAGCTTTTGTTTTATACTCCAGTAATTGAAAAATGGCAGCATGGATAGTAATTTTAATTATAATTAGGGCTAATATTATATAGACATTTTAAAATGACTTTTTTCCCAGAAAATTCAATAAAAGTTAATTAGTTTCTTCTTTCATGTTGGAAAGAAAAAATAATGTCATATGTGAGGTCTTGGCTTATTTGAAGACTTAATTGTTTTTGTGGTTGTTAGTGCTTTTAAAATATGGATTCAATTCAGTTCAACAAATATTTATTAAGTCCTTCAAAGAAAACATTTATGTGCCATGCAGAAAGGATACAAAGGCAAAAATAAAATATTCTTTGTCCTCAAGGAACTTGTATTCTACTGTTTGTGGGGCTAGGCTGAGGTTAGTGGGGAGGAGGAAAGGGGATAAGAACTGGAATGTCTGAAATCCTAGAAGCATTGGATCTGGCATTGCAAAGTACCTTAGCGATTACTTGGTTCCATGTTCCCCCTTTTTTTCCTTCAAAACTGTGACCCAGAGGAAAATGATGACCCATCCTGAGTACTTAAATTTAAATAGGAAAGTATATATAAAACCATTTTACTTACATATCTATGAATCTCGGTCCCATTGTTAGGGCCAGATTTGGTACTTCTCTCCCTTTTCTGTTACCCTGAGAGGGCTTGTCTGTTTTCCAATATTAGGGATCCAGTGAGTATCACTCCAGTTCCATTTAACCACTTAACACTGGATTAGTTTTTACAAAGAAATTTACTCTAAAGAGATAGAATAAAGTGCAAACATTTTCCACCAACATTTTAGGGGCATAATCTTCTCTTCACATTTTAATCTCTTTGCAGGGTGTGGTGGGGGTAGAAATTAAATTCACAATTTAGGTCAGTTACTACACAGTAATGGTCCCACCAGGTTTGTGTCCAAATCTAGAATCTTCTGAGCTAAAGTTCTTGATCTTTCCTCTTCAGAGCATTGCTGAAGTCAACTGTTAATGCCTACTCTGAATTCTTAGGTTCTCATGTATTTTTAGCTTGAACTTTTGGTCCAGAAAGGAGACTCTACTCTCTACATTTAGAAATTGAAGGAAAGAACAAAACCCACCTGAACACCTAGGTTGGCTTGAGAGTTGGGAGAGGCTTGAATTAATCCTCTAGTTAACCCATACATGTAAAGGGACCTGCTCCACCCCCACCCCCCCAATGTACTCAGCAAATGGTTATTCAGCTTTTGCTCAAAGTCTGACAGTGAAGGAAGAACCAGCTACCTCTTGGAATAATCATGATACCTTTCAGATAGATCTAATTATTCAGAAATATTTACTAGCATCAAGAAATTTGCTGCTTTCAAATTTTCACACACTTCTATTTCTACACTCTGGAGTTAAGAAGCTGAATCTCACTTTCCTAGTTAAAATACTTGAACACATTTTTTGTTGGAGCAGCAAGGTGGAACAGCAGCATGGAGTACTGAAAGTCAGAAAGACCTGAGTTCAAATTCCACTTCAGACATTGCTATGGAACCATTGGAAGCAACTTAATGTCTTCCTGCCTCAGTTTCTTCATCTGTAAAATGGGAATTATAACAGCACCTACCTCCTAGTGATGTTGAGATTATATGTATATACATATAAAAGGGCAATATCTATAAAATGCTTTGCAAATCATAAAGTATGATGTTATTTATTATTGTTATTATCATTACCTTTGTTCTCTTATTCCAGAGAGATCACTCTCAAAAGCATGGAGAGGCTGACGCCATGGCAGATTCATTTGGGGGAAGTATTTTTTGGCCTGTGAGAATTTGTAGTCTTTCTTGAATATATGAACCCTAAAAGTGGTTCATAAGTCTACCAGGCCAGGAGATGAACTGATGAAGTTGGGTTGGCTCTTTGTTATTACCATTTCCCTTTCTAGATATTCACCAACTTTAGTCATATGGAATTGTTATTGAGATGAATGAATACCTGGAAAGAGAAAGAAAAATGTTAAAGTGCCAGCATGTCTACATCAAGAATATCACTGTCTAAAAGACTTTCTATTTTTCTTACTGCTAATTTGGTATAGTAAATTGACCTCTCAACTTAGAGCCAGAAATTTAGGGTTTTAGACCCTAATTTGGAAATTTATTAACGATGTGATGTGGCCATATCACTTAATCTACTCAAGTCTTGGGTTCCAAATCTATGTACAGGTATAATTTGGAGAGGTATTGAAATTTAGTTCCAGATTACTGCAATAAAGTGAACCACATGAATGTTTTGGTTTCCCAGTATATTAAAAGTTACATTTATACTGTACTGTAGTCCATTATGTGTGCAATAGTATTATGTCTAAAATCATCGCTATAAAAGCCTTAATTAAAAAATACTTTATTGCAAAAAAAAAATGCTAACAATCCCCTGAGCTTTTAGAGTCAGGATCTTTTTGCTAGTGGCAGATCTTGTTTCAGTATTGATGGCTGCTGACTGATCTGGGTAGTGTTTATTGAAGGCTAGGGTAACTGTGGCAATTAAAAAAATAAAACAACAGTGAAATTTGCCACATTAATTGATTTTTCCTTTCACTTGAACACTTAGAGGTCATTGTAGGGTTATTAGTTGGCCTGATTTCAATATTATTATGTCTTAGGGAGTTGGGAGACTTGAGGGTGGGGGAGAGAGAGAGAGAGAGAGAGAGAGAGAGAGAGAGAGAGAGAGGCAGGCAGGACTTCTAGGAATAGGGAAGATATCAGCCTACTAAGTATATTATCTTTGTCAGAAATCATCTGTCAGGTGAATTGGTTAATTCTGGGCACCATATTTTAAGGATTGTCCAAAGTAGGACAACAAGACTGGCTATGGGATCATATATTTAGAGCAATAAGTGACCATAGAGGACATTGAATTCAGTCATAATTTTACAAATCTCTAAATGCTGAGCATTTTCACTGGCTACCTTGCTTCTTGCAATGTTCTCCCTCCTCATCTTCACCTCCTGGCTTCCCAGGATTCCTTCAAGTCTCAGCTAAGGTGCTATACTCATGGGAAACCATTTTTCTCAAAAAGGCTAAAAGCCAGGACTAAAGTAGAGACCAGCTTTTTGTTTCAAGATGATTAGGCATTCAGGGCAACCTCTGAGGCTGAGATGCAACAGGGTATGGGTCAGTTCTCTGCTATTTTTGGCCTGACAGTCAACTTCAAGAAAACAGAGGTTCTGCATCCACCAACACTGTAGCATCCACATGTGGAACCACTGGTTATAGAACAAACATGGAGAAATTTCAAGTGTCTTGGATAAGTTCAGTTATCTTGGAAGTATACTCTCCAGGGATGTCCACATGGATGAAGAGGTTGATGCATGCATTGGCAGAGCTTAGCTCAGTGTTGAAGAGACTCCAAAGGAAAGTTTAGGAAAGAAGAGTTATTAGGCTGTCTACCAGATTGAAGGTTTACAGAATCATTATGCTGACTTCATTGTTGTCTCCCTCTGAAGTCTGGACAATCTGCCAGCATCTTGCCAGAAAATTGAACTGTTTCTGTTTAAATTGTTTAAATTATCTTAGGAAGATTTTGAGGATCACATGGCAAGATAAGGTAGGTGGACACTGAGGTCCTATCTCAAGCCGAACTGTCAAGCATTCAAATTCTTCTGAAGAGACAATAATCATGATGGGCTCAAATGCCAAAAGGGAGTTTACCTAAAAGACTGTTTTACAGAGAACTCACACAAGTCAAGCACTTACACGGAAGCCCGAAGAAGGGGGTACAAGGACACTCTCAAAATCTCTTTGAAAAACTTTTGGCATCAATTGTAAAACACTGGCACAAGGTCATCCAGGATGCTGTAACCACATCATTTGCTCTGTGAGCAAAGTAGAGTCAATCTCTTTGAAAGGAAATGTGAGGGGGCAGCTGGGTAGCTCAGTGGATTGAGAGCCAGGCTTAGAGACGGGAGGTCCTAGGTTCAAATCTGGCCTCAGACACTTCCCAGCTGTGTGACCCTGGGCAAGTCACTTGACCCCCATTGCCTACCCTTACCACTCTTCTGCCTTGGAGCCAATACACAGTATTACAGAAGGTAAGGGTTTTAATAAAAAAAAAAAAAAGGAAATGTGAGATATGCAAATCTGGAGATAACTCCATCCCAAATATTCAAATAGACTATTTAAAAAAAATCCTTACCTTCTGTCTTAGAATCAGTTCTGAGATAAAAGAGGGATAAAGGGCTAGGCAATTGGGGGTTAAATGACTTGTCCAGGGCCATACTGTAAAGAGTAGATTAACTCTTCCTTGCCCATTTTTAGATTGAATTACTAGAAGTCTACATACCCCACTTCTCTTTAAGTATGGAGAGGTCTGTGATTCAGGTGTGCTTATAGTAAGTGATGAATCAAAATCAACTGGCTGCCCCCTGGGTAGTCCTAAGCAAAATTTTAGCTGTAATTGATCCACGTAAAATGGAAAGAAGGCACAGGAGGTGATAAAAGGAATGGTCTTTATAAGTGGCCAGAACTTCCTGTGAGGAGGTTTTCACCTTCAACTTGACCCTGGAGGAGCTCCTGGGGGTGGGGGTGGGGAACTGCTTTCTATTTTCTATTAGGACTACCACCTGGTTTAGTGACAAAGGCTGACCTCCTTTCCCTGGCTTGTTCTGGAGGTACTAGTCTCCGGAGAGGCTTGGAGGAGGCCTTGTGGCTAAAACCCTTCCTTTGGGCCCCTTTGCTGGGGCCTCTTAAGCCCTGCCTGATTCAGACCTGGCCAGAGTAAATATCTACTCTCTCTGATTTCCTTACTTTCACTCTTTCTCCTTTTGTAAATAAACTACCACAAAAAGTTATTTGGAATTGAGTAATAATTCTTGGTGAACACACTCTTATAAATTTAGTCTAACCCTTTTATTTTTATCCCTTACATTTCTGGCCTTTACAACACACAGCTAGGAAGTGTCTGAGGCCAGATTTGAACCTGGGTCCTCACTACTTAGGCTTGGTGCTATATCTACTGTGCCACCTAGCTATCCATCAGATAGACTATTTGCATCTGACCTGTGGTAGAGCCTTTCTGAGCTTGTATTGAACTGATTAGTCATAGTCAAAAACATTGACTCTTAACCCCAACGTTGTGATGCCATTGGTCCTCTTCCAGTACAGAGGACAAACAATGAAGTGCCACTTTCTGAAAGAACCCTTTTCTAGTTCTCCTTAATTTTAAAATTTTCCTAGTCCTCCTTTTCCTTCTGACAGCCCGCCCCCCCAGACATATCCTGTGTACATTTGTTTGTACATAGTTCTTTACACTCTGTCTACCCCATTAGATTGGGAGTTCCTTGAGAGCAGAGACTGTTTTTTGTTTTACATGGTAGCCCTGGTGTTTTTTACACTATTTTTGGTTTACAATAAGTGCTTAAAAATGTTAATTGACTGCCAAAAATACAGGGGGGTTAAGTGATTAAATGACTTGCCCAGAAGGTCTCAGTCACCCATCATATGGAAATTGGAAAAGAAACTAGGGATCTTCAGTCTGGAGAAGAGAAAACTGGGCCTGGGGTTGGGGTGGGGAGGTTGCACAAGATAAGTTTCTCCAAGTAACTGAAAGGCTTTCATTGTAGAGGCTATGCTTGAGGTCAGGGAAAAAAAAAATCCTAACAATTAGAACTGTCTCACAATCAAATTATCTGCCTTGAGGTGGGGATGGGTTCCTCCTCCTTAGTGGTGTTGAAGTATTGGCTGGGTGACCATTTGTTAGGTAGGTTAAAGTGAGGATTCCTTCCTCTATGGGTGGGATTAGATGGTTGCTGTGTTCTCTGACTCTCAAATTTGGTGATTCTATAAATAACATGTTAAACGAACACTTAGAAGAAGTAATTGTTTCTTTCTAGAAAGCTATCTATTCCCCATTCATTCAGGCCAATATTTTGAATTCTATGTAGAAGAGGAGCGGTATAAAAATTTAATTCTATGGGGCAGCTAGTGGTGCAGTGGATTGAGAGCCAGGCCTAGAGATGAGAGGTCCTGGGTCAAATTTGCTCTCAGGTGCATCCTAGCTGTATGACTCTGGGCAAGTCACTTACCCCCCATTGCTCGCTTCTTATCCCTCTTTTGCCTTGGAACCAAGGGAAGGTAAGGTTTAAAAAAAAAATAATTCTAAAGCAAAATTCTGACCATACCTTTTCTCTGCCACCTTCAATGGTTTCCTCTAGCCTCAAAGAGAAAATGCAATCTTCTCATTTTAGTTTTTAAAGACCATCACCATCTGGCTCCTGCCATCCTTTCCAGGATTATTTCACCTTGTTCCCCTTCACATACTCTCTGTTCTAGCCAAACTGGCCTGTTTGCTATTCTTCAAACTCTGCATTCTATCTCTGCTTTAAAACATTTAGATGGCCCAGTGCCCAGATGGCTTTTACTCCCCATCTCTGCCTTTGAAAATCTCTGATTTCTCTCCAGGCTCAGCTCATGTGCCATCTCTTACAGAAAACCTGGTTTCAATATTTTTGGTTATTGTGACCCTGGGCAAGTCACTTAACCCCCATTGCCTAGCCTTTACAGCTCTTCTGCCTTAGAACAAATACATAGCATTGATACTAAGACCTAAGGTAAGGGTTAAAAAAAAATCTGATTATTAGCACTCTCTTCTCAAAATATTTTGCATTTGCTTATGTGTAGCTAGGCCCTCATTACGTATGAAACTGCCTTATTCCTCAGTAAGATGAAAGCTTCTTGTGGGCAGGGAGTTTTTTTTCCCTCTATGTCTTTGCATCCTCAAAGCCTAGAACAGTTTGTTATACACATTAGGCTCTGAACAAATGCTGGATGGATTAAATAGTCACTTGACTGCTTTTTCATTTCAAAGTGATAAGATCAACAGAAATAACTTATTCCTACTGACTGCTGGCAAACAGAGAGAAGCCTCTATCAAGCTAAGAGCACTGCAGAAAGGAATACAAAAGATCACAAATGACGTGTGGTGTGTTGGGAGACTAGCAGAATTTGCATAGACTTGTCAGGTAGGGATGAGATTTGCCTTTTTTTTCACAATAGGGAGAGGTGCTCATCTGCCAATGTACATTTTGATCAAGTTCAGTAGAAGACTTTGTAATTATCCTTGTGTTGGCAGTGTCATCTCTTAAGTTAAGTGATTAAAAACTCCTGCCACTTGGAGGGATGCTTCACCCTGCAGAGGGGGCATCTGTACATGTGTGTATGTGCATTGTGCATGTGTGTGTGTATGGTGAGGGAGCCACAGAGTTTACACTGGGAGTCATCATGCCCAATTCAGTGTAAAATGCTTATGAACATGTGTATGTTCTCAGTTCATAGGCGGATAGAACCATATATTCTAGAAAAGGGAGGGATATTATGGAAGAGAAAAAAGCATGCTTCCCTGTAACTTCCTTCCCTGGTTGTGGCTTTCTCACCTTGGAGAATCTTTTTACCCCTTGAAGTGAATAAAATAAAATCGATTTCTTTTTTCTAATTAACTTTAATAAGGTAAGAAAAACGGGAATTTCCCCCGAAGAAATTAACTAACCCTGCTAAACCCTGAATCTTCTCAGATTCAAAAGTTCCTTCCTAGGCACAGGATTGGTCTTTAAAAAGAAGTAGAGGCGTGGCCCATCCCTAGCACAGGATTGGTCCAATTCAAGACCAATCCCATGCCAGGAAGTAGGGGATGTGGTTCCCCCAGCACAGGATTGGTCCACTCAAGACTAATCCCGCCCGTAAGTAAGGGGGAATGACCCTTGGGGCATGCTGGGGGATGCAGTTCCCTGACACAATATTTAAAAACCCATACTCTACAGCCCTCTTCTCCCATTGGTGAGTTCCAATCTAGCCCTCCATTTTGGGGAGAGGTCCAGGCCTGCCTCGATTCCTCACCTGGCTCTGCTTCTGACTTTCCTGATCTCAACACCAAAGGGAATCTCCCCACTGAGAATAAAAGAGGCAAAATATAGTCCCTGCCCTCAAGTCGCTTACAGCCAAATAGGGGGAAGACAACACGCAAATAAATATATACAAACAAGCTATATACAGGATAAATTGGAAATAATTAAAAGAGGGAAGGAACTGGGATTAAGAGAGTCTGGGGAAGGCTTTTTAAAGGAGTTGAGTTTTTTAGTTGGGACTTAAAGGAAGCTAGCAAGGTCAGCAGTGGGGGCAGCAGAGAGAAGAGCATTAAAAAATGTGGAACCACCAGAAAAAAAAAAAATCTTGGATCCAAGAGATGGAATGTCTTATTTGTGGGACAGTCAGGAGGCTAGTGTCACTGAATTGCAGAGTACCTGCTGGGGAGAAAAATAAAAGAACACTTGAAAGATAGGATGGGGCTAGGTTATGATGCCCTTTTTGAATGCCAAAGAGTATATGTTGTATTTGATTCTGGAGGCAACAGGGAGCTGCTAGGAGTTTGTTGTTTGGGCCACAGTTTCCTTAACTATAGAATTAGGGCTCTGGACAAGAGGGCTGCTGACTTCCCTACCGGCTGTGAAGTTATAATTTATGACCTAAAGTCTACACACTGTTTCCTGTATGAAGCAAGCACTTAATGTTTTGTTTTGTTTTTGAATTTTGATTGTATTTAATGGAAAGGATAGGATAAGTGATGAAATCGAGGTAAAAGGATTAAGTGACTTATCTAAGATCCCCTTGGTCTATGGTGGCACACCTGTGGCACACATGCCAGAGGGGTCACTCAGAGCCTTCTCTATGAGCATATGTGCCATTGCCCCAGCACAGAATTTGCCAGAGTTTGTTATTAGAAAGCCAGAGGTTTGTGGGGTTGTGCTGCTCCCCTCCCTCTTGCCATAGGTTCCTGAGGACCTTTCTCACATCACCTGGCCCTCTAAAAGGTTTGCCATCATTGCCCTAAGGTAATAAGTAGAAGAACCAAGACTGGAATCTCTGTCCTCTGACTCCAGATCCAGAATTTTTCCTACTGTACCATCTGCTTCTCCCTCTAGGTTCTTTTTGACAAATTATCATTTAAGCATTCTCAGGAAGTTTTCCCTCCTCTAGAATCCTAATATTATAGTTTCATGATATTCATTAATAATAACTGAGTGTTTCTACCAACAATAAGAGAAGGGCCATCCTGTCACACCCAATTAAACTTCGAATCCAGGTTTTGGTCAACAGCAGTAGTGATTGCAGAGGAAGGAAAGTCATTAAAAGCAGATGGACATTTGGGGGAGTGAGGAAGAGAAGTCAGGAGAGGTGAAAAGGTTGAGGTGAGTAGTCAACATGACACAGAGGCAAGAAGTAGAGGCATCAAAATTAGGAGGAGGAAGCCTGTTTTATAATTCAGCCATCAGCCAAAATGGTCACTGCATCTCTAGGGCCAGGCCTTTTTATGTGGTCAGACACTATATCCTGATGAGGTGGTAAGCCATTTGGCAGATTAAGTACAGTCATTCATGATGCTTGGGCCAAAGTACTTTTTCCTTCAGTCCTCTGAAGAAGGACCAGATGGCCTTGTCATTGCTAATCAATGGATTACCATGCTCTGGCATACACCAAGGACTCTCTGCTTTTGAGCCAATTAAAGTCAAAAACAGAGTCAGAGCTGAGAGTTTAGTTCTGCCCCAGATTGAGTAATCAGTCCTTTTCTCTAATCCTATACATCTTTCCCTCTTGGAAGTGTGCCTGTGACTAACTTGGGCTAAAAGGCTTCAAAATAGAAAGAAAATCACTTGGGCTAAATAAGGAGTTACTGGAAAATTCCCATATGTGCAAGGAACAGAAACCTTAATTGAGACTGCCTTTTGAGGGCATGAATAAATGCAACCCAGCGGCATCCAACCCATTCTACTTTGCTAGTGTAAGATGGAAATGAGTCATTTTCTGTTGATGGACATTAGAGTTGGCATGGCATGGTGGAAAGAGTACTGAACCTGGGTTCACATCCTACCTTGGATACTTAATGATTGTGTGATCTAAAACAAGTCACTTAACCTCTCTGTGACTTGATTTCTTTATCTCTAAAATGAAGTGGTCTGGTCTTACTTGATGAATTCTGAAATCTCTTCCAGCTCTAAATGTTTGATCCTAGAAAATCATGGTGGCTAATTGCGATGTACATTAAAAGAAGAGGATGGATGGGAGAGATATAGAACTTGGCAACCATTTGGATATGTGAGATGAGGGAGAATGAAGATCTGAAGATGACTTCTAGCCTACAAACCTTGTTGGTGCCCATGACAGAAAAAGAAGTTCGAAAGAGATCTGGGTTTGGGAGAAAGATAAACCCTGATGAGTTTCAAATGCTTATGGTAGATCCAAGTACGGGGCAGATGGCAAGGCAGACCTGGAACTAAGGAGATAGATGAGGCCTGGTGGAGAGAATACTGCAGTTGGAGTAAGGAATCCTATCTTGGTTGCTTATTGACTGACTTCCTCAGTGTCATAGAAGAGAGTATGGCAAGAATAATAATAAAAAAAAAAACACAAAAAACCAGAGAGACTGCAGTCCAAAGAATTTGTGACTTACCTATGGTAATGTGGGTAGGAAGTATCAAGCTAGAACTTAAATCCAGGCCCTCCAACTCCAATCCAGCACTCTTTCCATCAAACCAGATTGCTTCCTCAATATCTTTAACCCAATTAAGATAAAAGATGATTTATCAAGTTAAAGAAAGGGTTTTTTAAAAGTTTTAATGACTTTGCAGATCTGTTCAATTCCTAACAGGGAAAATGACAGGTGAGCTCACTGATGGAGTCATGAATAAATTTGTGACAGATTTGAGGATAATTCTGAAGGGCACTTTAATATAAGTATGGGAAAAATAAAATACTAAGAAGCCTATTGTTATTTTGTACATTTGTTTATCTCTTATGGCAAAATGTGCTCTATAAAATATTTCTTTTTGATCAGCATGTATGTTTTATCAGTCCACTTTTAATTTATTTAGTATTGCTTGTTTTTATACATGGCTGAGGTTTTGGAAATAGTTAGATTTCTGTTTATAAACCAAAAGCAGCCAGTGACTGATTTTAATTCTAATTCTATTCTCTTAGGAAACAGATTTAATTCAAATTTCCCCCACGGCCTAGCTACTCTGTCACAGATGGTAAGACTCCTTGGCCTTGCAATCACCTGGTGGCAGCCTGATGAAATAATTATCACAAGTGGGGAATAAACTGAGATTTCAAATCAGTGATTTTAGAGGAGATTCATGCTTACTTGATATTAAAATCCAACTGCAAAATCCAGCTCAGCCACACTGAGAATGCTGAAAATGTAGTTTCTTTTGTCATATAATATAATGCACATGTGGACAAAGAATGGTTTAAAGACCTGGGGCAATCTAACCTGAACCAAAGAAAATTTGTTTGAGGTAGGAGTTTCTAAAGGAATTCAAATATTTGAAAGGCACTCATGTGGAAGAGGAAGGCAATATTCTATAATGTGAGGATTTGAAATGTCCCTCACCAATGCCTCTTTGTGGTTTGGAGGTTATTCTATGTTCTTGAAAGTTATCCCTACTCTTTAAAAGAATTAAAGGAATCAAAGGAGATAGGTACCAGCAGTCTTCCACTGTACCAAATTACATTGTCTCATTGTCTCCTAAATGTGTCCTTCTTTCCTTCCTTCCCTCCCTCTCTCCTTCCCTCCCTCCCACCTTCCTTCCTTCCTTCCTTCCTTCCTTCCTTCCT
>NC_058130.1:354475939-354484867 GCF_016433145.1 Gracilinanus agilis | reverse complement strand
TTCCTTCCTTCCTTCCTTCCTTCCTTCCTTCCTTCCTTCCTTCCTTCCTTCCTTCTTTCCTTCCTCCCTTCCCTCTTCCCTTGCCTCATGTTGCTTCCTTTGCCTAGTTTATTTTCTTTTTTGCTTGTTGAATTCCTTCCCATTCTGTTAAAGTCAAATACCAATGCATACTACTCAAGATAGCTGTTGTCAATGACCTGTTGTTAATGACTTCCCCTTTCTGATATCATTTTGCTTCAGAACACTTTAATACAATTATCTTGTAAATACTAATTGTTTTACTTACATGTCTTTATGTCTAATATATTAAGTGAAGCCTTAAGGGATAAGAATCATATCTTTCCATACAGTAGATCTTTAATATTAATTATTAGTGAATGAATCATTTCTTACTACCTCTTTATTTGCCTTATCAACCTATGTATGTTGTGCGTATTTTAAAACAGGAGATTAAAACTAGGCTTCATTCCAGTGAATAGTAATGACAAATAATATGTCATCATGGAGGTACATCAATGATGCATTCTTAGATAGAATGCTGGCAGGGACATTCCTAAAACTCAAGAGTTTTATTGAAATTCATTTAATCCTTTATAAAAAAAGATTCCTTCTTAGAGTTTGAGATCTTAGAAGGAACGGCATGCATCTGATAATAATAACTCAGATCTTTGAGATGCTTTAAGGTTTATAAAGTACTTTCTTTCCCCACTACCACCTTGGGAAGTAGCTAGATACTACAAGTATTAACACCCTGATTTTCTGATGAGAGGGAGAGAGACAGAGAGAGATAGACAGAGAGAGAGAGAGAGACAGAGAGAGAGAGAGAGAGAGTCAGAGAGAGAGAGAGAGAGAGAGAGAGAGTCAGAGAGAGAGAGAGAGAGAGACAGAGACAGAGACAGAGACAGAGAGAGAGAGAGAGAGAGACAGAGAGAGAGAGAGGAGAGATATAGGGTGGGAGAGAAAGCGGGAGGGGAAGAGAGAGAGAGAGAAGAGAGAGAGAAGAAAGAGACAGAGAGAGAGAGTTTAAAGGGGTTAAGTAATTTTTCACATGGTTAAATATCTAAAAAGTTGTAGAATTTGTACCTGAATGCAGGTCTTTTGACTCCAATTGAATATAATACCACTTTATTAGTGGTTCTCAAACATTTTGGTTTCTGGATCCCTTTACACTATTAAAATTATTGCATATTCTCCCCACCAAAAGAGCTTTTATTTATATGAAATATATAAAATATTATTTACCATATTAGAAATTCAAACATCTTATTTTTATATAATGAAAATAGTTTTGTCATCATACACTTCCTGAGCACTTTCCTTCTCCCATACTTTGAGAACCACTTAGCTCTATTATATATTCTATTCCTAGCTATGTCTGAAGGACTTATTCACTTCATTTCAATAAACATTGATTTCTAGGTATAAGAGGCTGAGGATTTTTTTGATGGGAGTTGGGGAGGGGGAAAGAATTTGGATCTGCAGTTTCTTTGTTTTGGACCTGATTTACTTGGCATTAAGGAAACTCCCTTTATCAATCCCCTCTGGCACCTGTTTTGCAATGTTTATAGTCTTAATCAGTTGTCTGAGCACCAACAGGTAAACTGACTTTCTCAATTTGTATCAGAGACCACTCGAACCCAGGGCTTCCTGACTCCTAGGTCACCTGTCTGTCTACTACTCTATGATACCTTTCTCTGGGGTCTAAAGTGATATTATAATCCTTGTTCTCAAGGGAGTCCATGGGGTCGGGTGGGGGGGGGGGCACAATATGTACACAAAGAAGTCTAGTAAAGGAACAATGAATAGCTGTAGGAGGTGGGGTCAGAGAACACTAGCAGGTGGGCAGGGGGAGGATTTGGGGAAGGCTTTACAGAGTAGGCACTTGAGCTGAGAGTAGGAGGTAGGTACATACCATACAACTGCAGTGATCATTCTTTGATCTCCCTCTTGCACCCAAATAGCTAAAATCCATTTTGTTGTGTCCTTTGCACATTTATTAAACACCTATTATATGCAAGTTTTTGTGACAAATTCTGGGCAAACAAAAAAAAGGGAAAAAAAAACAAGAAAAAAATGACAATTGTTCCTTATCTCAAGGATCTTATATTCTTTTGAGAGGAAGGTAGGATATAACATTCACATAGGCTAAGTAAAATCAACAGCTAGGTGGTGCTGTGGATAGAGTGCCAGGCCTGAAATCAGGAAGACCTAAATTCAAGTCCAGTCTCAGGCACATCCTCACTGTATGACCTTTGATAAGTCACTTATTCCTGTTTACCTCAGTTTCCTCATCTGTAAAATGAGCTGGAGAAGGAAATAGCAAACAAACTACTCTAGTATTTTTGCCAAGAAAATCCCAGATGGGGTCACAAAGAGTCAAATACAACTAACTGAACAACACCAAAGTACTATATGACATGACCCCCAAATCTAAGTGTAATTTTGAGCTATTATAGATATAAATGGAACTTAGATTTTTGGGACACCCTGAATATGTAAAGTGTAGTGGTAAGAAGATTAGATTTGGAGTTATAGGACCTGGGATCATTCTTCCCTCTGTGACTTCCTATCTATGCGATCTTGAGCCTCAGTTTCTCCAGTTATAAAATAAGGGAAATGAAATAGATGATCTCTAAAATCTCTTGCATTTTAAAGTAATTTATATACATGTGTATATATTTTATATTTACATATAGAAATATATATGTATATAAAATAATTTAAATAATTAAACAATACCAAAAATTGATTTCAGGAAGAAGGGAGCACTAACAATCAGAAAAACCTCATGTGATGATCAAAATGTCATTTTATTAACAAACGTAAAGCAAATTTTATGTAGGCATGGAGTTTTAGTACTTTTGATTGTTCTTAAAAGACTGCCATTCTTTTATTTATGCTGCATATCTGCCTTTGATTCCTATTCTACATATTTTCTCTCAAAATTCCCCCAAATCTATATTGTTCAATGAGTTCTCTATGTATGAAGGACTTGAGGGGATTGGAACTACACATAGTTAATGTTGGGAATTGATGAACCACATTGACTTCATCTCATGACTCAGTTTTGGTGCTACCTGAGTTTCATTTCCATTCAATTATGGGTCTAATCCAATTTCTGTCTTGTGGGAAACTATTCTTTTATGGGAATGGGAGAATATTTTACTTTATTGTTTGAACTTCGACCTATATGGCTGGGAATCTGGAATACCTTTTCCTACTGCTTACACTGAAGATGCCAAGGTCAGCTACTGTATCCTAGGCTATCACTAGTCATTTTTTTTTGCATTTTTATTTAATTAATTTAGAATATTTTCATGGTTACACGATTCATGTTCTTTTCCTCCCTTCCTCCCACCCCATCCTGGAGTCCACAAGCAATTCCAATGGGTTTTACATGTCATTGATCAAGACCTATTTCCATATTATTGATATTTGCACTAGGGTGATCGTTTAGAGTCTGCATCCCCAATCATATCCCCATCTAACCATGTGATCAAGCAATTGTCTTTCTTCTGTGTTTCCACTCCCACAGTTCTTCCTCTGGATGTGGATAGCATTCTTTCTCATAAGTCCCTCAGAATTGTCCTGGGTCATTGCATTGCTGCTAGTAGAGAAGTCCATTACATTTGATTGTGCCACAGTTTCACTAGTCATTTTGACTTTTGTCTTGCTACTTACTTTGATGACTGAAAGAGAGAATGAAGTTGATGACTTCATGCAACTCTGTCTCACTTAAATTCAGTTCAGGAGCAAGTCATTACCCTATGATGTTATTGATCCTTTTGGAAAATGAAGGATTACTAAAAACAGTAGCTGCTACTTAGAGATCCTTAACTAAGGACCTCAGTTATGCTGACCAGAAATTCAGACAGATCCAAAGACTGATGCAAGGAGTTTTCTCACAATTGCACATCTCAAGGAATCCTTATGTCTTATCTGAAATTTGGCCTTATACTGATCAATCAGTTATTATTTCCATTTGATTATTTGACTTTTGATTTGATTATTCACAAATAGCTGAGGGGTGGGAGACATCTCTTTTTTCAGATTTCAGGGAATCGTGCCTGTTTAGTCTTCCTGTTCCAACTTAGAAAGTCCTGAATCTTTCCCCCCACTAGAAATCAGATTACTTAATTTTGTTTCCTGATTAATTTTTTCTTTAATTAATTAATCTTAACTGATGAATTGCTTTTAATGTATAAAAATATGTCTTCCCCTGTATTTGGAGTTCAGCCCCAAGCTGAGAAAGATCCTGATTTGTTAGGCAATTGGCATGTATTGCTTAATAAATCAAATTGTTGAGAAGCTTGAACCTTTGCTTTCTCAGTCATTTCATCCCTCTTCTATGTATTCACAACAATCTCTTTAGATAACTTTCTATTCTTTTTCAATTGAATCATTTGTGTTTATGTCTCAAGAATGTTTCTCTTGAAATCTTTCTATCCATTTTGCTATTAATTTTCCATGAAATTTCAGGATATTTCATCCTCCTTGTCTTTTCTTTTTTGATTTTAGTTTACCAAAATATCGAATGTGTAAAAGACTAGGCTTTCTTTTCTATTATTAATGCTAAGACAGAGTTGCCACTTCCTAATCTTTTCATTTTACTTTAGTAGTCAGATGTTTCCTAGTGGTCAGAATAAGGTCCAAAATACCATTTCTTCCAAATATTTCCTCCACCTTTTTGATACAAGTCAATAATTTATTAGCTCTTCTGCTTTTGATGGAACAGAACTCTAATGGATGCTTGAATATTATATTTAATATGTTATCTGACAATATATGAGTTGTATATTAACATGATATAGAATTTATATTTCTAAAATAACCATATATCTATATACAAATATATGATGTATAGCTTTCTATCCATGCAAAACACAGAGCAAGTTTTTTAAGTTATTTCATATAGTTAGCATTTATATAGTACTTTGCATATATTATGTCATTTGAACCTCACAAAAACTCTAGGGAGGTACTATTAATTATCCCCATTTTATGGTTGAGGAAAATAAGGTTGAGAGCTCTTTGCCCAGGGGCATACAAATTAAGTTAGGGTCCAAGGCAGAATTTGAACTGTGGACCCCAAGTGCAATGTTCATAGCATCACCTCTCTGGGCCTCAGTTTCTTCATTTGCAAAATGAGGAGGTTGCATTCAGTGACTTCTAAGATCCCTCCTAGCTCTAAGTCTGTAATTTTATTTGTATGTACACACACACACACACACACACACACACACACACACACACACACTTATGTACTGGTTTAAAGTTCATAGCTGTCCTTTTAACAAATTCATGTTTTGTAAATAGAAAGAATGCAATAAAAATATTTCATTTGCAAAGAAATGAAACAAAACTTTTCTTTGGAAGATTTTTGACAATGATACTGAAATGCCTTCAGGAAATTCCTTATGTTGTTTGTATGAAATCAATAACTCCTAAGGGTCACTATAAAAATCCTGCATCCCAAATTCTTCACCTAGAATTTTTTATTGTTTAGTTGTTTCAGTCATGTCTGACTCTTTGTGGCCCCATTTGGCATTGTCTTGGTAAAGATACTAGAGTGGTTTAACATTTCCTTCTCTGGCTCATTTGACAAAGGAGGAAACTGAGGCAAATAGGGTTAAGTGACATATCCAGGGTCACATAGTTAGGAAGTATCTGAGGCCAGATTTGAACTCAGCAAGATGAGTCTTCCTGATTTCAAGCCCTGCATTCTATCAACTACATCACCTAGTCACCCAGGAACAGGGTAGTAGGACAAAGATCTTAGGTCTTTGTGGCTGGAATGATCATCACTCTCTAAACAATCTCTGTGATAAGAGGGAGAAATGCAGTCTTTGGAGTTTTATCAGTGTGGAGTTCCCCAGCAGCCATCTAACATACTTGCTAAAGAGAAGACTAAGACTTGTATATCAAGTAGAATGAGTCATTGTGAGGGAAACCTTGGAATGTTTCAGTTCCAAGGTATATTTTACAAAATGCTCTTTCACCCAAATGTTTAAGTAAAAGATAAATACAAACACAATATTTCCTCCTTTTCTTTTTCTGACTTCCATTTTATGCCCCTTCTTTCTTCATACCTCATTCTCACACCAGAGCATGGATAGCTGCAGATCTTAAATGCAGTGCAAGGAACTGGGCCAAATAAATTGAAATGAGCTTCAAAGGATGAGGAATAGGAGTTAGAACAAAGTAGTGAGTCAGAGCAAGACAGAAAAGCTGGTGTCAGGGCAAATGCATTTAGGCAAGGTCTGAGAAAAAAAGAAGGAAAGAAGTCAGGAAGCCAATAGAGGGAAGAGCAAGGCAGAAGATCCAAAATCTAGACACAGCAATCAAGAGACATTAGAGGAGTTTAAGGAGTTTGGGGCTATGGGATGCTCTGGATTAAACCCAGCTGTGCTAGTTGCTAAGAAATTAAAAGTTTCGCTGTGGCCAGCAGAGAGCAGCAGTGGGCTGGATGCACGTCTAGGGAATATGCTAGTCAGAGCTTGAGATGCTCAGGTCACCAGAATAGTTCCTGAATACAAGTGATGGTATTGAGGGATTTACAAAAAGTGGGAGTGTGGACACTGAAAAACTGGATATGTATCATGGATGAGAACTTAGCTGGGGCAAAGGTTAGGACTTAACGAGCCTGGTAGAGTGAATACAGAATCATCAAGGGTCACTGGGTAACCTTTAGTATTTTAAATAAATTTTATGGATAGATTCTGTTTTTGAGGCAATTTCATTCCTAAAAATATGCCTCCTTCTGCCATCCAGAGTCAAATCTTATAATAAAATGATAAAGAAAGGGGAGGGGAAATCAGTTTAGACATGTGGAGTTTGACAGAATATTTCACACCCATGGTCTCCCATCTCTACAATGTAGGTGGAAGGGGATTAGTTTCTCATCTCCAATTTGGGGTCAAGATTGGTCAATATAATTATACAACATTCAGTTTCTGTTGTTTTCTCCTTTTTGTTTTTCCCATTTCCACTGTTGTAGTCATGTATATAGTTTTTTTGGTTCTGTTTATTTCACTTTTCATCAATTCATATCAGTCTTGCCATACTTCTGCTTTTCTATATTCTTCATAATCATTGTTTCTTATGGCATAATAACATCCCATTCCACTTATGTGACCAATTTGCTTAGGCATTTCTCAGTTGATGGAGATCTACATTATTTCTAGGTCTTTACTTTTACAAAAAGAGTTGTTATAAATATTTTGGTGTGTATCGGTGATATTTCTGTCAGGTGCATTGATGTTTTAGTTGTTTTCTTATAATTCCAAGTTTTTTCTAGAATGCTTAAAACATTCTAAAGATTCATATGCCTATCTTCCTGCCACCTTTCCAATACTATCAATTTTTATCTTTTGTCATCTCTGCCAATTTGTTTGCATTAATCTTATTAATTAATTCTTAGGTCCTAAAAGAGTCAACTACCCATTGGACCTAGGATGTTATAGGTGTGATAGGGCATGACAAGTAGGCATTCCAATTCTGGACTCTAGTAGCAAGTGACTCTAGTAAAAGAATGGCCCTAATGTCAAAGGCAACATTTTACCTTGGCTTGAGAACTTTTATATACTTCTTCTTTGGACAATAATAGGTGCCCATATGTAAAAACCTTTCAGGTGGATGTAAGGGAAAACAACTGATTAATGTGGGAATGAGGAGGTGGAGATTAGGGTGACTGTCAGCAGGAAAACCCTGTCATATATTGCTTCCTTTTGCCTTTCCTTTTCCTCCTTGCCCCTTCTTCCCTCATCCTCTCTTTTAAAAGTCTAAAACCATTATACCAGCACTGGCTTGCCACTGACACACAGTTGGAAAGGATATATGCTATATCCAGTTGCACAAAGGCAAGGGGACATAGCAGTGGGATATCTGTATACCTTAGCCTGATGGTTGTCACTTGCCACCTGATTAATTGGGATCTCTGGATGTGGCTTGGACTGCTTCTATTGATGAAATCCTTACAGAAAACTTTCTAAGGCTCAATTGTCTCATGGAACCAGTCATCATTTTTATGCAGCCCAAATGGATGAGCAGTCAGATAGAATAGGAAAAATCTACTGCAGACTGGAGTTGGTATGTTTCATTAATCCAAATTATTTATTGATTCTGGTTTTAGGAATGGCTACTGACTTTTGCCTCTCTTCAACCATAGATCATAGAATGTTAGAGCTGAAAGGACCTTAGAGAGCATTGAGTCCAGCACCTTTATTTCACAAACTCTGCAGCAGAGTTAATAAATCACATTCTTTCCACCTCAGTGGAGTCTTCATTAATTTCTCATTTTTAAAGTACACTGGTACACTGTTGATGGAGCTGTGAAATAGTCTATTTTAGATTTCAATTTGAAATTAAGCAAGAATAGTAATTAAACTATTCATGTCTTTTGTCCAATGATCCACTTGGGGAATATAACTCAAGGAAGTAAAAGAAAAAGGCAAAGGTCCAATATATACCCAAATTTATAGCATCCCTTTATGGCAACAAAGAGCTAGAAATAAAGTGGGAGCCTGTCCTTTGAAGAATGGCTGAAAAACTATAGTGCACAAAAAGAATAGGATATTATTCTGTTATTGTGGAGTGATAAATGAAGACTAGTTGGAATTCAGAGTAACAGGGAAGTTTTGTATGAATTGATTGAGAAAGACATAGCAGAACCAAGAGAAAAATATAGAGAGACTGGGGACAACTAGGTGTCTCATTAGATAGACAACCAGGTCTAGATATGGGAAGTCTTTAGTTCGAATCTGGTCTCAGACATTCCCTAGCTGTATGACTCTAGGCAAGCCACTTAAACCCTAATACCTATCACTATTATTAGTATTGGGAAGGTAAGAATATATATATATATATATATATATATATATATATATATATATATATATGTGTGTGTGTGTGTGTGTGTGTGTGTGTGTG
>NC_058130.1:354453968-354473231 GCF_016433145.1 Gracilinanus agilis | reverse complement strand
TGTTTAAGTGATTTTCCTAGGATCTTACAGATTGTAGAGGCAGGATCTGAAATAGGTCTTCTTGGCTCTAAGCCTAGATTTCTATCCACGATTCCATCCCTTTTTCTAAAAATTATGTAGAAATGTGAGGTAGTAATAGGTGTCTTGCATGCATTCCACATTATCACTTTTGTGTATGTCTTCTATAGCATCTATACTAAATGAGAGAGAGAGAGAGAGAGAGAGAGAGAGAGAGAGAGAGAGAGAGAGAGAGAGAGAGAGAGAGAGAGAGATTGAACTCTACCTAAATGAAAAACCACCAAAGCTTCCAAAGAACAGATAATATAACTGTGTAATTAGAATTTTGTACCCCAGAATTATGCTTCCCCAAATCCTTTTCATCCTCACGTTACATCCTTACATTTTGTAGATAAAGTTTCTGTAACCCTGCCCCCTCTGGTTCTTCTCCCACTTTTTGCAGTCCAGGAAACTACTCTATACTCAGGTTCTTTACTTTTCCTCTACTTCAAGTGATTATTAATAAATCTTATAAAATATAATACTTGGAGCTATTGGATATTACTTTTAATCTTATATAACTTATCTTCTTGCTCATATTAGAGAAATAGAAGATAACCACAACAGAACATTTTATACATCGACTAATAGAAGAATGGCACATTCTTTTCTTCTTTCTAGATTCTGGTGCGGCTCACTCACCCCAATCTGTACTTGCATGTGGAAAGGTTGAGAAGGGTTCTTAAAGGGGAGTGTTATACTGATACTATCTCAGAGTTCTAGGAGTAACTTTCATGGAGGGGCATACACTCATATTATACTATACAGTATAGTTTCTGAGACCCCATTGGTGTAACTCAGCCCAGATGAACTCCATTAACTTTCAATTAGAAGGTTTACTAAATATAAGCCAACCCAAGAATAAGAGTAGCCTTACTTTCCACCTGTAATCTGGGGACACATTCTTGCTAGTGTACATTGCATGGCATTTATTAGGTGAAAGGGGAAAGTATAATATATATAAATAAACTCAGCATTTTGTAAAGAGGCACATGCAAAAGGAGCAAATGTATGACTCAAAATTTTGGACTATGGGTCTTGTTGTCCCCTATCTCCCCTGACTAGTCTGAACAATAATTTATTGAGAGATAATGTTGCTTGCCCATTGGCTTGAATTTCTCTTCTTGTGGTCTGCTGAAGCAGAGGTATACTTTTTCAGTGAGAGCAGAACCCTAAACAAGGGATCTTCAGGTCTTCTCCATGTTGGCTCACTCAGCTTGACTCAGAAGATTCCATTTCACTGACAATAGGTGGCAGTGCAGGGGAAAACATTGGCAAAATTTTGTTGTTTTATCTACTTAGTTCTTCTAAGTAACAGATGCAAAGCCTGCCTATCTTCCCCAGACAACTAACTCTTCCAGGCAGAAGATATTGAGAGCACAAGCTTGAAGTCATTTTCAAGACTTGACAAAAGACCTTAAACCTCCTGCCTTCTAAGTTCCATGACTGAGTCCCTCAGCATTGAACCACCCCTTTGGCTGTGTAAAACTATTCAAGAATAGGATTCTTTTCCTAAATTCTTGGTAAATGGAAATTCTATTCTGTACATAGACTACTGATTCTTTCTGTTTTCTAGCAGTGAATCTTTTTGTCTGAATGTCAAGCCCTGCCCCAAAATACTTTCCACAAATTGAATGAAAGTCACGAGAACCTGCTTGTCCCCAGTTTACCAAGGAGGAAATATCATTTGCATAACACTTAACTCAGCACACTGTCAGTTCACTGTGTGGCATTTTTAATAATTTATTTTTAAAATAAGAGATAAGAGTCACTGCCAGTTAAGATTTGGATTGGACATTTCTTTCAGGATTTTAATTGCTTTAGCAAAATCAGAAATACTGTTCACTTATCAGTGCTTCTCAGCTACCTTCAGGAGTAATTTTTAGAGGTGGTTATCTGCCTTGGAGTGTTTAACCACCCAGAAGAAAGCTAAATAGTCCAAGTTCAATTAGGTTAATCTTTTAAACAAACAAAACAGAGTCCACAGGCATTGGACATTCTATTTGTTGGACAAGGACATTCATTAACATCATAATGAAAATGAATTTTGATTTACTGGTTCAAGAAATTTTGGCAGGTAGGAAACTGCACTCTAATAATACAGCTAAGGCAGATGTAGGCCCTAATGGTGAAAATTTGTCATCTATGCCTCAGTGCTGAAAAAAGAAGCTGATTTTGATTAGGGGCTTGATGGCATTTTCTGGAGAATTATCCTCTTCTAAATATCCAAGTCCAATAATGTTCAGTTCCCCTGCTCAAAAATCTTGGGTGGTTTTATAACATCACTAGGATATAATACAAACTCCTTTGTATTTTAGGCATTTAAAGCCCTTTACGGTTTGGCTGAAGCCTATCTTTTGAGACTTATTTAAAAAAAATCTCCCCTATCATGTATTCACCATTCCAAACAGACCTCCTTGCTCTTTTCTAGACACAACATTCAATTTCCTGATTTTGCACAGACTGTTTTCCAAGTCTGGAATTGTCTTCCTCCTCACTGTGGAATTCTAGCTCAGTTACTGTCTCCTATATAGAACCTTTACTGAGTTCTCCCATGTTTTAGGCCTTTCTCTTACCAATTACTTTGATCTGCCAATATCTATATAGTATTTATTATTCTTCAGGAATTGTGACACTTTATAAGTATCATCTAATTTGATCTTTATTATACCATTGGGAGGTAGATACTATTATTATTCCCATTTTATCTCAAGATCTCTTTATCATCTCTGATAATCTGATAAAGACAGTTTAGTTGATAAGGAAATAATGGGACACTGAACATCTTTTAGCTCATGCTTCCAGTTCTGTCTCCAGGAACATGGAGTTTATTATATATATTTCAAGACTCATTTCACACAAAAGAACCCCCTCCCCGAAACTTTGCGGATGTACAGAAGTTATATATTATGTCATATCAAAACACAAAACATCTCATTGGCTTCAGAACAGACCAAGGCCACAGCTGAATTTTGACTGGGTTCTTATCAGAAAGCCAAGTTGGGGAATATTTTTCTCAGGTTTGAATTGCCCCTGCTAAGGTTTTGGTCTTGGCTATACCAGGCAGCTGCATTCCTGGCCAAAGTGGGAGAGTGTTTTAAATGTTGGCTGGCTAGGAACCTAAAGCTCTTCAATAAGGCCACAATACTTTTCAACAAGAAATCACAAGGATCACAAAAGGGGTCAAAAGAGGAGTCTCAGATTTTTATCTATTCTCTTATTGGCTCCCCACAATTTTACATATGAAAAAACTAAAACAGAGAGAGTTTAAGTGATTTGTCCAAGGTCACACAGCTAGGTCATGTCTGAGGCTAGATTTGAACTCAGGTCTTCATACTTCCAGGACTGGTGCTCTTTCTTCTCACTACCTAGCTGCCTCTACTTATATATGCTTTCTTTTGACTTATTTTTATGCATGTTTATTGTGTTTCTTCAGAAAGTGCTAAACACTTTGAGGGCAGAATCTGTTTCCTTTTTGTCTTTGAATCCCCTGCATAGAGCATAGCGCCAGCCTTAATCAATTTGCTTGCTGAATTTAATTTAAATTAAATGATAATTTAGAAGAAAATAATATCCTTCTTTTTGGTTGGGCTGAAAACTCAAGCCCAAATTTTATTTTATTTTATTTATTTTATTTTATTTTATTTTATTTTATTTTAAAAACCCTTTCCTTCTGTCTTGGAATCAATACTATGTATCGGTTCTAAGGCAGAAGAGTAGGAAGGGCTAGGCAATAGGGGTTAAGTAACTTGTCCAGGGTCACACAGCTAAGAAGTGTCTGAGGTCAGATTTGAACCCAGGACCTCCCATCTCTGGGTCTGACTCTCAATCCACTGAGCCACCCAGCTGCCCCCTCAAACCCAAATTTTAATAAGAAATTCTGAGTCTGTTTCCACTAGATCTCATCTGAAGGGCTGTGGGGAATATTGTTGTCATGAGTGAATGTATTCAGTCAGTGTGGGACTGGACTCCTTATTGACTTGACAGTATTTTGGGCAAATTCACTATCAATTTAGGCAAAGTGAGAATAGCTTCTTTGCCTAACACAGTTTATTTTGGATTTTCATTTTTTTTTTTTTAAACCCTTACCTTCCGTCTTGGAGTCAATACTGTGTATTGGCTCCAAGGCAGAAGAGTGGTAAGGGTAGGCAATGGGGGTCAAGTGACTTGCCCAGGGTCACACAGCTGAGAAGTGGCTGAGGTCAGATTTGAACCTAGGACCTCCAGTCTCTAGGCCTGACTCTCATTCCACTGAGCTACCCAGCTGCCCCCTATTTTGGATTTTCATTTTTTTTAAGAGGACTGATGACATCTTAGGGTGTTGTCTTGACTTGTGCATGAATTGGATTGAAGTGAGGCAGTTACAGAAAGTCATCAGCTTCATCCTCTCTTCCAGTCACTGAACTCAATGGCAAGACAAAAATTGGGATGACTGGTGATGGTCCTAGGATGCAGTTGATGACCGTGGCATCTTTGATGCTTGACAAAGCTATAAGTGATCCACAGTACCTGCTTTAGCTGCTTTCAGGACTTTTGGAATGAATTGTTCTCATGCACTCATTCCCCCAGGGGAAGTCTTCACAAGCTTGGGGCAGACTCCTTACTAACTCACTGATGGGTTTATGGCTAATTGGTTACTCTCATTTTGGTTTAATTCGTCTGTGGGGATGGTTTGATGAAGTGTGACTATTGTGCATGCAATAGCTCCTTGGAATCTCAAGTCAGAATTGAGGGCCAAGTGGACACCGAAAGGGGGGATGAACAGTTCTATAAAGGGTTCAGCAAGCCCTCATACCAGAGGTGCTGATCCTCCTTGAACACCAATTTACTTCATGTCTATATAAAAAGAAGCTACATGATCTGTAGGAGCCATTGCATAGGGGAGCAGAGAGACACGTCAAACAGACACTAATAAAGAGACAGTCACCCAAAGGAGGGCTTCAAGAAGTAGCATCTTGGTCAGCAAAGAAGCTGCTTCCTCCCTAAAAAGACCATTTCTCTTGTTTCCATGTCTGCCTGGAGTGAATGCCTCTGTTCCCTTCTGGATAGAATATCTCCTGGTGATTGAGAACATCCCTTTTATAGCTCTAAAGTCCATGTTCCCTTTTATAATCCAGGTGAGGAAAGATGAGAAAGAGAAATCTCCTCCCCTCCTCCCTTCCTTTTACCAGCATCTCTTGTCTTCCTGTTTTGAGTTTTCCCTAAAACTCTAGAGCTCAGCCTGGGCTTACCTACTTAAAATCCTTTTAGCATATATCCATTTTCATTTGTCCACTGAGATAGCTCCCTTTAATTTTATTAGAGTGAGGTCTTCAACACTTCACAAAGGAATCACTGGGTGTGGCTACAGATTTAAGAGATAATTTAATACCACCTCCCACATTAAAATCTCATTGTCTTGTGACTAAATCCTGCTGACTATATCAACTGAGTTGGGGGAGTGGGGCAAGGGGTGGGGTGATTATATTCACTCTTCCTTAGGAGGAGACATTGGATTGTTGGGTAAATCTCTTGACTTCTTGGGAGACACACATCTATGTGTGTTTGTGTGTATGTAGAGGCAATTGTATGTCTCTATGCATGAGTCTGATGACTGTGGATCAAAGACTGTGGGCCAAATAGGAAATAAAGAAATGTATTAGCATGCTAAGGAATCTTCTCTTGCCAACAGCAAATTCAGATTCCTGAGGCACTGATTTGATTTTTATAACTTTTCATGTCCACTTAGAGCAGGCAGCCAATCAATAGAATTCTGTGCCAATTTAAGATTTAAAACAAAATATTTCCTGAAAGAAAGAATAGAGAATGAGGAGGATCATTTAAGGGGAGCAATGGAGAGTATTTGGAACGCAAAAGGCAGGAATTGTTATCAGAATAAGAAAATATTCCCATAAACGGATAGGAGACAAGGGCAAAAGAATAAGTACTTTTACAATCTTAAAAGCTATCTTATTTTAGACAAAACTACAAGATCCCTATTCTAAGGAGAGCAAGTATGTTGAAACAATGGAGGATGAGTCTAATTCCTTTACTATAGTCCTTAAATGGGGTTTGAACTTTCTGACATTGAGCCACAAGGTGATTGGGGAATTTCTATGTTGTTAGTCATCAAGATATTGAAAAATAATTATGGTTCTAGTTTCCTTTCTATAGGATTAGAGTAAGTCAGTTCTCTCCTTTCTTCCTCTTCTTCTTTCTTCTCCTTTCATTCCCTTTTCTTTTTTCCTCCTTTCCTTTTTCTTCCTTCCCTTTCTCTTCCTCCTTCTCTTATTCAGGCTCTCTTTTTCCAATCCTCTTTTTCTCTTCCCTCCTTCCTCCAACCTTCCTTCCCTCTCTTTACTTCCTTTCTGTCCCTTCCCTCCCTCCTACCCTTCATTACCTCCCTTTCCACTCTCCTTCCCTTCCTTCCCTCCCTTCTTCCTTTCCTTCCTTCCTTCCTTCTTTCCTTCCTTCCTTCCTTGTCAAATGAACAAAAATCTGGATTTTCCTCCCATTTCTATTTTGAATTCTTTGGACAATATTGTTTTGATGGGAAGAGTTACTTTTCAATAAGTACCAATTTTATTTCCTTCAAGGATTATTATAAGTCTTTAGGGTTGTGTCATTAAGTTGGAGGTTGTTTCAGGTCCCTGAAGTAAAGGTAGGACTCATCAATGTCTGAGGGTCATGTAGCTAGAAAATTCAAACTCATTTCCTTCAGAAAGGAGTCTAAGCCACCCAATAGTGCTATGGGTATAGCTTCCTGGAAAAAAAGGTTAGGCTTAGTGGAGAGAGAGAAGTGCTTGAATAAATACGAGGCCATTGTAAGACATGTTTTCAATATTCTGTCTGTGGGATGAAAAAAAGACTATCACACATGATACACATTGTTACCTTGAAAATTTGCATGATCATAATGTAGGAAAAGATGAGTCAGCTGGTTGGCTCAGTCAACAGTGTCTCTAGTCAGCAAATCTTGGGTTCAAATGTGACTTCAGACCTGTGTGACCTAGAACAAAACACTTAACCCTGTTTATTTATTTCCTCATTTATAAAATAAGCTGAGAAAGGAAATGGCAAACCACTTCAGTATCTTTACCAAGAAGAACTCTCTAGGGGACAGCTGGGTAGCTCAGTGGATTAAGAGTAAGGCCTAGAGATGGGAGGTCCTAGACTCAAATCTGGCCTCAGACACTTCTTAGCTGTGTGACCCTGGGCAAGTCACTTAATCCCCATTGCCTACCCTTTAACCGCGCTTCTGCTTGGAACCAATACACAGTATTGATTCTAAGAGGTAAGGTAAGGTTTTTTTTTTTTTTTTTTTTGAAGAACTCTCTAAAAAGGAGTAAAAAATTTTGGACATTAATGAAAATGACTAAACAGCAACAATGTAGGAAAAAGCAACAACTATATTTTGATTTTTCCCAGAAAAGAGAAACTAGGTGAGGGTACAAAACCAGTCAAAGGGATGTGTTTTGCAAGGAATACCCTTAATATCAAAGCCATTGCATGTAAGCCCATAGTTTTTTGTGATGTCTCACCAGTTATACAAAAGTACCAAAAGTTGTTTTAACCTTGAGTTCTTTGCCATTGATGTTTTATTCAATTACATAATTGTAGTCATTGTATATTTTTTCAGTTCTACTTTCTTTACTCTTTCATTTCATACTGTCTTCCATTATTTCTTTGATTTTTTCACACTTGTAATTCCTAATACCGTAATAATATTCCTTTGTATTAATATAGAATTATTTATTCTGTCATTCCATAATCATTGGGTACAAAATTTGTATCCAATGTTTTGCTATTATAAATAATGCTGCCATAAATATTTTTTATAGAAGTAGGTCCTTTTTCCTTTCCATAATCTCTCCTGGTCACAAACTTAATAGTAAGATTGTCAAATCAAGGTATATGAACAATTTTGTAACTTTTATTTCATATAGCTTTCTAAAAATGTCAGAATAATTTATAGCTCTAGAAGCAGTGAATTGTAATACCTATATTTCCATAACCTTGTCACCATGAACAATTTTCATATTTTAGATTTTTCCAATTGCATTTCTTATGAGCAACTTTGAACATTTTCTCCAGGTGTATGTTGATAATGTTTCTTTACTTGAAAATGATTATTCATATTCCCTGGGCATATATTCATTGGGGAATTGCTATTAATCTTACATATTTTTGTCAAAATTCCCTATAGATTTTGGATGTCAGACATCTATCAGATGTTTAATGTGAAGCTTTCCTCCTTTGATCTGTATCTTTTCTTCTAATTCTAGCTACATTGCTTTTCTTTGTACAAAAGCCTTTCATTTTTATATGATCAATATAATTTATTTTGTCTCTTACAATTTTCTTAATAGGGTTAGATCAGACTTTATCCCTTTAAGAAATTGTGAAAAATGTAGTTCTTTTTTCTCTAACCTTTCTGTTATTATTTTTATATTTATATTATTTATCTATGTGAGATGAGATTCTGCTCTAATTCTAGTTCATTATCAAATTGCTATCTGGTTTTCTTAGCACTTTTTGTTGAAAAATTATTCCTTAGGTGGATCTAAGTTGGTGACATAGAGGCATGCAAAACTCAAACCTCTCTGAAAATAAAATCCAACTAACCTTAAAATAGTGCTTCTAAACAAATACTAGAGGAGCAGAATGAACACAAGAAGGGAATGAAGCAATTATCTTGCAGAAAACAAATTGGGACTTAGGCAGATAGTGTCTGGTTCACTGGAGTGAGAGGGAAGCACAACCCATAGCAAGAATGTGCAGCATCTTTAGCAAGGCTGCCCAGAGTAATACTGATGCAAACCAACAGCAAGGCCCACTCTACTGCTCCAGAGTATGAACCTGAGTCTAAGGCAACTTTGAGAACCTGAGGGCCTGCCTAAGCAAGCAGCAGAGGATCCCATACACATCTCTTGAAGTTCTAAGCCCTATCACAAGCCTGCAGTGAGGCTCCAAGCCCTAGCAAGGCAGTCCCAGGTGTTCCTGGCTGGTTTAAGCCTAAGGGGAGACCTGGAGCCCCTGCCCTAGCCTGTAGTGAGACCTTAAGCCTTAGCACAGGGCAATCTGTGGTGCACCTGGCTGGGACAAGTCCCATGTGAGGTCTGAAACCCTTGTCCAAATAAAAGACTCAAGATAAATGTAAAAAGGTAAGCAAGAAAGAGAAAATTTAAGAGATTTAATAAGGTCAAAACTGTTTTTATTCCTACACGGAAACATGATATTTGTTACTTAAATTTTTTTTTATCATTATTAGAGCAGTAAGAAGGAGGGTACAAAAGCAGAGGGTATGGGAGTAAGTTGATTATAATGGCATGATATGCAAAAAATACCAAACAACCAAGACATGAAAAAGAGGATTGCACTGAAAAAAAAGAGAAGGGAGAGATAGAATGGGGTAAATTATCTCACATAAAGAGGCCCAAGTAAACTATTATAGTGGAGAGGAGGATGAGGGTAGTGACAGGGAATGCTTAAACCTTATTCTCATTTGAATTGGTTTTGAGAGGGAATAACTATATTGATTTGGGTAAAGAATCCTATCATCCCGTAGAGAATTTGGAGGGAAATAAGACAGGGTTGGGGTAATAGAAGGGAGGGGGAAGTGGGGGGAGCTAATTAAAAGCGAAACAGTTAGAATGAAGGACAGAGTGAAAGGAGAGGGAAAAAGCAAGATCAAAAGGGGAAAATAAGATGGAGGGGAATACACAGTTGGCAACTGTCAATGTGAAAAGAATAAATTCACTATAAAACAGTGGTTAGCAGAAAGGGTTAAAAACCAGAATCTAATTATATATTGTCTATAAGAAACACATTTGAGGCAGGGAAACACACACAGAGTAAAGAAAAGGAGCTGTAGAGGAATTTATTGTGCTTTAGCTGAACTAAAAAAAGCAGGAGTAGAAATCATGATCTCAGACAAAGCTAAAGCAAAAGTAAATCTAATTAAAAGCAATAAGGAAGAAAGTACATCTGGCTAACAGGTACCATAGATAATGAAGTAATATCAATACTAAACCTGTACACACCAAATGGTATAGCCCCCAAATTTTAAAGGAGACATTAAATGAGCTATAGGAAGAAATAGTAAAATTATAATAGTGGGAGACCTCAATCTTCACCTCTCAGAACTATATATGTCTAACAAAAAATAAACAAAAGAAGTGAAGGAAATGAATGAAATTTTAGAAAAGTTAGATTTAATGGATCTTTGGAGGAAATTGAATGGGATTAGAAAGGAATAATCCTTCTTTTCAGCAGTGCATGACACCTACACAAAAAATGACTATGTATTAGGGCATAAAAACTTTACAACCAAATGCAAAAAATATAAATAATAAATGCATCCTTTTTAGAACATAAGGCAGTAAATTTATAATCATGTTCATAATGATTTGTCCATGGAAAGACAAATAAATTAATTGGAAACTAAATAATTTAATGCTAGAAACGTGGTGAGTCAAAGAACAAAAAATAGAAAAATCAACAATTTCATTAAAGAGAATGACAATGAGGAGACAATATTTATGGGATATAGTCAAAGCAATGTTTAGGGGAAATTTTTTATCTTTAAATCCTTGCATCAATAAAATAGAGAAAAAGTAGATCAATGAACTGTGCATGTAATTAAAATTTTTTTTTGAAAAACCTAGAAAAAGAACAAGTTACAAATCTTCATTTAAAGACCAAATTAGAAATCTTAAAATTCAAAGGAGAAATGAATAAAACTGAAAGAGGACCATTAAATTGATAAGTAAGATTTGTGTTGGTTTTATGAAAAAGGAAAAACAAATAAAAGAAGAGTGGTTAATTTGATTGAAAAAGGGAAGAAGAAAATCAAATAACCAATATTAAATGCAAATGTAAATTTACCATCAATGAAGAGGAAATCAAAGCAATTATTAGGAGCCATTTTGCCCAGTTATATGCCAACAAATCTGACAATATAAGTGAAATAAATGAATATTTGTAAAAATATAAATTGCTTAGATTAACAAAAGTGGAAACAGATTACTTAAATAATCCCATTTCAGAAAAAAAAAAAAACTTGAACAAGTAATTAATGGACTCACTAATAAAAAATCCCCAGGGCCAGATGGATTCACAAGTGAGTTCTATCAAATATTTAAAGAAATATTCTTTATTTGGGAAAACAGACAAAGATGGAGCCCTTCAAAATTCCTTTTATGACAAAAATATAGTGCTAATCCCTAAACCAGAAAGATCAAATAGAGAGAAAGGAAATTATAGGCCAATTTTCTTAATGAACATGGATGAAAATTTTAAATAAAATAACAAGGGGATTATAGCAATATGTAACAAGGATCATTCACTATGCCCAGGAATGCAGGACTAGATTAATATCAGGAAAACTATCAGCATAATTGACCACATTAATAATCAAACTAACAAAAATCACATGATTTTTTCAATAGATGCAGAAAAAGCCTTTGACAAAATACAACATTCATTCTTATTAAAAACACTAGAAAGCATAGGAATAAATGCGTCTTTCCTTAAAATGATAAGTAGTATTTTTCTAAAACCATCAGCAAGTATCATCTGTAATTAGAATAACTTAGAAGTCTTCCCAATACACTCAGTAGTTAAGGAAGGATGCCCATTAATACCATTATTATTTAATATTGAACTAGAAATGTTGGCTTTAGCAATAAGAGAAGAAAAAGAAATTCAAGGAATTAAAGTAGGCAATGAGGAAACTGGACTATTACTCTTTGAGAATAATATGATGATATACTTAGAGAATCCTAGAGAATAAAGTAAACATTAGTTAAAATAATTAATAATAATTGATAATAATTAACAAAATTGCAGAACAGAAAACAAACCCATATAAATCATTAGCTTTTCTTTATATATTCCCAACAAAGTTCTGAAGCAAGAGATAGAGAGAAATTCCATTAAAAATAAATCTACACAATATAAAACACCGGGGTATCTACTGTTTCAAGTACGAACAAACCCAGGAATTATATGAACACAATTACAAAATACTTTTCACACAAATAAAATCAGATTTAAATAATTGTAATAAATAATTGAGTAGGCTGAGTTAATATAATAAAAATGATAATTCTATCTAAATAAATTTACATATTCAGTATCATACCAATCAAACTACCAAAATTATTTATAGAAATAGAGAAAATAATGATAAGATTCATATAGAAGAACAAAAGGTTAAGAACATCAAGGAAATTAACAAAAAATAAAGGTGAAGGAAGGTGGCCTAGCAGTACCAGATCTAAAACCTCTATAAAGCAGGAATCATCAAAACAATCAGATACTAGAAAAGAAATAGAATGGTGGATCAGTGGAATAGATTATATACACAATATACAGGAGTAAATGACCTTAGCAATTTAGTATTTGATAACCTCAGAGCCCAGCTTTTGGAATAAGAATGCATTTGAGGAAAAACTGATGGGAAAACTGGAAAACAGTATGTCAGAAAGTAGGTAAAGAACAGTATCTCACACCTTATACCAAGATAAGGCATAGAATTTAGACATAAAGGATGATACCATAAGTAAACTGGGGTAATGTAGAGTAATTTACCCATAAAATCTATGGAGAAGGGAAGATTATATGACCAAAGATGAAACAGAGGTGTAAACTGATAATTTTGATATTAGCAAATTAAAAAGTTTCTGTACAAACAAAATCAGTGTAACTAAGAGGAGAAGGGAAGCAACAAACTGGGAAAAGTTTTTATAGCAAATTTCTTTGACAAAAAAAAAAGGTTTCATTTCTCAAATACATAGAGAAATGAATCAGATTTATAAGGGACATTAGGCATTCCCCAATTGACAAATGGTCAAAAGCTATGAATAAGCAGTTTTCAGAAGAAGAAATCAGAATTATCAATAACTATATTGGAAAAAAGTTCCAAATCATTCTTAAATAGAAAAATGCAAATTCAAACAATGCTGAGGTACCGCCTCACAGCTATCAGATTGGCCAATATGGTGGTAAAGGAAAATGATAAATGTTGGAGGGGAGGTGGCAAAATTGGGATTCTAAAGCATTATTGGTGGAGTTGTGAATTGATCTGTAGGAAAGGTTGGCACATATCCAACCATTTTGTAGGGTAATTTGGAACTATACCCAAAACTGTGCATACCCTTTGATCCTGTCATACTATTACTAGGTCTGTACACAAAAGATAAAAAAAATGGGGAAAGGACCTACTTGTACAAAAATATTACTAGCAGCTCTTTTTTTTTTTGTGGTGGCAAAGAATTGGAAACTGAGAGAATGTTCATTAATTGGGGAATGGCTGAAGAAAGTGGCAATGAGATACTATTTTGCTATAAGAAATGATGAGCAGAATGATTTCAGAGAAAGCTTAAAAGACCTACATGAACTGATTTAGGGTGAAATAAGAAAAACCAGGAGAATATAGTATGTAGTAACAGCAATATTGTATGATGATCAACTCTGAAAGACTTAGCTACTCATTCTGAAAGACTTAGCATACTCATAATTCTGAAGGATTTATGAGAAAGAATGCTATCTACTTCCAGAGAAAGAACTGTTGGAGTTGGAATGCAGATTAAAGCAAACTATTTTTCCAAAAAAAGAAAAATTATTACTTAACCATTAAATTGTATTCTTGGGTTTAAAGAATATAAGACTGCTAAATGTATTAATTCTGAATCTTTTAAATCTAATCTTTCCATTGAACTATTTTTCAATTTTTTTATTTCCTACCAGACAGCTTTGATAATGGATGTTTTGTGGCAGATTTTGAACTTTTTCTCCCTTACTTTTAAAATTCCCTTGATATTTTTGGCCTTTTGTTCTTCTATATGAATTTTGTCAATTTTTGTAATTAAAGTTTATAATATATCTGATCTGTATTTTAAATCTACATATTCATTTGGGTAGGTTGGCTATTATTTATTCTATTAGCATTGCTTAAACATGAACAATGAATATGTTTGTCCAATTGTTTAGACCTTACTTTATTTCCATAAAAGTTTTGTAGTTTTACTTATATAAATCTTTTTAATGTTTTGGTGGGTAGATACCCCCAGATATTTAACCTGTTTTCTTGTTATTTAAAGGGCTTTTTCATTTTCTATTCACCTTTTCCCATGTTTGCATTATATAGAAATTTTTACCTATTTTGAATGTCATTGCTTTGACAATGTTATATGTCAATTACATTAAAATTTTTATTTATTTGCCTGTTTATTACTTTAAAATACTCTATTAACTACCTCCCTATCCCTCCCCACTAGAAAAGGCATCATTTAACAAAAAGAAATGCTCATATAAAACTATGTCCTAGTTATTTCTATTTAATAACTTTTTCTCTGGAGGTGGACAAACGCAACTCATTATTCAAACAATATTTCTGCTGCTATATATCATGTTCCCTTGGTTCTTATTATTTCACTCTTCATAATTTCATGTAGGTCCATATTTTTCCAAATTAACCTGTTCATCATTTCTAACAGCAGTAATATTCCATCACAATCATATTCCATGACTTTTTAGTTATTTGCCAATTGATGGGCATCCCCTCAATGTCCAGTTCTTTATCACCACAAAGAGAGCTATTATAAATATTTTAGAACATATAGGTTCTTTTCTTTTCCCCTGATCCCCTTAGAGAATGAACTTAATAGTAACATTACTGGGTCAAAATTTATATACAGTTTTGTCATTCTTTGAGCATAATTCCAGATTTCTCTAGGGCTTCAAAATCAGCAAATTTAAGTTTAAACCCTGACTTTGTTGCTCTGAGTAAGTCACTCTCCCTCCACCCAGGCCTCCGATTCCTCATTTGTAAAAAAAGAGGAAATTGGACTACGTGTTTCTCCTAAGATTCCTCTGAACGCTGAATCTATGATCCTATAAGCCTCTGATCTCAATTATATCATCTGCTTCATCTTCTACTTGAATAAGATTCTTTTGAGTCTTGCCACCTATGGCAGTCCATTCCTCTTTGGGATAATTAATTATTAAAGAGTATTCCTCAATATCTTGCTGAAATCTGTTTCTGAGTCCTTTTCATCAATTGTTCCTAGTTAAGCCCTTTGCAACCAGATAGAATAAGTTTAATTCCTTTTCCATATAATAGCTCTTCAGATTCTTAAAAACATCTATCATGTTCCATGTAAGCTTTTTATTCATCAGCTTAAATATCCCCAGGTTCTTCAACTAATTCTTCTAAAGCATTCTCCCATTCTTTCTATCTCTGTAGTTGTCTTCTCATTATGTTCTAGACAGGCATTCTAAAATGGAAATATGTGAACTTGTTTCTTTGACAATATTTTGATACTATTATGTTTATTTCCTAAGGCAATAAAGAGGAAAAGAAACTATATTTTCTAAAATATTTATAGCTATTCTCTTTGTGGTGACAAAGAACTGGAAATTGAAGGGATACCCACAAATTGGGGAATGATTAAACAAGTTGTAACATAAATTTATGATGGAATACTACTGTGCTATAAGAAATGGCAATCAGTTTAAATTTGGAAAAAACATGGAAAGGCTTACAAAAAGAGATGAAGAGTGAAATGAGCAAGAGAAATGTTCCTTGAAGAAGGAATTGTGTATGTCCACATCCATAGAAAGAACTAATAAATAAAAATAAGCAAGACAGAGTTTTATATATATATATATATATATTCGTGAAATGATGCCTTGATTCATTCTCTTATGGGGAGAGGGGAAGGAGGGAGGGAGTGGTCAGAGAATGTTAATGTAACAAATGAACACATGCATAAATTAAAAAAGATAATTGTATTTTAGGGGCAACTAGGTAGCACAATGCATAGAGTATCTGGAGTCAGAAGGACCTGGGTTCAAATTTAACCTCAGCCACTCCATACCTCTCTGACCACAGGCAAATGACTTCTGAAATTAACTTATCTTTTTTTAAAAATTCTTCCCTTCTTAGAATTGATACACTAAGGACAAGGCAACTGAATTTCAAATAAGTCTGAAGAACTTACAATGAAAAAGAATCACTTGCTTCAGTGTCTTCATATGTTAAAATTGGTATGATAATAGTACCTACTTTCCAAGTTTGTTTTGAGGAAAAAATGATATAATATTCATAAAGAGCTTTTCAAAACTTTACATGCTATATAAATACTAGCTGCTATTATTATGAAATCTTCAGATGCTTTTCATAGGAACTGGTTTTCTAGTCAAGCCTCCCCTGTCATGTATTTGTGAAGTTAATTTTTGGAACCCAAATGTAGAAATTGGCATTTATTCTCTGTAAAATTTTATCTTCTTAGATTTGGCCCAAAGTTCTGGTCTATCTTTTAGAATCTTGAAAATGACATACAATATGTTAGCAATCTCTCCCAGCTATGTGTCATATGAAAATCTGACAAGTATGTTATCTATTCCTTTCAAGTTAAGGAAAAAAAAAAACAATTCAGTACCAAGGACAGATACTTGTCCTGAAGATCTTCCATGGGAAACGGAGTAGGTTAAGTGGGGGAGTAGGTTAAGAGGATGATTGCTTAGTCATAAGATAATTTCTGCCTCAATACTGAATGCAATTGATATGTATACAATTGATCTTCAGGATATAGGAAGAGCCTGAGACAAGTACTGACCATAAAAGTGTAAGGATGAAGTGACAGAGAACCTTTTTGTTTGATATTCCATTAATAGGAATGTTTCTTGTTTTTTTCCTGTGTATCTCCAGCACCTTTTAAGATGCTTGGCATATCAAAGAATATATGTTCATTGAATGAATGAATGAATGAATGAACGAATGAAGAGGACATGAAAGAGAAGGCAAAAAAAGCAGTTAGAAAAGCTTTGTTTTGCTTTCCTGCTAATTCTTGGAACTTGAAGCCAGAACCTGGGAAAAGAAAATCAGTATAATATGAGCAGATGGCTCAGTACAAAGTAACATTACATTCTAGCTGAGCTTCAGTCTGATGGTGAGCTGGGGCTAATAATCATCTTACAAAAAAGAAAAATGAGCTTCATCAAAGCTAATCCTGCCCCACTGGAGGATTCATAAATGAACTTTAGAATTACAACTGGGAGAGAGGGACTCTATAAAGGCCATGTTTATATATGTGTATATATATTTGGCAAAGTAGGAAAGGCACAGAATGTCTCTAGTTTGAATCAGCCCATTTAAAAAGTATGCCTATAAAAACACTGGGATAATGGAACAACACTTGATCTATATTTGAGGAGAACAGAAGTGTTTTCAAATATTCACACAAGACTTGACTTCATTAATAGGCCCTTAGCATAGGATTAGTTTCTCAGCTACTAATTCTAAACAATGGATTGCAGAATTACTTGTTCTCAACTCCAAGAAATCCATGCTAAAGTATATACTGTACCCATTTCTAATGTGGGTAGGAATGAAGGAGTGACCAGAATGAAAAATTATGGCTTTATATTAAACTCTAAAAATGAGTCATTTGTTTTAAATGTTTCTTCTGCATCCATCTACACTAGAGAGCACTCTGGATCATGGTGTTTGTTTGTGACAGAGAGAAGGAATCAAAACAGTTTTAAGAAAAAAAAACCCTTTAAAATTTAAGCATGAATCTATTGAGGAAACTTGAAGAGAAATTAGATCAGTTATCTGCAGCATTTTTGTGGCTATTTAGATCTAGCTTCTGGCAGCATAAATTCTTTATACTCAGTATAATGGTCATGAGGAATAGTAACTTAATAAATAATTATTGAATGAATGAATGAAATGATAAAATAAAATACCTCTTTTGTCCCCAAGTCTGGTCAGGTTGGGTGAACTGATTTTCCACAATATCCTCAGACATTAATTACATACTTATACCTCCTCTTTGAAGAGACTTCAAAGAGGCCCATGTAATAATAATAATAATAATAATAATAATAGCTCATAATAAAAATGTCTTCTGACAATAACTGTGAAATTAAAAAAGAAATTTAAGAGAAGAGAAACACAATTCTTGATAAAATGTCTGGGGACACATTATTTCTTGAGTAGGAAGTCAGAAGGATCATTAGAATTAGCCACATGTAAGATGATAAGAGGAGGAAGAGAGAGATAGTAGTCTTTTTATGGTGACTATAGATTTAGATTTTTAAAATATCAAAATCTTCCTCTTTTTAAAGCCCAATGATTATTTTACTTAACATTTTCTTATCTTATATTTTCATATTTTTCATAGGTTATACCCTTGTTATCTTAAAAATGGCTTTAAGGAGCTTCCGGGTTAAGATGGCGGCAGAGTAAGAAGCAGCTCTTAACCTCTCCTGACCGAAACACACAAAACTCCTCAAGGGGACATAAAAACAAGTCCAGACGAACGGAGGAACCCCACAACAGGGCACAGCGTGGAAGGTACGTGGAATCGAGACAGTTCCAGGCTAAAAAGGGCTCTCGCTCAATTGCGAGCTGAGCAACCGCCCCACCCCCACCCCCTCCACACTCACCTATAGCTCCGAACCCAGCTAAAAAGAAATAGAGCAAGTTTGGGGCACCCATCGAGTCATCGGCAGCTCCGGGACCTGTTCCTGAGAGCAGCAAGACTTAGGACCCCATTAAGTCAAGAACGCATGCGAAATCTGAGCGCGCGGGAGCAGAGAGTGGACGCTGGGCGCGCGCCCACTGAGCAGAGGCGTGGGTGGAGGCAAACACAGGCAGGAACTAAAGCCTAAGTGGGGAACCAGTGTGGATGGGTATACGACTGTGGAAGCAGCACCCTGAGACTTGTAAAGGAAACTCCGGCAGAGGATCAAGCAAGAGGGCCCACCAGGGGGCTTGACCTTGGAAAAAACTAGAACTCAGACCTCAGGAGCCAATAGATCTCAGACAGACACAGAGCGAGGATAAACCTGAGAAGCTGCTGGGCTAATGATGGCTAATCAGTTACAGGAAATTCAGAAGAGAAAGAATAATAACAAAAAAAAGAAGTCTTTAACACTCGACAGCTTCTACACAGAGAAAATCCAGACAACCGAGCAAACAGAGGAGGAGAACAAACAACCATCCAGACCCTCCCCAAATAAGGAAAACTCCTCACAAGCTATGGAAGAGTTCAAATCTGAGATTCTGAGGAAAATGGAAGAGATCTGGCAAGAAAATAACAGCTTAAAAGGTAGAATCTTGCAACTGGAAAGCGAGGCTCAGAAACCAAATGAACTGATAAGCAAATTGAACACAAGAAATGACCAGATTGAAAAGGAATACCAGAAGATTAT
>NC_058130.1:354400487-354449043 GCF_016433145.1 Gracilinanus agilis | reverse complement strand
AAATTGGTCTTGTTCAAGGACACATGACAAAACTAGTGGAAACGCGCATCGGCCAAGGGTGGGGGGGGTGCGGGGGGGGGGGTTGAAGGGGAAAGGTGGAGCATGAATCATGTAACCATGTTAAAAATGAATATTAATAAATGTTAAAAAAAAGTGCATATCACCACCTAGTGGCAATACATTTGACCATATTAATAACTAAATTAAATGAAATCATAGGATTATCTCCATAGATGCAGAAAAAACTTTTTAAAAATATAATATACATTCCTATTTAAAAACACTAGAGAGACTCAAAACTACCACACCAATGCAACTATCAACAATTTGGAAATAGGTCTTGATCAATGACACATGTTAAAACCAATGGAAATACCCATCAGCCGTGGGGGGGAGGGGGAAGTCGGGGGGTGAAGGGGAAAGTAAGAGCCTGAATTACGTAACCATGTTAACTTTTTAAAAAATAAATATTAATAAATGTTTAAAAAAATGGCTTTAGGATCTTCCATTATTCTAATATACCACCTTTAATATATCATAGCAAAATTGTTCTAGTATTGTGTTGCTTCTAATATTTTGCTTTTGTAAATTACACTGTGCTTTAATGAACATCTTTGCTCAAAAAACCTTTCCCTTTTTAGGGAATGATATCCTTATTGTATAGTTCCTAAAATGAAAGTAATGAGTTAAAAATTGGAATGATTTTGCACTTTGCTAATTTCCTAGCTGCTGTCTGATCTCTCTCATGCCCTATTCTTGCTTATTAGCCAGGATGCAGAAGGAAGTGGGCTGAGGTAGAATTCTTGGGATTGATTGTTTGTAGGATCTGCTTCTCCTCAACCCATTTGTATTTGGTGGGGTAGAGAGAATGAGAAGCTCAGCTATTTTATCTTTTGATTCTAGAATATCAGGGCAGCTTTTCTTGATAATTTCTTGAATGATGATGCCTAAGCCTTTTTATTTTCATCATGGCTTTCAGATATTCAAATTTTCTTAGATTATCTCTCCTGAGATAATTTTTTAGGTCAGTTGTTTTTCCTATTTGATATTTCACATTTTCTTCTATTTTTCATTCTTTGACTTTGTTTAATTGTTTCTTGATATCTCATGGAGTCACTAGATTCCATTTGCCCAATTCCAATTTTTAAGTAATGATTTTTTGAGTGAATTTTTGCACCTCTTTTTCCATTTGGTAAATTCAACTTTTTAAAGAGTTTTTTCCCATAGCAAATGTTTGTACCTTTTTTCTCTATGGCAAATTCTGCCTTTTAAAAAATTCTTCTCTTCAGTGGATTTTTATGCCTCTTTTACCACTTTCCCTATTCTGTTTTTTAAGATATTATATTTCTCAATATTTTTTCATGCCTCCTTTACTGAGCTGTTGACTGTTTTTTCATGATTTTCTTTAATAGCTCTCATTTCTTTTCTCAATTTTTCTTCTACCTCTCATTTAATTTTTTAAATCCTTCTTGACTTCCTCCATTAATGATTTTTGGGCTTGAGACCAATTTATTTTTTTCTTGGAGGCTTTGGATGCAGCAGTATTGACTTTGTTGAGTTCTTCTGAATTTATATTCTGATCTTCCCTGTCACTGAAATAATTTTCTGTGTTGAGTTTTTTGTTGCTCATTTACTTTCTAGCCTTTTTCATTTCTTTTAACTTAAAAAACTGTTAAAGTTGGACTCTATTTCTGTGGTTAAGGGAGCACTGTTATAAGTTTTTGCTTCTTTGTGCAGCTGCCTTCAGAGATATCACTGGGAATCTATAAGTTTTCAGCTGTTCCAAAGCAGTACAATCTAAGGAGAGGTGTGTTTAATATTTTTCCTGCTTGTGCTCTTGTCTGTGTGCAGCCACAGACACCACCTTGGAACTGTGACAAGGATCCTTTGCTCCCCTGCAGCTGCAACTGCTGGTGTGTGTTAGTGCTCCTTCTCACCCTGAGACTGTGATCCAGGAGAATGATCTGTATGGCAATGGGAAAAGTGTTTTGTGCCCACAGTTAGCAAAGGGACCCCTGTAATCTCCTTCTAACCAGTTGTCTGAATCCCCCAACCCTCATTACCCTCTGTGGTTGAGAACTCCAAGAGCCTTTGCTGCGTATTCAGCTAACCACAAGGCCTGTTGCCATGCTGGGACCTGCCCTGGTGTGCTGCCTTTTCAGAATTCATTTAGAGGCATTATATCATAGTTGTCTGGAGGGTAATTTGGTAGAGATCAGATGGCTCTGTGTACCTTCTCTACCATCTTGACTCAGCCCACTTCCACCTTTAAAGAAGCACCATTCAATGCTTGACTTCTAAGTATTTCTTTTTTCCTTTGGTGAGAAATCATATAGAAATTACCTCTGGAATGAAAATGCAGTGGATGCTTTCCTTTATTTTAGGGCACCAAATGTCTCAAGAATAGAATAATTGTGATGCTCTAGGTTTCTGAAGCATCATATTTCACAGATTTCCAGACTACCTTTGATTTATATTGCATTCAGCAATTAACAAATAATTCTTGTGGTGTTTTTTAAAGCATTTTTTGATGTCTGGAACAGCAAGAAGATGCAAGACCTTATGTCAATAGTAACAACAAAAGTTAACAGGGAAACACAATTTACTTTGCAGCAAACATCTGTTATTTAAAGCAAGGGATACTTGTAGAACTCATAAAATGTATGTGTTCACAAAACATGCTGATGTTCTCTTTCTTGATGTCATCACATTATTGAATATGGTTGTGGACAATGAGGTAAAATAAGCAGCAATGAGCATCTTGTATGTAGAATTGATTCAATGCCATCTGGACTTGATGATTTGTTAGGCAATTATTTGAATTGCTGAAGTACAAAAATGCCAGAGTATTGAAGTTGAGAAGCACTCCATGTTTTTTTAAGTGTTAAAGGGATTAATGAAGAAATGAAAGGCAAATTTGAGACTAAGCAATGACCAAAGGATCTGCAGTTAAGTAAAATGATTCTTCTCCTCAGAAACAAGCATTTCATTCTTTTATTTTCACTAAGACCACCCCACAAATCCATTTCCCAAGACTAATTTAAAAGAGAATTTATTTACACTAATAATTTAAAATCCAATTAACTTAGCATGATCTCACAGTAACCTCCAATATATAGTTGATAGAGTCAAATTTTGAATGTTCTATTTTCTTGCACAGGTGATTTCAAAATATTAGCTCCTTCTTCAGTTTCATTTCTCTTTTTTCCCCTCTTACAGTACTCGGTGGTATAGTAGTAAAAATATTGTATGTTTGGAGATTACTTTTATAATTTCATCAAATGAAATAAATTGTAAAGAATGATGAGAATCATCACAATGTAACAGAATAGATCCTCCCCAATATCTGCTTAGTACTGAACTTCTACAAATAAACAAATGATAATGATTATGATAATAACAATGGTAGCAACACCTATTGTTATTATTTTCCCTTTTAGGTCTGCTTCTGATTTTATGTACGTCAAAATTATCTTAGTTGCTACCTGATCCTGGAAATTCCCTCAGCTCCTGGAACATTGAACTACTCTGCAATTTTCTTATCCTGAAATATCCTTTGGCTAGGCTGGCTCCCTTCTTTTAAAGATAAGTTTCTTCTGGAGCCTCTGGAGCTTCTGGAGCCTTCTGGAGCCTTTGAGGAGGTGCTTAGGCTGACCAACCTTCATTTTTGTCATGGCTCTGCTTCTGACTTTTCAGACTTTAAATCCACGCCTCCATAAAGATATTGTCAGGCCTTTTTGGCCTCTTTTGTATGTTATATTCCCTCAATATAATATAAGCTCCCTGAGAGAAAGAACTATCTTTCCTTTTGTTCATCTTTTTATTTCCCCGTGCTTAGCACAGTGCCTGACACATACTAAGCAATTAATAAAAGCTTATTGTTTTGCCTAATAATAGCTTATTTAGAGTTATATTTAAATTAAAAATTTGCAAGATACTTTTCTTATAACAACTCTTTGACATATATATTAAAAGTATTATAATCTCCATTTACAGTTGAGAAAACTGAGGTTCAGTCATGGTTTGCCACTGGTCACATCATTCATTAATACAGAACTATACTCAAACCCAAATCATGCTTTCCATTAATTTCTCCAAAAATTATTTATATAGTTTGTTTTTCCACAATAATAACTTCCGAATGATCATGCCCTCCATTGTACTTACTCTTTTTAAAAAATTAAGCAAAACCATAGGGTACTGTGATTGTGTTTGACAACAGAGTTTGCCATTTCTTAAGAGAAAGGAGGGGGAAAGTATGTATGAACATCTACCATCTGAAATCAATTCCTTCAAATCTTGCTTCATAATTATATTTATTCTTGAGGTCTGAGCCAATCAATACAATCAATTAACAAATATTTATCAAGTACTTATAATATGTTTGGGTAGCCAGATGGTGCAGTGGCTAGAGTGCCAGGTCCTGAGTCAGGAAATCCTGAATTCAAATTTGGTTTCAAACCCTTTGTGCAAATTACTTAACTCTATTTGCCTCATTTTCCTCATCTTTAAAATGAATTTGAGAAGATAATAGCAAACCATTCCAGCTATTTTTGCCAAGAAAACTACAGATAGTGTCATGAAAAGTCAGACATTACCGAAAGTAACTAAAAACAAACAATGCCACAGTTAAGTGCTATGGATACAAATACATAAGTGAGACAATCTGTTGTCTTAAGAATCTTTCATTCTTTTTGGGAATGAATAGTAAGCTGGAGATAAAGCACTTGGATTTCAGCCTTGGCTATGTTACTTACTTTAAAAACACAATTATAACTTTTCTGAGTCTCAGTTACTCCATCTATGAAATGGATCATGCTTACACTAGCTATATTAAAGGGTTATTGTATGAAAAGTACTCTTTAGACCTTAATGAGCTATAGAAATATGAGTTATTGTTAAATACAAACTCCATTTGAAAAAGACATGAAAGAGTAGTGGCTTTAATATTTATTTAATTGCTTAGTTTTGTCCCTGAAACAGATGACACTCATTTGACTAGGTTAGATAAGCAGGAATTTATTCCTGGATTTGGATCTTAGTTAGAAATTGCTGAGGATATATTTTTATCTTCAGAAGAATTTGTGAAATTCTTTGCTCAAGGTAATGGTTACTCATTTTATGTTGACATGAGAGAACACAGAATATATTTTGAAATGGAGGACTTGAGTTCCATTCTTAGCTCTGAAATTTATTAGTTGTGTGGTTTTGGACAAGTAACAATATCTCTTGGCTTAAATTTCCTCATCTACAAAATGAGGGGTGATCTAGATCATTTTGAATGTCCTTTCCAGCTCTTAATCTATGATCTTAAGAAATAACAAATCCCACACATATGCCAGCACAAGACTGATTGCCAACCTTGAAAGTCTTTGTGCTACTGGAAATTGAAATACATTATAATAATGGGTTCTGCTCAGATCACTTCTTTGTTTCCACAAGCCATATAAGGGAATCAGTTGTGTTATTCTACCTCGTAGTTTCACTTACCCTAATTTACACTTTTGAAATCAAATGTTCCCATTGAGTCACCAAGCCTATTTATGCCATTACAAATTCCATCTTGCACTTTTAAATAATTAAGTTACTATTTTGGGAAGCTAGAAGAATATTTTCTGACCACATATAGTAGTGGTGCAAATCTAAATGACACTTTCTATTATTGGTTTCAAGGACAGTGAACTCTTCAGGACTGATTTTGGGACCACAGAATTTCAGGGACTGAAGGGACCTTAGAAATTTTCTTGCTTAAATCATATCCCCAAAAAGAATCTCCATTAAACCCTAGTGGTTTGTCAGATACATCGAGTTTTGGTGACTTTCTCTGGGACATTTAGCTAGAAAGTGGAAGAAATTAGACTTGAAGCCTGGTTTTGAATCCAGAAGACTTATCTTCTTGAATTCAAAATTGGCTTTAGATACTTACTAGCTAGCTATATACAAGTCACTTAACCTCTTTTGTCTCCAATTCCTCATCTGTAAAATGAAATGGAGAAGGAAATGGCAAGCCACTCCTATATCTTTGTCAAGAACCCCCCACCCCAAAATTAATACTTTTGATTACATTAAATTAAAAAAAATTTGTACAAACAAAACCAATGCAACCAAGATTAGAAGGGAAGCAACAAGCTGGCAAAAATCTTTATAACAAACTTTTCTGATAAAGATCTAATTTCTCAAATATATAAAGAACTAAGTCAAATTTATAATAAATCAAGTCATTCCCCAATTGACAAATGGTCAAGGAATAGGAAGGGGAAGTTTTCAGATGAAGAAATAAAAACAATCAATAATCATAGGAAAAAAATTTCTAAATCCCTCCTGATTAGAAAAATGCAAATCAAAACAACTCTGAGGTACCACCTTACACCTAGCAGATTGGTCAATATGACTGTAAAGGAGAATAATAAATGTTTGAAATGTGGCAAAATTGGGACACTAATGCATTGCTGGTGGAGTTGTGAATTGATCTAAACATTCTGGAAGGCAATCTGGAATTATGTCCAAAGGGCTTTAATACTTTAAATACTTCAATGCCACTGATGAACTCCTAGGCACTAAATGGACATGATTGAAAAATGACTAAATACACTTCTTGACTCCATGACCAGCAATCAGTATTACGGTATACCATCTTTATCTACACAATAGAGCAAAGAAAACAGTAGGATATTTGAAGGAAATGCTAATATTTTAAATCTGACCAATGACTAAGTGGAAGAATACATGATTTTACTGAACTTATTATTTGTTGAATACAAAAGCATCAGGCTCCAAAGAATTGTAGAGCTTCTAAGAGGTGATCTGTAACCACTCAAAAGAGCCTGGCCTGACTCCTCTTCACAGGAATGATTAAATGGGATGAAGAATTTCTAGTGCCCAAATTATGACTGACAATGTATGGATGGACAATGTATAAATCCTGTCCATCAGTGTCTATGTCTGGGACAGACAATGAGTTAAGATGAGAACTAAAAAGATAGAGGAGATTGGAGAGCATGCTGGATTCCCTTTGAAAAATTGCTATTTCTCTAATGATTCAAAATTTTCTCATAAACAAAATCACATCAATTTAATATAAATATTATACTAGCATTGTATATCTGTGAAATGTAGAATAAATCAGCCTCTGAAGCATTTAAAGTGAATATCACCCAAAAGCAATGGAGAAGTATAATAGATGTGAGCATCCTATAACATATGGCAAGAAAGGAACATCAAAAAATACCAGAAATAAAAGATGTCACAGGTGAAATATATGAACAAAAAAGAAGATGAACTACTTATGTGGCAAGGGCAAGGGATTACAGGCAGAAAGATCAACTTTGACATTGCTATTCTTTCAATGTCAGTCAGGAATGAGGCAGTTCTTCAGCATATTAGGTGGACTCCCTGTAGTGAACAAGAATCACTTGGAATGGGCAGGCATGGATTGATTATAATTTGCTTTGTTGAAGGAAATAGAAAATTTAACAGAATCATATCTGTTTTTTTAAAGATTTTTTTAAGATTAAAAGAAATTAGTTTACAAAAGACTGAGAAATCTGTCAACAGACAAAAAATAACTGTGGGCTTTAAATTATCTTCAATAGGAAATTAAAAAAATAAAATCAAGAAAGGGCAGCTAGGTAGCTCAGTGGATAGAGAGCTGGAGACTGGAGGTGGAAAGTACTGGGTTCAACTCTGGCCTCAGACATTTTCTGCATGTGTAACTGTGGGCAAGCCACTTAACTTCCATTGTTTAGCCTTCATCATTCTTTTGCTTTAGAACAAATATATAGTATTGACTCTTAGATGGAAGGTAAGAGTTTAAAAAATAAAATCAAGATGTGAATAATAGATTGTTTTCATTTATGTATCTGAATGCTACATTAGATCATGACTTAAATTATGTGCTTTGGATTTGATTAAATAATGATGAATAAGATAAAAATACAATAAAAATATAATATACAAAAAATAAGATAAAAAATACAATAAAAATACATGATCCAAGGATACACTTGCTTCAGACTTGTAGCATGTCAATAATGAAGAAAAGTCTAGAAAATTATTGAAGGACATAGACAGTCCCAGACCTTTCCCATACTTCCTAGTACCATTGACTTCCCTGCACTCTTTTGCCACTCATCAGTAATGCTTTCTTTGAGAATTACCAGACAGTTCTCTAAGCTTGGATAAATTAAAATTTTCATTTGTTTAGCTCTGTTACTCATTTACTTTTCACAATAAATCAAGCAATTACTGGCTGAAAGTGAGAAAACAGGATTCTTCTATTACAATTAGAGAAATAAAATAGTGGCTTAGTTTCATGGAAAACTAAAAATAGTTGCTCCAGTTGGGCAACAATAGAGGATCAACCAGAAGTGGTGAGGACAGTCCTGAAAGCTCCTTTCCCAAAATGCTATTGTTGTAGCCTTTCATTTGTCTGCTGAGAGTAGAGGCTACTTTGAACAGTGTCCAAACCAGATTCTGACTTGTCCTAACCTAGGTTGACAAAATATTAAAGAATCAAATTTCATGCCTTTTTGGTATGAAAAACTTGAAGTTTTTTTCTAGGACTATTTTGTATTTCTATTATTTCTAGGACATATTTTCTAGGACTAAAACAGAGTGTAACTGCCACCAAATAGGATTTTACCAATTTTATACCACAAGCAAAATGGTGTTTCTGTTTCTCAGACAATTGAGCAAATTCATGGCTTCCAATGTATTTCCCTAGGTTCCATTGTTGCTTAGGAATTATCATCCAGAAGTTATTCCTAATAACCATTTTGAAACTTTATCTACTTGAGCAGATGGATAAATCAGAATTGATATTCCAGTTTGTAATTAGATATTTGAGTTACATGTTGGGACTCTGAAATATTGGGTTTTGCTTTAGCCATTTAGGATGACCTAGAGTGCTCTGGAGAGTTATGATGAAATAGTTTCATCAGTTCTGTACAAACCTTTCCTAAATTTTGCCCTGTTGAAGCTTTGTCCAGGCCTTCCTTTCCTTGATTTCAATGGGAATGGAGAATAGTTTAATATCATATGCAGAGCACTCCAGAATGGGTCATACATTTGTGTACTAATTTAAAAAAAGACAAAGATGAATGAATCAATATCTATAAAGTGCAAGGTTCATTTGAAAACAGTTAATTTATTAGTTGCTCCATTTGCTAAAAGTACATAATTATGCTGACATTTCTTATAGGGCTTTGTGATCAATGACTTCTAATATGATGACAAAAAAACACACTAGATTGGGAATTTGTGTTCTGTCACCCGTATTGAGATTCTGGCTTCAGTTTTATGTTCTGAAAAAATGAAGGGATGAGAACTAGAGTATCATAGTGAATAGAGGGGCTGACCTTGGAGAAGGGAAGTTATGGGTTCTAGTCCTACTTTGATTTGTCAGCCGTGTGGAGACAGCTACATTACATAGCTTCTCAGTGCATATGGTAATTCACTAAAACAGATTTCAGATGAGTAGTAGATCTGCATTGAGGGGAAGGAGTTTCTCCGCCAGGGGCTTGACACACTGAGAAAATCACAAATAAGAACCAAAACCAAAAAGTAAATGAATAATATCAGATTAGATACTCTCTAAGATTCCTTTCAGGTAAGTTCATTCTATGACTCTATAATAAGAAAAATAATATTACATGCAGGTACTGTGGAGTGTATAGAACATGGTCAGACATCAAAGCCACCAAAGTCATCCCCTGCATCCCAGGCCACCAGCAGTAATTCTGACTTTTGTCTTGTCATTGGACTTTGATGACTCTGTCAAAGAATGAAGCTGATGCCTTCATACAAATCTGTTTCACATGCAAGTTAAAATATCATCCTTGTGATGACATTGGTACTCTTTGAAATGGAGACTGAACAACAATGACTAGGTAGTATCTGGGGTCAAGTTTGAACTCATGTCTTCCTGACTCCAGGTCCAGTGTTTTATCCACTGTGCCATTAGCTTCCTATAAGTACTGAGCTGAGGTCCAGAAATCTTTGGATGGTCAAAGATAGGACTTGGAGGAAACAAATGAACCCAGGCTCTGGATGTGAACATGATCTTTGGAACTTGGAAAGTTCTTGTGAGTGCACATATGTTTAGGTCTATCATGTAGAAGACCCTCTGTGTATTGGTTCCAAGGCAGAAGAGTGGTAAGGGCTAGGCAGTAGGGGTTAAGTGACTTGCCCAGGGTCTCACAGCTAGGAAGTGTTTGAGGCCAGATTTGAACCCAAGACTTCCTGTCTCTGAGCCTCACTCTCAATCCACTGAGCCACCCAGCTGCCCCCGTTTTTTAAACCTTTACCTTCCGTCTTGGAATTAATACTGGGTATTGGTTCCAAGGCAGAAGAGTAGTAAGGGATAGGCAATGGGGGTTAAGTGACTTGCCCAGGGTCACACAGCTGGGAAGTGTCTGAGGTCAGATTTATAAGTCAGGTGTTATAAGTAAATTAGGTGAACATAAAATAGCATGTATACCTATTATATCTATGGAGAAGGGAAGAGTTTAAGACCAAGCAAGAGACAGAGAACATTACAAGATGTAAAATGAATACTTTTGATTACATTAATTTGTACAAACCAAACCAATGTGACCAAGATTAGAAGGGAAGGAACGAACTGGCAAAAAATCTTTATAACAAACTTTTCTGATAAAGATCTAATTTCTCAAATATATAAAGAACTAAGTCAAATTTATAATAAATCAAGTCATTCCCCAATTGACAAATGGTCAAGGAATAGGAAGGGGAAGTTTTCAGATGAAGAAATAAAAACAATCAATAATCATAGGAAAAAAATTTCTAAATCCCTCCTGATTAGAGAAACGCAAATCAAAACAACTCTGAGGTACCACCTTACACCTAGCAGATTGGTCAATATGACTGTAAAGGAGAATAATAAATGTTTGAAATGTGACAAAATTGGGACACTAATGCATTGCTGGTGGAGTTGTGAATTGATCCAAACATTCTGGAAGGCCATCTGGAATTATGTCCAAAGGGCTTTAAAAGAATGCATGCCCTTTGATCCAGAAATACCACTACTAGGTTTTTTTACAGAGAGATAAAAAAATGGGATGGACCTGTTTATACAAAAATATAGCTGAGCTTTTTGGCATGTCAAAAATTGGAAAATGGGGGGATATCCTTCGATTGGAGAATGGCTGAACAAATTGTGGTGTATATATAATGGTGAACCAGTTGATTTCTTTAAGAATTGTAAAGACCTCCATGAACTGATGTGGAGTGAAATAAGCAGAACCAGGAGAACATTGTACATAGTAACTGAAACATTGTGGAATGATTAAATGTAATAAATTTTGCTACTAATAGCAACACAATAATCCAGGACAATTCTGAGAGACTTATGAAAAGGAATGCTATCCACATCTAGAGAAAAGAACTGTGGGAGTAGAAATCCAGAAAAATAACATCACTTGTTTATGTGGGTATATGATTTGGGGTTTTTGTTTTAAAAGATTATTACAAAAACGAATAATATGGAAATAGATTTTGATACATATATAACCTAGTGGAATTGCTTGTCAACTCTGAAAGGGGGGAGGTAGGAGGGGAATCATGTAGCTATAGAAAAAAAGTTAAAAATATTTTAAGAAGACAGGTGTACAGGAAAGAACACTAGATTTAGGGCCAGGAAAGCCACATTTAAAACTCAGCCCTTCTATTTCCTACTTTTGTGATCTTGAGTATCTCACTTGTCCTCCTTGAATTGTATTTCTCATTTCTAAAATGAGGTGGCTGGATCAGATAATCTGTAAAATCTCAGTTCTGAATCCCATGACAAATATAGACTGCAATTTATTTGTGCCTTAGTAAATAGTCTTCATGTATTGCTATAACTCAGAAATCAGTGATGTAGTGGTCAATTGCTAGTCATTTGGAATGTCAGGAGCCTTGAGGATATCATCTCCTCAGAGATCTAGTCTGAATCCCTTATTTTATAAAAAATATTGTCCAGCACCCCTTTTCTGTATACATAAGAAAAGGAAGGTAGATGTATTTAAGATAGTGACAGAGCTTCTGCTAATCTTGATAATTTTGAGGATGGCCATAAATGATTCTTGAAAAGTCAATGTGTGTGCCACTGATATGATTTGCCTAAAAAGAAAAGTGAGGGAGGGCCTTGGATCTTGGAGAACTCCTATGCATATCTGTGCCTGCTTATCCTTATAATTCACGGAAGTTCTCTCTAAACTGTAGTCAATAAGTTAGTGTACATTTACATTTAAGCACATACTTTACTAAGTACTGAAGATGCAGAGAAAGGCAAAATAATCTTCCCAAATCTCCCCTCAAAGTCATGGGGGAGAAAACATACAAACAGCTATGCATAAACTAGCTATATACAAGATAAATTTGAGAAAATCAATGATGGGGAAGCCATTAGAATTAAGAGGGAGCAGGAAAGGACTCATATATAGAAGATAGAATTATAGTTGGGACTTGAAGACAAACAGAGAAGCCAGGATCTTTCTATGCTTAAGTAGTTTCTTGAAAAATAAACATGTTATCCATCACCAGTACTGCATTTTATGCCTTTTGACCTATGAAGGACCTCCCAGAGCTTGACTCAAGACCCTCTTATACATGATCAGTCTTTGTTTTGTTTTTTAAAAGCCTTACTTTCGGTCTTAGAATCAATAAATGTGTATTGATTCCAAGATAGAAGAGTGGTAAGGGCTATGGGAGTGACTTGCCCAGAGCTGCACAGCTAGGAAGTGTCTGATACCATATTTGAACTCAGTACCTCCTGTCTCTAGGTCTGGGTTTCAATCCACTGAGCCACCCAGCTGCCTGAACTTTGAGTCTTTGGAGTAGAAATTTAGTTAAGGTACAAAACAAAAGCATATCTAAATTTTCTAGATAATAATGAAAAAAAATATAGAAGTAACATAAAGTGAAAATAATTGGGTAGAACTATCAAATAAAATATAGACTTCTCAAAAGGGTTGACCATTGTATAATTCATGATCCCTCAGACCTGTTCCTAAAGTCTCTGACTTTTATCAGTAATTTACCTTCCTTACTTAAATACTTCTGTAGTACTTACCAGGCCAGTCTTGGTAACAACATAGCTCTGAGACTCCTTACTATTTATTAATTTGAATATGTTGTCTGGGTCAGCAATAATTCCAATGTACAATCTTGAATTAAATTGTAAATGTTCCCCCAATTAATCTTTTTCTCCAACACAAGAAAGAAAAGAATCCATTACATCACTCATGACAATGTTAAGAGTTTAGCATCTGTAGAGTATAAGCTTCTTGATGGTTGGAATGTCTCACTTGCATATTTATATCCCCAATGCCTTGTTTGATGCCTAAGTAGATGCATAAAAATGCCTATTAATTGATTGTATAAAAATAATGCCTTCTTAGTTACTTCTCTTTCAATTTTGTCATAGCATCTAGCAAGCATTTACCTCTTGTTAACCGAAGTTCAAGATTTTTGGGCCAAGCTCATGACATTTGTGTCTCTTCAATCTCTGTGTCAACCTCTTCCCATAGTTTCCCTCTGAATCTTCAACATGGTCAAAACATGGCTACCATTTCTTTTCTTCTTTCTACTTTTCTTTTCTATGCCTCAAACCTGGGACCATCAGCTTCTCACAAATTTCATAGGACCCTTGTATCCTTTTTAAAAATTTGGCCAGGGAAAGGAAAGATTTTAAAACCAAGCAAGAGTTAGAGAAAATTACAAAATGTAAATTAAATTGTTTTGATTATATTAAACTAAAAAGCTTTTGTACAAACAAAAACAATGTAGTCAAAATCAGAAGGGAAACAACAAATTGGGAAAAAAATCTTTATAAAGAAAAACTCTGACAGGCGTCTAATTACTCAAATATACAAAGAGTTAAAGCAATTGTATAAAAAATCAAGCCATTCCCCAATTGATAAATGGACAAGAGACATGAATAGGCAATTTTCAGGTAAAGAAATCAAAAGTATCGATAAGCACATGAGAAAGTGTTCTAAATCTCTAATAATTAGAGAAATGCAAATCAAAACAACTCTGAGGTATCACCTCACACCTAGCAGATTGGCTAAAATGAAAGAAGGGGAGAGTAATGAATGTTGGAGAGGATGTGGCAAAACTGGGACATTAATGCATTGCTGGTGGAGTTGTGAATGATCCAACTATTCTGGCTGGCAATTTGAAACTATGCTCAAAGGGCTATAAAAGACTGCCTGCCCTTTGATCCAGCCATACCATTGTTCGGTTTGTACCCCAAAGAGATCATAGATAAACAGATTTGTACGAAAATATTTATAGCCACGCTTTTTGTGGTGGCAAAGAACTGGAAAAGGAGGGTATGTCCTTCAATTGGGGAATGGCTGAACAAATTGTGGTATATGCTGGTGATGGAATACTATTGTGCTCAAAGTTATAATAAACTGGAGGAATTCCATGTGAACTGGAAAGACCTCCAGGAATTGATGCAGAGCAAAAGGAGCAGAACCAGAAGAACATTGTACACAGAGACCAATACACTGTGGTAAAATAGAATGTAATGGTCTTCTGTACTGGCAGCAATGCAATGACCCAGGACAATTCTGAGGGACTTATGGAAAAGAACGCTACCCACATTCAGAGGAAGAATTACAGGAGTGGAAACTCAGAAGAAAAACAACTGCATGAACACATGGGTTGAGATGGACATGATTGGGGAAGTAGACTTGAAACTGCCACATCAACAGAACTATCAACAATTTGGAAATAGGTCTTGATCAATGACACATGTTAAAACCAGTGGAAATACTCATCAGCCATGGTGGGGGGGTATTTTGAGGGGGTCAAGGGGAAAGTAAGAGCATGGATTATGTAACCATGTTAACTTTTCTAAAAAATAAATATTAATAAATGTTTAAAAAATTGGCCAGGTTGAAAACAGTCCCATCACATCAGGATCTATGCTAGGTAATATGACCACATTGCAGATTCATGCATGGACTTCATAAGACTGTAGTTAAGATGATTTCACCCAAAGAATGAGGCTTTCTCTAGACCAAAGAGCTTGGTATATGAGGTCTGTCTACAGATACACCATATTTACATTAATGGAACTGTTATTTCATCAACATGGATATTTCCCTATTGGTGTGGCTAACAATGCCATTATTCCTTCTCATTCCATGTACTTAGTGCTCATGTTATTCCTTAGATACTCAATAGAGAAATAGTCCAAATTATTTTTTACATTTTGAGAGTATCAGTGGATCTCTTGAGCTGTGAATCTGTAATACCTTTTTCAAACCATATCACTGACCTCCCTCTTTTTCTGATAATAAATTTTCCCAATGATTTCCATGTTGTAATCAACACTTAACGAATGTAGGTCATCATTGGAAATATACAGCAAATGCAACTTTCTTCCACACATTATACATCTCTCCATTTTTCTTTGGGTCTTATTTGAAATTTTAATTTCTTGGAAATTGCATTGTTTAATTTTTATATCTATGACATCTTGGGGAACATATTTGTGTGTGTGTTCCCTTGAGGGAATCTTAGGATCATAAAAAGCATTACACCTTTTCCTGTATTCAATCTAGCCTATTTTTAAAAAATAGATTTAGCTTTTAAATTCTGGGTTCAGCTTATTGTTTAGTTGAAAAGTTGTCATAGGGATATACACCCAATGTACCAGTTTGATGGATTGGCTGTATAACTTTATCTCATAAGCTAGGCACTTTGCATTCTTCATTTGCTTTAGTTTTCCTGTGTGGATTGCTAATTAGTCTGATCCATAATAATTGTGGACCTCATTCTAAAAGCTCTGTAGTACTTGAGGCTTGTGTTCTTATTTCTTCTTTTTGGAAAAAAAATTCTCTAAACTCTTTGGAACAGTTAAGATTTTTTTCTTACAGTTTTGCATTCTTAAGTTATTCACATTTTATTTAAATGATCAGCAAAAAAGTGATAATAAATTCTTGCCTCATATTAGGAAACTGGGAAAAATTATGGCAAGTTTCTTTGATAAAGGTCTCATTTTTCAAAAATACAGGGGATTGAGCCAAATTTGAGAAAATAAGAGCCATTCCCCAGTTGATAAATGACCAAAGGATACAAACAGGCAGTTTTCAGAAGATATAAAAACTATCAATAGTCACATGAAAAAATGTTCTAAATCAAAACTGAATAGAGAAATGCAAATTAATGTAACTCTTAGGTATCACCTCATACCTATCAGATTGACTAACATGACAGAAAAGGAAAATGACAAATGCTAGAGAGGATGTAGAAAAATTGGGACACGCTAATTAACTTTTGTTGGAGTTGTGAACTGGTCCAACCAATCTGGAGAACAATTTGGAGCTATGCCCAAAGAGTTACAAAATTCCACATCCCTTGACTCAGCAATATCCCTACTAGTGCTGTATAACAAGGAGATCAAAGAAAAGGAGAATGATTTATTTGTACAAAAAGATTTATAACAGATCTTTTCATGGTGGCAAAGAATTAGAAATTGAGGGGATGCCCATCAACTAGAGAATGGATGAACAAGTTGTGTTGGATTGTGGACTGTGCTATAAGAAATGATAAGCAGGATAATTTCAGAAAAACCAAGGAAGATTTATAGGAACTCTGTACACAGTAGAGGAGAACACTGTGCACAGTAATTGAAATATTATAGGGATGATCAATTTTGAAAGGCAGCTTTACTCAGATCAAAACAAAGTGCCAAGACAATTCCAAAGAACTCATAATGGGAACTGCTAACCATCTCCAGATAGCTAATGTAAGAATGAAGATTGAAACATAGTTAGATATTTTAAATTTTATTTTGCTTACATTTTCTTTTGGAACTTGATCAATAAGGAATTCATTTTGCATGACTTCACATGTATAACAGATATAAAATTTCATAACTTCTCAAGCAAGGAGTGGGAAGGGGCAGGAGGGAAGGAGAGAACTTGGAATTCACTCAAAATTTAAAAAAACGATTGCTAAAATGTTTTACATGTATTAGATAAAATTTAATGAAAAAATTTAATTAAAACAAAGATTTGCCAGGAAGTCATAACTGAACCTATTGTTTAACCATATGGTTTTTTTCTATTTGTGACAAAATTCATGAGCTGCTGATCAAGTTGGCACTCATATAAGCTTAAAGTTGCATCTATAGTGTTGGAAAAAAGTAATTATAGGTAGAAAAATGATTAATTTGGTTCAGTATGTGAACTGTCATTGAAACCCACATAGTTTCAACTTGGTAATGCCATGGTACCATTTAACCAAGATAAATCAGTTTCCATTCAAAGGAGTCAGTGAAGCCCTTTGGCTCTTCTTAACATTTACCATTAAGTATAGTAAAAAGAGTACTGACTCTGGAATCTAAAGACCTGACTTCCAAGTTTGATCTCTGATGATTGTTAGCTATATGACCTTGGTCAAGTCACTCCATGTTCTTGGCTGTCAGTTTCTTCCTAAATGACCTTGGTGATCCTTTCCAATTCTAGATCTATGATCAGTCAGCTGACTCCACATGATCATTTTTGTTATTATCTACATTTCCTTTTCTGTTACTTGATTGGTTTACACTTAAATGAATAGATTGAAGGTAAGACTGATTTTTCTCTCTCATATATACTCTTTGAACTTTATATTTTCTACTTTCTTTGAACTTGTGAGGAGGCAAGAACTTTAGGTTATTTCACTATATATTTGGAGGAGAAAATATTAGACATTTATTTTTTGCTAAACAGACAGGGTTGTGTGTGTGTGTGTGTGTGTGTGTGTGTGTGTATTTTTCTATGACATTCGTTAATTTGTCCATTGAATCTGTGGCTGGCTAGATTATTGTTCAAAGAGGAAAAACAGATACAATCTTTCATTGTCTAATACTTTATAAACTACTAAAGACTTAGTTTTATAATGGACAAACAGATGATTGTGTTGGTAGCACAAGTAGATGGAATGATTTCTATGGTTATGACTAAAGAAGCTAGGAAAGAACTTTAATGAGATCTTTCTGAGAATCATGGTAAGGGCATGGGAAAACCATTTAGAACCTTGGGCAATAATTTGAACATCTCATTTACGGCTGTCAGATTTCTCATATTTATTATTGGCAATTGTTTTGTCACTATTTCTCATAATTATTATTGGCAATTGTTTTGTCACTAATAATTTTGCAACTAGCTATACCATTTCTCTAAGGGATCAAAGGATGACTATATTTTTCTCTTTCTGAAAAGCATAAAGCTGAAGGAAACCCTTTATCCATGTTCCTTCTATATTTCCCCCAGAAATCTACATGGCCAAAGAATGTTCCTATCTCACTGCAGAGCAAAACAACTCCTATTCTTTGGCAATACAGAATTATATATGTCAGGAATACCATTTATTCATGCCTACTGATTCTTTCTTATATATGCCACAACTATTCTGTTTCTTCACCTTTAAAAGCTATGTGAATTTATACAAATTCTGCTCACTCTCCCTAGAGTACAGTGGGGAGGTTGCTTTGGCTGGGAAAATCAAGATAAAGAGTTACATTCAATTAAAGATTCTAGAAACCAGTTGAAACAATAATAGAGCTCTGTGCTTGAAGTAAGGAAGACTTGAGTTAAAATATGTTAAAAATTCAAAATTCAAAGTTCAAAAGTCATACATTTACTAGCTATATAACTCTTAGCAAGTCACAACTTATTTCCCTCAGTTTCCTCAATGGGGGCAATAATAGCACCTACTGGCCAGGGGGTTGTGAGGATCAAATGAGAAAATGTTTACAAAATACTTAGCACAGTGCCTAAAAAGTGCTAGTTTCCTTTTAGGAAGTCAGGATTAATTGAAATGCAATAATATTTTTCAACTCTCAGTGTATTATTAAGAAATGGAATCTGAATTTAAGATGAGAATCATTGAGCTGTATGAAATATTGGGAAGTTTGTGGTAGATTTCTGGGAATTAGATGTAGAAGAAAAAATAGACCACTCTTTTAAGGAAAGCATGGACTCAATGTATGAGCCAGAGCCAGATCTTTATTTTGAAAGATAAATTCTTTCCAAGTAATGGCAATGACATTTTAGAAGTGTTTTAATCAATTCAGTGATTATGATAGAAATCATAAGGATTACTTGGAAAAACCTGCACCCTTAAGCAAAGGTACTGGATAAATCGACCTTTTTCAGCCTGTTCAGCCTTGTTTGCACCAAATGATATTCATCTGATCCACATTTGGTGGGTGAAGAAGAAATAACTCAGACACAAATATTATCCTCATACCTAAAGAATAATGCTGAATATGGTACTAAAGATAGAAACCATAAGCCTGACTGGCTACAATATACCAAAATGCAATCTCTAATAGTTAAGAGGATCCAGGCAATGCGAATGTGTTTTTGGAATTACTTAGATTGTTGGATGGAAGTCCACCACTGTTTGGTGAATATTGTGTAGCCATGCTCAAAAATATTTCCATCATTATTTGTGTCCTATGCCTGTAATTATGGTTGAATAGACTACTGGGATAGTCTATACCACAGAGAGAGGTCCTTATGTAGTATTTTTTTTTATTGTTGTTGTTTGGTTGTGTCTGACTCTTCATGAGTCCATTTGGGGTTTTCTTGGCAAAGATGCTGGGATGGTTTGCCATTTCCTTATCCAGTTCATTTTACAGAAGAGGAAACTGAGGCAAACAGGATAAAGTAAATTGCCCACGGTCACACAGATAATACGTGTCTGAGGTCAGATCTTAACTCAGGTCTTCCTGACCCTAGGGCCAGCATTCTATTCCCTGCACAATTTAACTGCCCTTTGTGTAGTACCTTCAGTAAAATACTAATACCATTATAAAATCACACTGATAGTGCTAGTATTAATGGAAGTCAATTTTGCCATTAAGAGAGTGGGAAACTAGCAAAAATGGAGATTATTGCATGACCCTAAAATTCACTCTTCTTCTAAGCTTGCCTGTTTCTTTCAAAGGGCCCCACCATTCTTTCACACTGATTATTCCTAAAATGAACACCTTCCTTACTTCCTCTAGGGATCCTCCTGGAATCCCTACTCTCCTTCAAGATTTAACTCAACCACTGAACCACCTTATACAAGAAATTCTTCCTCATCTACTCAACTTGTATATAATCTATGATATGTGTACACATTAATATTAAAATATGTTATAAAACATATCAATATGTGAGCTGTCAAATATATACTATAAACTGCTAATCTACTATATTTATATATATATGAATATATATATATATATATTATATGCAGTGCCAAACACAGTGCCTGCCATATAGTGGGCACCTAATAAATGTTTGTTGATTGCTTTGTTGGCCAATGTAGAACACAGTGGGTCTACTATGTCCTTTTTTTCTGGACCCTATATGTATGTATGCAGCCATTTGTTTTATTTTGGTGGCCACACACCATTTTTTACTTACATTGACCTTTCAGTCTACTAAAACTGCCAGCCCAAAGTCAGTAGTGAATAAACATTTAATGATTACTATGTTCTAAGCATTCTGTTGCATGTTGGGCATGCAAATACAGAAAAAGAAAGACAACATGGAAAAAATAGGGGAAGATAATACACAAGAGGAAACCTCTTGCACTTGATCAGATAGATGTTTTTTAAAAATCTAAATGGAGTGTTTTACATGAATAATTATTCGATTTTATCTTGTTAGATCAGGCCTCTTTTTAGATTACTATTATCTAACTTTGAGTCCTATTCTAAACGTATTAGTAATTACTACCAGCTTCCTGCCATTTGCCCTTTGTGTAGTGTAGTACCATCTGCAGACTTGATAAGAATATTTTTAAAGCTTCTCTTTTACACTGTTTTAGCTCCACCCCCAGCACTATATGAAGGAGGAACTCAAAGAATGTTAGAGATGATCAGACAAATTCATAGGTGGAGAAAATCAACAATTTGGGAAGAGGGCAGGACTAAAGTGCCCCACTCTAAAGATCTCAGAGAAGAACTAGCTAAATAGATCAAAAGACCAATCATCTTGGACACTAACATATCCAAAGGGATCAGCAGATGAGTATGGTGTGAGGCCAGGGACAACATTTACAGAGCCAGGGAGGGGACAAACAGCTCTCTATGGTGCCAAGACATGAAGCATGGGAAACATAAATTGATTGCTGATAATTTGTCTCATTCAAAGACTGAGCCAAGAGGCAACAACTTCTTATGGAAACCCCTTTGCTGGAAAACTCCTTCTACAAAGTGAAGTTGGGGATAACTGAGCTGTGGGCTGAGACCTAAGGAAGTGATAAAAAGAAAAAATTCAGGGCAAAACTCAAATCCCTGTAATATGCTTCTAGAGACTTCTCTTGTTGATGTTGATCCATTAATTAACACTTTTTGAGTGCAGTCTTTCAACCAGTGATCAAGCCCACAATTCTCCATGATATACTCATGGATGTTGTAAGCGACTATGCCCAGTATTTTATTTAAACCATAATATACTTTGCCTACAGGAGAGGTTCTTTCTCCCTTTGTGCTTCTCTTGACCCCTTCTCAGAATAATATTTTTAAATTCATAAAATAAATCTCTTGACCCCTTCTCAGAATAACATTTTTAAATTCATAAAATAAAATATAATTTATAAGAAAACCAATTATACTGAAATAAAGAGGTACTTTAATTTTCATTCAAGGCTCAAGACCTTTTGAAATCTATCCCTGGACTTTTTCATGGTTATAGATCATAGAGTAAGAAACTCTATATATCTGGTACATTCTCTTGATTTGCTAGCCTGTCAAAAAAAGACAATCTAGCATAATTTGAGCTTAATGAATCTATTCTGACTAAGTAATTTCTACTTCTCTTATGGTGAAGCAGAATAATCATAGGGGATTTTTGGTTTCACTAATGAATAATTTCAGGAAAATTCCATATGCATCAAAAACATTGTTAGCAGCATCTTTTCTGAAAGCAAAGAGTTGGAAATCAAGTAGGTGCCAATTGATTAGGGAATGGCTAAACCCACTGTGGTCCATGAATAAATGAAATATTATTATCCTACAGGAAATGATGAATGTGAAGATTTTAGAAAAACTTAAAAAAAAGGTTATATAAACTGATGAAGAGTGAAGTTAGCAGAACCAGAAAAAAGTATACATAATGATTTCAACAATGTAGGGATTGTTGTATATTTATAATGACTAACCTGGCCCCTATAGAGAATTGAAATGGGGAACTATGGACACATATGCCGTCAGACATGATTGATCAATATGTTGTTAGTTTTGTGGGATGGCTTTTTTTTTTCTCTATAAGAAAATTATTTTAAGATAAGATGACTCATGGGGTAGGAAAGGATATAATTAGAGATGAAAGTGGTGTAAAAGTAAAAGATCAGAATAAAATGAGATAAAATAGAGAAAAGCTCTAAGAATTATTTTTAGGATAGTAGGATTAATTGAAATGTATATATATATATGCATATATACATATATATATATATATTTTGAAATCCTTACTTTCTGTCTAAGAACCAATATTAAATATTGGTTTGAAGGCAGAAGAGTGGTAAAGGCTAGGCAATTGGGGTTAAGTGACTTACCTAGGGTCACAAGGTTAAGAAATATTTGAATTCAGATTTGAACTCAGGACCTCATGTCTCCAGGCCTGGAGCTCTATTAACTGAACCTAGCTACCCCCAGATTTATTGAAATATTAAGAGTCTTTGTGGACCACCTCCATTATACTAGTAACATAGCTATGGCACAGCTTCATGGACTCCTAATTCAAAAGAACAAGCTTTGAAAAAACAGAGTGACTTCTTCAAGTAGATGAAAAGAAGCAGAATATTGTAGAGGAATAGAATGTGGTAGGAGCTTCCTAGCTTCACTGTTCTGCAGGCCTACTAACTGTGGAACCCACCAAATTCAATTCACTGACTGTGTGGCAGCAGAGAAAAGCAGTCAGTTCTTACCTTAAACCCCCAAACTTGCTTATTATAACTGGGATTTTTGGTTTTTTTGCCAACTAGAGGAAGAGATGAAGGCAGCTAGGTAGCTCAGTGGATAGAGATTCAGGCTTCGATATGGGAAGTCCTGGGTTCAAATCTTGCTCCAGACACTTCCCAGTGGTGTGACCCTGTGCAAGTCACTCAACTTCCATTACCTAGCTCTTCTGCCTTGGAACCAAACACAGTATTGATTCTAAGTCAGAAGCTAAGGGTTAAAAAAAAAAAGAGGGAAAGAGAAAGCTAGCTGATGAATTACTCATTGAGCAGTCTAGGACCTCACTGTCCAGCATTCTCCCTCCCTGGGCTGCTATCATTCATCAATATGATCTCTTTACCCCAAGGTTTCAAGGACTGCTTTTTAAGAAATTATGGGGAATTTTAGAATTTCAGAGTTGGAAGGAACATCTACTTGTGGGAGATTTTTGGTAGAGACTATTAATCCCAATCTGAGTTGCAGGTCAACTTGGGCTAGATTAGCTCCCAGAATCTACCCACCTGAAAGAGTACAGCTAGTGATCCTGGAGGAGCTGGAACATCGCTGGAGTAAGTCTGGACTCTGCTGTGAGGATACCCATTACATATAAACACGTGTGTTCTGACCATGTGGGTCTATTTGGATGTGGCTCTCAGGGAGAAGTAAAATAGACATTATTAGCATCTTCACTACTCACTATCTTTCCAAAGGAGATTTTGATTCTTATTAGGAGGGAGCAGGAGATTGGGGGTCATGAAGCTAGTCACCCCACTCTCCTGAGTGAGGGGGTACAAGGCTAAAATTATATCTATTCCCTCCCTAAATATTGTAAGGAAAATAATTTTTAGGTTGTACTTCTTATTGCTATCTCTTATCAGGGAAGGTGTGCTTCAAGCTATATATCCAAATGCCTTTCCTTTCCACCTCTGACAAATTCCAGTTACACAAAGACACAAAGTGAAGAGCAAATTTTTTTCTTCAGTTGGTAGCCAATAGAAAGCAGAGAAGTTATAGAGATTAGAATTTAGCATGCATTATGCAGCATGAATGAATGATTTCTGCAAATGGGAGCAAGACATCTCAGCTCAAATATAAGAGAGAAGCTAATTCTCATATCTCCATCAGGGTTCTCTGAAGTCTCTAGCATAGTAAGGTGTGGAGAGAGACATAATCAGGGCTCCAGCTTCTCCATATGTTGGCTTTGTCCTGAATTTTACTCTCCCTTTAAGCATCTCTCCCTGAAGAGAATCTGTAACAATTGTCTTTTCTCCAGAAGCTACAAGTCAGAAGAACAAAGATTACTCCCTTCTCAAACTCTCACCAACTCCACCCCTCACACAGGTACACAATAATAATTATTCTCCACCAAGAGGAAAGTATCATATAAAGGGGCTTGAGCTCTGGGTTGCACAATGTGATATTTTTTTAAATCCTTACCTTCTGTCTTAGAACCAATACTGGGTATTGGTTCTAAGGCAGAAGAGTGTTAAAGGCTAGGCAATGGGGGTCAAGTGACTTGCCCAGGGTCCACACGACTAGGAAGTGTCTGATGTCAAATTTGAACCCAGGACCTCCCATCTCTGAGCCTGGCTCTCAATCCATTGAGCCACCTAACTGCCCTCGCAGGATGTGATTTTTTCAGATGGGACTCACTAACAATTAGAGGACCAGGAAAGGCCTTATATAGGAGGTGTCACTTGAGCTGAGCTTTAAATGGAAGCAAAGATCCCAGATGGAAATGACATGGAAGTCTAATTAACTTTGGTAGGGATAAGTGACTCAGGTAACCCTTCATTCTTGGGCATTTCTAATTTATATTGTCCTTATTTATTCACCAAAGAATTTTGGCCCATCACCATATCTTACCAGATTCAATGCCTTTTGGGGCTTTGAATCTGTGATTAAATTTCCAAACACCTGCAACACTGTTCCATTATGGAGCTCATTTGAATGATTAATTATATAGATAAATTTTTCCAATGTTATCACCATTCTCCAAGTGGAGGCATTCCTTAGCTTCCATGGCTTTCAGCTATGGCAAATTTAAAAAAAAACTTCAGCCCCACACTTCCCACCAGCTTTTGCCGTATTCAACAACATCCAAGAACTATCATTTGTTTCTGTTTGCCCAAAGAAATATAATCAAAGTACTATGGGGTAGTATTCCCAATTTTAAGTAAACTTTGTGTTAATTAACTAAATTTGCACAAAAATGAATCTATAAAATATATATTGGAAACCACAGGATATGGATAAATTTTATTCCTTTTTATATTCTTTTAAAACTTTTTTTTACGTTTATATTTATTTCAGAAAATAAATAGTATATATAAAAGAATTGCAATCATCACTGAAAGAATGACTTAAAATGAGAATGAAACAACAACTTTAGCTACTGTTATAATATTTCGGGAACCTGATACTTAAACCTGACCAGAACATAAGGCAATTCAAAGGACTGATGAAGAGACTTTTTATCTTTTATCTCATCTCTGGATTTGACTACTCTTAATGTGCATAACTGGACAATGCACTTTCACAGAAGGTGATGAATATAATTGGAGTGCACATAAAAGAAGGGCTTTTCTCCTATTTTAACTTTATGGAACATTGTACCAACAACTCTTTATCAGTCTGACTCTATATCAGATGCATAAAAAGCAAAATGCCATAAATAACCTCAGATATAAACATAGTTGAGAGAATGCTGAAATTGGAGTCAGGAAGACCTGGGCTTGAATCCTTGTGTAACTTGATTCAAGTTACTGAATCTCTCTAAGACTCAGTTTCTTCATATATAAATGGGATAATAATAGTGCCTTTTTCATGGCCTTATCATGAGGATCAAATGAGGAAATATATATATATATATATATACATATATAATTGTTTGCAAACCGTAACCTATTAACTAAATATTATAAGTAATAGTGCTTTCTATTTTCCACTTCAAACTGACTATCACCTCATACCCTCTTATACAGCCATAGCTCAAACCAGATAGGATATGGGCAAACAATCTTAGGAATCTAACTAGGGCCAGCCTCCATATTATTGAGGGACATAAAAATTATTCCATAAAAAAATATTCTATTAACTTTTGTTTCCTTTTCTTGAAACCATGGACTAGAACAGTGATTGCCAAAGTGGGCGCTACCACCCCCTGGTGGGTGCTGCAGTGATCCAGAGGATCAGTGATGGCCACAAGTGCATTTATCTTTCCTATTAATTGCTATTAACATTTAAAAAATAATTTCCAGGGGGCTAAGTAATATTTTTTCTGCAAAGTGGGTGGTAGGCCAAAAAAGTTTGGGAACCACTGGACTAGAATCTGGGAAAAGGATGCTCAAGATCCAGAAATACATGATTTGGAGTCTGCATTAAAATCATGACTTTACTGTTCTCTGTTGTGTGACCTTGAGCACATCACTTAACTTTATTGGGCCTTATTTTCTTTATCTATAAACTATGGGAGAATAGCCTGGACCAGATGATTTCTAAGGCCCCTCTGGGCTCTAATTCCTATAACTTTTATTTGAATGTCTTTGGTAAGAGTGTTATGGTATTTAATCTGTTGAAAGCCTTGGGGGAGTGGAAAGTGTTTCCTTAGGGATTACCTTGGTCCCAGGTCTATTTCTTATGTTCATTAACTTGTACAGTGGAATAGAGGACAGAATCTTCAACTTGCAAATGAGACAATATTAGGTGGATTGGGCAGTACCTCTGAAGCTGACTAGAATTCAAAGTGATCTGTAGAATGAGTGAGCAAAAAAGAACTGAAGGACACTAAGCAAAGTACAGGGAAATATGCCCACAAAAGAATATCTAAAGAATTCCATTGTGGGACATGATAGAAAAAAAAAGATCTAGCTACCAGAAGATAGTAAGTTGCTTGTATAGTTGTTTCTTTTTTTATTTTTCTTAAAGCTACAACAAAATGGCATAATTCATAGAGGCCCAGTCCTAGAGTCAGGAGAACCAGTCATCTAGACTTTTATCTTGCCACTGGATTTCAATGATTGTGATAAAGAGAGTGAGGCTGATGACATCATACAACTCTTCCCCACTAAAATCCAATTCACTGGCAAGTCAATGTATAACTCATCAGGATGCCATTAGTCTTCAAAAAATGAAGTATGAACAATAGCAACAATAGGAACATCTCAGTTCAGGTCCTGCTTCTGCCTCATACTGACCCATATAATCCTGGGCAAATCATTTAATTCCTCAATTGCCACAGGCAACTATTCAAGACCTCAAGTTGCAGAACACTGTTTATTGGTGGAAGGTATTTCCTTACATTCAATGAAATCACAGGTCCAGATGAAGAAAACAAGTGATGCTATGTTATTTAATAAACTTTTATTATGCAGCTTTTGTGGGTGATGCACTGTGCAAAACACTGGAGGAAACTGAAAGATAAATACAACATGCTCTTGGCCTTTGGGAGCTTGTGATCTGATTGGGGAGATAGTACATATACATAGATAAATACAATAAATTAGATATAAATATACTATATATACTTTATATACTATAAAGTCCTGTGAGGTTGAGGTGAGAGAAAAATCACTCTGAGTTTAGAGGCTAAGGGAAGGCTTCATGGAAGAGTTGGTGTTTGAGCTTAAAGGGTCTATAACAGTGATGGTGAGTCTATGGCACAGGTGCCAAAGATGGCATGCAGAATACTCTCTGTGGGCACCTGGACACTCTCCCTCTCCAGCCCTCACCCCAGAGTTCATTACTAGAAAGGCAGAGAGAGTCAGGAGGAATTGCTCCTGCCCCCTCTTTACCATGCCATTTTCATCCCCTGCACTTCTCTGCCCAGCAGCCCAAAGTGAGCATACATGGGGTAAGGTCAGTGGCTCGAAGGTGGCAGAGTTGGAGGGGAGAGGAACTCTTGGATCACTCCCATTCCCCTTTCTACACTAGCTGAGGACATTCCTCACTTCAGCCACCCCTCTGTCCAGCAGCCCAAGGGGAATGCTTTCTCTCTCCCCTGTGTAGGGTAAGGGGAGGCAGGGGGTACCAAACATTGTGGGGGAACACACAATCTGGGGGTTGGGGCCCAGCACTCCATCTCTGAGGTTCTCCATCACTGGTCTATAGGATGTCATATTCTTGAACAATGTAATATAGAAAATAATACCGCCATATTTTCTTGGGGCAACCTGTCAGTTGCCCTGGTTGGAATGTTGATCGTGGCATGAGCCATAGGGCAGGTACCAACTAGGTACTAAGGGCAGTTGGACCCAGGGCATATAAAGGCCTGGAGACCCAGGGCTGGAGTTCTTTCCCTAGTTCACTTCTCACCTTCGCTTCTACTCCTTGGGTGGGATCTAAGTGGTTGAAGGAGGTGGAACGTGGGATATCTTAGTTATCTAGGCCAGGTAGGGTTAAAGATCATTGCTGACCAACTAGGAACATCAATCTGATATACCAATTATTCCTTATCAAGAGATTGCTTTGTATTTACCATCAAGAGATCATTTTATTTACATCCCAGGGCTGGTACCTTGGGACAGCTGAAGATCACAGCAAGGAGTTTATCAACATCCTGAACTTAGATCTAGAAGGCAGTAATAAACTAGTTTCATAGTTTCCTAACCCATTTTCCAATCCCTTTTCACAAACCAATTTATTCAATAAATCCTTAGTTTAATTTAAGAACTAGTGTGTCCTGTCTTCATCTTAGATCTAAATAGTGACTGCTGTTCAAGATTCTAAGAGAGACACAGAATAACTCCATTACTGTTTAGACAGGAAACACCATACTTCCCTTCCTGTCTAATCTCACTACCAACCATTAGGAGTTACTTCCTCAGCCAGGCCAGAAGCTGAAGGGAAATCACCTTAAAGGGGTTTAGTCCTTACCAAGGGAAATTACATCAATACCTAGGCTGACTTAAGCACTGGGTATATGTCATTCCTACATCCAGTACCTTCATTCTACAGCTTGTGACTAATCCATATTAGTTTCCTGGCTGCTTTGCAGCCTTACCAACCACCATTACAGATTTAGTCATAAACCCTCATTGCAACAAGAAGGTAAAATAGAAAGAGAAAGAATCCACTAATCACCCCCTTCAATAAATCCCCAAATGACAACTTTGAGGAAAATTATGGCTAAATTCAAGAGTTTCCAAGCTAAGGAGAAAATACTGTTAGTAGCCAGAAAGAAGTGATTAAAATATGGAAATAATCAGGATTAGAATTACACAGGAATTAGCAGCCTCATCATAAAAGGATGAGAAGGCTTGGAATATGACATTCTAAAAGGCAAAATCCTAAATTTTCAACCCAGAATCACTTACACAGCAAAACTGTTAGAAGTCTTTCCAATGATATCAGGGATGAAGCAAGGATGCCCACTACCACTATTATTATTTAATATTGTACTAGAAATGCTAATTTAGCAATAAAAAAGAAATTAAAGCAATTAAAGTAAGCAGTTAGAAATCTAAACTCTTTACAGATGTTATGATGGCGTACTTAGACAATTCTAGAGAATCAAATAAAAAAAACTAGTTGAAATCATTAATAACTTTAGCAAAGTTTTAGGATACAAAATAAGCCTATGCAAAACATCAGCTTTCCTATATATTCCCAACAAAGTTCAGCAGTAAGAGATAGAAAGAGAAATTCTACTTAAAATAACCTGAGACAATATAAAACACCTAGGAGTCTATTTGCCAAGACACACCAAGGAATTAGATGAACACAATTATACAACACTTTTTATCTAGAATTGTTTAAGTTCCAAGGCAGAAGGTAAGGGAGTGGATAGCATGCTTTTTTTTAAGTCCTTGAGAATTGTCCTGGATAATTGTATTGCTGTTAGTAACAAAGTTTATCACATTTGATTGTTCCACAATATTTCAGATACTGTGTATAATGTTCTCCTGGTTCTGCAAAAATATGGAATTTGCATGTCATCCTTGTATAGGGACCATGTTAATTTTCTCTGTATTGTTCCACTTTTAGTATATGGGCTGCCAAAGTGAGCAGTGCATTTGTATTTCCAATCAGTTTTCCTTTTTTTTTGGTTCTTTGATGAGATTTACCTCCATAGAAAGAAGTCTTTCTAGTTTGATAATTATTTCTGCTATAAAGGCCATTAGCTCTGTTTTGAAGATTCTTGTCCTCTATCAAACCATTCTGGAATATCAAGCTATGATTTTAATGTAGAGGCAGCTAATGGCACAGTGAATATAGTGCTGGACCTAGATTCAGGGAATTCAAAAACCTAATTCAAATCAGGTCTTATATACTTATTAGATGTGTGTCCCTGGGCAAGCTACTTGACCTCTGTTTGCCTCAGTTTCCTTGACTGTAAAATGGGGATAATAATAACACCTGTCTCCCAAGGTTATTATGAGGATCAAATGAGATAATATTTGTGAAAAATCTCTCAGTACACTTTTTGGCACATTGCAGATGCTACATAAATGTATATTCTCTTGGAAATCCTGAGAGTTCTCTTATACAGGTTCATCATCCTTGTTGATTTCAATGTTTTTTTAAAGATATTTATACTCATCTATATGATCTAGAGGCCTATTCCCTATTAGGAAAATCTTCCTTGTTCATTTATCTGCTTGCCCTCAAGGTTTTCTCTTTAGTAAGTTTGGTCTATTTTACTTATGTTCCACTATTGTTCATTTTCTGACTCCTTCCTTTTTAATGATGAATCCCTTGAAAACTGAAGCTCAAAGCTGTCTTAGTCACATCTCATAATTGGAATTCATTTTTTGTCAGTCTTATTTTCTGCTCCAAGTGAGTTGCGGGGGGACAGAACTGATTTCAGCTAGATTCTAGTTCCCTTTCATTCAGATCTAGTGGAGTCCCACCCCCACAATATGCCTTGTTCCAGTCTCCTCTTTTCTTTAGTTTTCTGTATGAGAATTGCTATATGAGACCAAGCTTCTTGTTTTCCTGTGTCTCCAACTACTCCACATTGTGTGTGTGTATGTGTGTGTGTGTGTGTGTGTGTGTGTATGTGTGTGTGTTCAGGAGTTGAGTTCAGTTGCTTGTTGTGCTTGTTGCCTTGGAATGGCAGGAAAAGACAGTAGGAATGCCAGTGGGAGTAGCTGTAGCAGCAAAAGAATTGCTGAGTGTAAACCAGAGCACAAGTACTAGGGTTAGGTTGTGCTATCCAGTCATGGAGAGACCTGCAATTGTTTTATCTCTTGGCATAATTAATATTTTGGAGATGTTTGAGAGATCATTCAGAATGGAGAAAATGTTCAGGATTCCATCTTGTTTGTCACATGATTTGGCCACAATTCTGTGGAAGCTTTTAAATGTCAGATTAAGGCTTAACATGGCCTTTAGTGATGACGAGGTTTACTTTTAACATATGCTGAATTATTAATATATTTGGGTTTAGAATTAGAAGTTCAAATAAGTCTCTCAGTCTCTATACTGCTTCCTTTATGCCTCATACAAAGAATTTCTCTCATCACAGAATAAGTAAAAAAGAAAAATTATAGGAGAGATATGAGATTTGGCTTGCTCAGGAAATAGAACCAACTTATGCTGGATGTACCCACATGTAGTCCAAATAAGTCCTTGGACCACTTATTAAGAATCACTGGAATTTTGATAACTGAAAATTGCCAATTGTTTTGCAGTACTTTATTATATTGAGAGTGTTGTCTTTCTTGGGTTTTTAGTTAGCTACTGAATGAATACATTAGACACATTCAGGTTTTAGTTGGGATTTTACATAGCTTGCACTTGAATTCTTTGGTTCTTTGCTGTTTCTATTAATCCATAGTATTATTTTAATAAATGTTATAATACCAACCTACTAAAAAGAAAAGAATCACTGGAGAAAGACACTTATGACTGGGGAAAAACTAGATTTTGCCCCCTAGTAATTGGGAAGCGTAACACCTGTATGTGACTGGCCTGCCATCAGAAGAGGATAGGGAGGAGTTAAGAATTTTGATTGATCACTTCCTCATTAGCAATTCATCAATTAGAAATGTCTTGGGATGTCTAAGGAATGGTATGAATATTGAGTTCCCAAAATTGTTAATTTATGGGTCTGCACAAGAAGACTTTGGGGCCTTTGATCACTGGGGGAGATCATTGACCAATTAATTAATTTATTGGTTAATGCTAACCTAATCAATAAATTGATATGTTTACCCAGAAACCAGTTTCTTGGAAATTTAATTGTCATGGTAGGAAATAGAGAGTTATAGATGGTTTTTGCATAGTGGAATGACTGTAAGTATACCCTGGGTGAAATAATATTGTATTCCTTACTTGTTACACTTAAATTTCTAGTTTATTTGTAGGAACATATCTTGAATCCACCTAACAAAAACACTTTATATTTTTTTTTTTGCTAGGAGAGATTAAAGATGGTAGATCACAAATCAAGCAGTTAGCTACTTGTCATAAACCCCCAGAATTGAAATCACTAATATAAAAGAAACTAAGTCTTTCTCAGAATCCTGGTGAGCTAAGGATTATTGCTCTACATGACTGAATTAAAACCCAAAAGTCTTGGCTATCATGTGTGGCTACCAGGCATGAGTCTTTTTACTAGTACCAGTTGCTAACAAAGCTCTTAGATCAATAAAGAAACAAATGCCAGTTTTCTTTTCACTCCACTACTTTTATTTCCTTTCTTTCTTATCCTACAGATGCAGCTTGTGCTCTCAGAGATGCTGATATGACTTTTAATTTAGATTTGTGTATTGATAATTCCAGCTCTGGTTCTCAATTCATTGTAAAAACAGGAAAACAGCAACTCCTCTTAGGTATTTTGACTTTTTCATTCTCTCCCTCCTTCTGCAGGTATGTTTGAAATAGATCAGGCCATTTAAATAACTGATATCTCGGATACTGAAGGAAGAAATATGCAATGAACCACAATTAACTATCAGGTGAAGACAGATTTCAGAAGTGGATCACCCTATTTTAAAGTGAACATTGGCAAATAGTCTGTTTAAAAGTGCTGTTTACTATTTATTAACAATCCATCTCAAGTTTTATTGATAGTCTCAATTTTAAGGTTGATTAATTATGATAAGGATATTATAGCAATGGTGAAAAATCTTGTCACATCATGCCCAGACTTTTGGTTCAGAAAACAAGGACATAATCTGTTATTAATATACTAAACAATTACACATGCATGTACATTTATGTTTGTGTTTTTCTATATGATATCCTTTTCTTCATCCCATATGAACAGAAAAGAAAGTGAATTGACCATGTATTAAGAATGAGAAGCATACAATGACCCAGGACAATTCTGAGGGATTTGTGGTAAAGAAAGCTACCCACATTCAGAGGAAGGACTGCAGGAGAGGAAACATATAAGAAAAACAACTGCTTGAACGCATGGGTCGGGGTGGACATGATTGAGGGTGTGGACTCGAAACTACCACACCAATGCAACTACCAACAATTTGGAAATTGGTCTTGATCAAGGACACATGACAAAACTAGTGGAAATGCGCATTGGCCATGGGTGAGGGGGGGTGCGGGAGGGGGGGTTGAAGGGGAAAGGTGGAGCATGAATCATGTAACCATGTTAAAAATGAATATTAATAAATGTTAAAAAAAAAGAAAGTAGGTTGATCAACTGGGAAAGACAACTATTATCAGCAATGCAAATATCAAAGACAACTCTAAAGGACTCGTGATCAAAAAAAGGCTATCCAGTGCTATAGAAAAAACTGACAGTCTTAATACAAATTGAACTGTATAATTCTTGACTTTATTTCCTCCATGAATTTTCCCCCTAGTATAAGCAGTATGTGTCTTCTTTCACAACATGATGGACATGGAATTATGTATTATATAATAACTCATATACAATTTATATAATATTACCTGCCACCTTGGGGAGGGTAGTAGGAGGGATGGAGAAAACATGGATCTCAAAATTTCAGAAAATGAATATTGAAAATTGTATTGACATAATCTGGGGTAAAATTGAATAAATTAACTTCAAAACAAATTAAAATTCAAAAAAAAAAGAATGAGAAGCACTAGGAGAAAGTGGATGCTAAAATAGTATAGGCTAGAAACTAACAGTTAGGGGAACCTTTCCATCATCTGGCAAATTCTCTCTGAAGGATTCATGGGGAAACATGCATTAGAAATGAAAAGGATGAGAAAGTAATGGTAGAATGAGCAAAAAGGGCTTTAGTGGTGATGCTGATAAATTAATTTGTCTTTCAAAATTCCATAACATCTGAATAGATTGCTGTTGATTTTTGTTGAATCTCTACTGCTCCCCATTTAAATTAGTTACTTCTTTCTTTTCTCTTTCTTCTTTTTTTTTCCAGCACATCCCTTCTTTTTTGGCTCTTCACATTTTTCCATAGCTTTAAGCACATTCAGACTTGAGATGTTACCCTGAAGGGTAAGACTTAAGAAAAGAAAATCCAGCTCATTTTCCAGGTGAGACGTTTTAACATCTTCCTTTTCATCATTACATTCTGTTGCTATGGTAAACTTAAAAGAAAATGAGAAAGCAATAAAAATTCATTATTAACCTTGAGTGGACCTCAGAAATTGCAGCTGGAGCTTCTCTCTTTTTTTTCTTTTCAGATTTTTTTGGTAACAAAGGTCTACTTTAAGCTCTGAAACCTTTTATCTTCACAAGGAATGAATGGTCATGCAGTCATGGTCATGCACATGTTCATGCATTCATTTAGTTAGAAAGTCTTAGAACAGAGACTCCTAACCTTTCTCAATCCCAATATCCCTTGTTTTTCAGTAAATATTTCCATCTCTTCTATTAAATATGGTGGAAGTTAGTAAATTACAGTTTACCATGTAATTATTTAAAAGAAATGAAATCAATTAATTAATTTCAATAAGCACAATGTATTTATTTACCAAATATTTTTGATATTAACAAACTTATGTCTTGTACCCCTTCAGGGTGGAAGTAATAGGTTAGGAATCCCTGTGTAAGATGTTGGAGTCAGATTCAGAATCTGGTGTCATCATAGATAGCCTTATTTTGTGGCTATGCCATTTCTTTTTTTTTTTTTTTTTTTTTTTTTTAACCCTTAACTTCGGTGTATTGTCTCATAGGTGGAAGAGTGGTAAGGGTGGGCAATGGGGGTCAAGTGACTTGCCCAGGGTCACACAGCTGGGAAGTGGCTGAGGCCGGGTTTGAACCTAGGACCTCCTGTCTCTAGGCCTGACTCTCACTCCACTGAGCTACCCAGCTGCCCCGTATGCCATTTCTTTTTAGCAATTGTGAATTCACTTTTAGCAAAAGTGAATCAAACTCTCTTTGTCTATCAATCAGTGACTTTTAAGTTAATCAGTCAAAAACTTAAGTACCTTACCAGACACTAAGTAAGAAAGTTCACAAGTCACTTACTAGAGTAAGCTCACATCTCCTAAGGTCACTGTCCACCTTGGGTAGTGCTAGACAAATTGAAAGATTGTGATTGGTTCCCATAAAGTGGGGGAGCAACAGGAAGTGATATCTGTGTGGGTGAGCTGGACTGGAGAAGGAGATTATTTCCTTGGATCCTGTGGTGGTGAATGGAGTGATTCCTTACTTGATTCTTCAGTGAGGAGATCCTCTCTGATCATTGGCACTTTGGTGGGACATTCCCTTCAGAGTGAGTTCTAATGATATTCTTGGCGGTCTTAGCCTTGTGTGCATTGAAGGTTCTTGGTGGATTCTTCAGCATCTCCTGGCTCTTTGGATTTTGGCTTCCTAATTAGGACTTTGGATTCTGGTGATATTTGATTTTGGATTCTCATTTGTGGTCTGGAGACAATAGGATTAAACTCAGGGTATTTGTAGCTAGGCAGTACTTTCTGTCTCTTAATTTACATTTTCCCACTTTCACCCTTTCCACCTCTTTGTAAACAAAGCTGCTAAAAGTAATTTTGACTTAAGCTGTAATATTTTTAAATCAACCATAATATTACTTTAGAATTCTCATATTTAGCATAAAACCTAATTTTAAATTCTTACATAATTGTACATTTCCTTTTTCAGTCTATATTAAATACATATTCAGAGCAACTAGTCAGTCAACAAAAATTTATTAAATGGTTGCCATATGCTATGATACATTGTGTTCATAGCTGAAGATACAAAGAAAGGTAAGGCATGATCCTCACATTCAAGAAGATCCTATTTTAATGGGGCAGACATCCTACAAATGACCATATATAGGAGATACTGTCATGAGTGAAATTTAACGGAAGGTAAATTGAGGCAATTCTCTGAGAGAGATATCATTTATTCATAGGGCACCCAAACTACTAATAAAGAGGTCTTTGGCTCACCACCTTTTAAACCAAGATGTGACTTCCTTCTGATTGGCCTGACAATACATTATCTGGACTTCTGTTGGCAAACATAAGGCATATGTCCTCCCCATAATCCTACCCATGTAATCCCCTTTCTGGCTTCTCCAATGACCAAGTCACGCCTGATTTTGATTAGAAAGCATGAAAACTTGTTTCCTGGGTAGGGCCAAACTAGCTCAAATTGGTCATTTTCTGCCCACTGGAGAACAAAAGTAAGGGTTCCATTTGGGAGGAGCCTAGCCCAAGCTGGTTAAAAAGCCATAGTTACCAGAAGCAGATGGTTTATCGGAAGGTTAAAAAATGCTTTGGAGAGAGTCATCCTCAAGGTTTCCAGAGGACAAGTGGTTTGAGAGAAGTCTGGAAAGGTGCCTCGCATCTCCACCATGAAGCTGTTTACTTCTGTGATGATCTACATTCCCATCAGCTTTGTCCTCCTGTCTGCTTCCTAGCACACAACTTGCTTAGCAGAAACATATAATTCCTTAATTCCTCATCTGTGTTTTATCCTCCTGTCTCAGACTTGGTGTTCAAAGCACAGTGCTCTAGTCTAGATTTCTGCTCTCAGGCTACCCAGTGCTTTAAGCATGGAATGGATGAAGATGGTTGGATTGCAGCAGCTATTGGCTAGAGTCTCTGGTTTCTTACACTCATTTTGTTCTGTGTGGGTAAACTCAGAAAGGTGACACCTGATGAATCCAAGTATATACAAGCATGAAATTTGGGACTCTATAGACAAGACTACTAAAACTCTACCAGTTTCTTAAATGAAGGGAAGGGAATAGTCTTGAAATAGGAGTCATTTTTCTTTTTAAAGGAGAACAGAAAAAGAAATGTACAATTTCAGCAAACTACTTTCACACCTAGTTTCAAAGGGTTACTTGACTGAGAGTTTTCTCTTTCTCTATAATTTAATATAAGAATTATTTCCATAAGCATTTGTTGAATTGAGTCAACAGGAAGAATTTATAAAACACCAATTGTGTTCCTAGCACTATTGACACTCAAGGGATACCAAAAAAGTAATAACCAATAACCAAGAGCTATTCCTCAATAGACAAATGGTGAAAGAATAAAAAGAGTTTATGAAAGAACTACAAATCATAAATTACGTTAACATCCACTGAGCATAAGAGAAATGCAAATTAAAACAAGTCTTGAGTTTTCCCCATTCTAACACATATAGAGAACTTTGTGAAATGTATAAGAATAAGGGCATTTCCCAATTGATAAATGTTCAAAAGATACGAATAAATAGTTTTCAGATAAAGAAAAAAATGCTTTGGGGATTAGTTGTTGATCATATTCCACAACCACGTCTTAGCTGCAGCTGGGAGAGGTTGTTTTTGAGCTAAGCTAAGAGATGGGGGGTTTTGATAAAAAAAAAGATTTGTTATAGAGCAACATTAGTGATTAAATGATACAGTGTAATATTAGAAGCATAACCATAAAACTATTATTCTTCCTTCTCCTCTTTTTCTTATACTGTCAAAAACTTTCTTCCCTTAAAACTTATAATAATAAATTAATTTATTGAATTCTACTAGTAGAGAACAGGATCCTAAAGAATAGGATCTAGTCAGTCAACTCATTCAATCAACAAGTATTGTATTTACTATTTGCAAGGCACTGTGCTGAGTCCTGGAGATTAAAAAAAGGCAAAAAACTGAAACAAACCATAGTCCTACCCTTCAAGAGCTCCCATTCTAAAGAGAGTGCTTTGCAATTTGTTATAATTTTCAAAAACCTCATTCATAGTGTTCCATCAATTAAATAATAATTTATTAAGTACCTACTGTATTTTAGTAATCATGGTAGGTTTTTGGGATACAAAGACAAAAAATGAAACTGAAACAGTCTTTCCCCTCAAGGAGCTTATATTTGTGTGTGTGTGTGTGTGTGTGTGTGTGTGTGTGTGTGTGTGGGCGCGCGCACACGCGCGCATGTGTGTATGTTCTTAGGAGGATATAAGTAGTGGTGATAAATATGTACACATAAATAAATACAAATTTTTTCCAGAAAGAATTGAAAAACTGGGGGAATTAGAAAGGCCTCTTTTCAAAGGTGGCATTTGAGTTGAATTGTGAAGAGTCAGGGTTCCAAGATGTAGAGATGAGGTGAAGGAACATTTTAGGCATGGGGACAACCTTGAATGGACTTGATTATTTAGTGAGTTTTGGCTGATGAGAAGGAAGAAGAAAACATCTGAAGTATGTAGAGATCAGCTTTGGGCTTGGACAATGATATGCCCTGGACATAAAGAGAAGATAAGTGAAGTTGCTCTAGGGAGAGGAAGGAAGAACCAAACATGTAGGAAAAGGGGACCCCAAACAAACTTTGCTTGCTTTACTAGTGTAACTTCAAGGCCTGATGTGAATGCCCCATTATACAAGTTGGATTTAGCTTAGTTCTTTATGTAGAGAGTGAAAATTCTACATTAATGATATGAAAAAGTGTTCATTGATAAAAAATGTAACAAATGATATTTACTAGATCTCTCTCAGACTGGCTTATATCCCAATAAACTTGTTTCTTTATTTCCTTTCAGGATGGACTCTAAGCTAAGTGAAGCATCACTTTACCAGTTTTGGAATAACATTTTCAATGACACTGGTAAACATAAAACTGATTTTTACTCATGTAGGACAAATCTTATAATGAAAATAAAAACAGAACTCCTTGTTTCTGACTATAAAATCCGATTACAACACCTTTTCTGGATCTGAAATTACAACATGCAATTTAAAATACTCAGTTAAAATGTTCTTGTCAGACCCTCTAGCCACTGTTAGACATCACATACTAAACAAAAAAGTCTTCCCTTCTCTCTTTAATTTCTCCCTTTCCTATAATGGACACAAATAAATGAAAGACAATTCTAAAGCAGTTACACAAAAACAAATGTTGAGAAGAATTGATTTTTAAAGGTCCCTGGGTAGACTTTTCACCATTTATGCTTGTCAGCATTGAATTTAACTTATTAATGAAATAAGCAAAGTGCTTTAGAAGATGAGGAATCAGTCAAATGTTTTGATGTGTTTTCACTAATTGATCTTCCAAACAGAACATAAATTTGTTCTTTAAGCTACCTTTATTTTGGACTTCAAATCAGTTACTGTCATAGATTCTACTGACTATATGTTGAGTTAGAATTGGAATCATATAATTTCCAGTCTTTTTTTTTTTCATGCCTCCAATGGAAATCAGAGATCAGCAGTAGTCAGTTCAATAATGATTGTCCTCTATTTTGTTTGCTGTGCTGATAATAGTAGCTGGATTCTCAAAGGAACTACTAACTTTAGTAATTAGTTCATATGATAGACATCGGACCTGTGATTTCTTTGGTATAGGAAACTCCCAGATGAAGAAACTCTTTCTACCATTGCAGGCCAGCATCTTCTCTGTAGCTCATAGTCTCTTTTATTTTATTTTATTTTTAAAAATATTCCAATTTAATTCTTTTTACACAATTTTAAACAAACCTTGTGTTTACTCAATTATTTATCCTAATATGGTTTCTTTTTTTTATATATAACCCCTTTCCTTTCTTCTTGGAGTCAATACTGTGTATTGGCTCCAAGGCAGAAGAGTGGTAAGGGCTAGGCAATGGGGGTTAAGTGACTTGCCCAGGGTCACACGGCTGGGAAGTGTCTGAGGCCAGATTTGAACCAAGGACCTCCCATCTCTAGGCCTGGCTCTCAATCCACTGAGGTACCCAGTTGCCCCCTCTGTAACTCATAGCCTGGGACATTAAGAGGTTAGGAGACTTGCCTAGGATCTCATACTTAGTATGTTTTAGAGGCAGTACTTTTAAATTCAGGCCTTCCCTACTTCTCTATCCACTATGCCAAAATTGCCTCTCATTAATTCATACATTCAATTCATTAATTCAACAAATATTAAATTCCTACTGTGTTGATACAAAGATATAGTACACATAAATGTATGCTTTCATGACATTTATGATATATATGCATATTTAATCTATCATCTATCTATCTATCTATCTATCTATCTATCTATCTATCTATCTATCTATCTATCTATCTATCTATCTCTGCCTGTCTCATATCTATCTATTTTTCTCTATGATAAATTAAAATTTATACCTGCTCTGCTATTTCTGCAGGTAGATGGAGCTCTTCAGGATAGCTTCTATATGTTGTGAAAGAACCAGTGTATCACTGACTATCATTTCTGGGACAAGTGAAACTGATGCCTTCTAGGCTCTTGACAGTTAAATTATCTGTAATTGTTGGAGTCTCTTCAACTCCCCTTATTAAGCCTGTGGTTCCAAGAAGCTATAGTTGTGTAGTGGCCACACTCCAAATAAAACCATCTTGACAGATGGACTAAACCATTGAAAGTTACCGACAGGCCTCAAATTCATCAAAAAATTATGGGGATGTCTACCCCTAACATATAAAGATTTCCCCAGCAGAATTAGGGGATGAGAATAATTTGTTCTAATAGCTATGAAGGTGGCTGAAGCAGGTCAGATACTGAAGATATCAAAGTCATCCACTGAATCCTGGACCATCACTGTCATCCTTACTTTTATTTTGTCACTGGATTTTGATTACTCTGGAAGAGAGAGAGGTTGAATATTTTGTATAGCTCTGTCTCACTGAAATTCAGTTCATGCATAAGTCAAGACATTGCCCTATGATGTTATTGGTCCTCTTTGAAAGGATGAACAATAATATGGCAGGACATGGATGGTGGTTATAAAAGATTATGGATTTTGGTTGGGTTGCAATCTATAATAATGGATACAACTAGCATTAAAACTGAGGAAATCATATATCTATTGAGGAATTGAAGTATAAGTAACCCTTCCAAAAAACCTGTTCCATTCACAAATACCATTACAGCAAGACTTGGTGATACTTGGGGAAGTAAAATTTTTGTCCTATTGTTGGATATTTATTTGAACTTATACATCACACGTTCCTTGTTAAGTTGTGTATAGACATATGAGAGCCTCATTATTATTTCTTCTTCTATTCTCCTTCCTCCTCTTCAAGCAGAGGTTAGACAACTACTTTTTGGGTATGTTGTAGAGGGGCTCTTTTTCATGCATGAGTTGCACTCAATGACCACTGTGGTCCCTTTCAGCTTTTAAATTATTTGATTCTTGGATACCATCTCCTATGGATCATCTTTGATATTACTCTTATTCCTTTGTTGTATCTGTCACTCCCTCCAATGTGTTTCTGATATGTATGGATAATATTGTCCCTTCCTCTCTATTTCTAGCTTAAAAACTTTCAAACCAGACTCACATGAGTCCCAACCCAACCGTTTGCTGCCCAAATATGCCTTTCTTTTCTGAAACATTACCTTCCGGGTTGTACTCCTGACTCATCCTCACAAAACTCTGTTACCATGCTATAGAAATCTTTTCTCTCTCGAAGTTCAACCCTGTGTTCCATCCTTGGGAATACCCTCCATCCTGGTGGCCTCTTCTGATTGATTGATTGCAACTAAACCTCCATTTTTAGGAAGAGGCCCAAGCCAGCCACATCTTCATTCCTGTCTAGGGTGTACTCCTGACTCAACTGCACAGAGCTTTGTATACTGTATACTCTTCATTTCTCTTTTATGATTTGTCTCCCTCCATTGGAATATAAGATTCATGAGTGCAGAGACTGTCTTTCTGTTTATATATGTATTCTCAGTGTTTAGCATTATGTCATGCACATAGTGAGCACTTAATAAATTGTTGATCATTTGACTGACTGAACCCCATTCCTTCAATTAGCAATATTGACGTACTATTATAATTCGCTATTGGGATACCCAGGTCTGCATAATCCCTAGTACATTTTATCTAGATTACTTCTGGTGATAATTATTTATCCTTCGAAATCCTGTATGGTTAGGATTTACAACTTTCTGCAGGATAAACTTTGAATTGGGATTGGAGGAACAAGTTAGAATTTTGTTAGACAGAAAGGAGAAGACAGGACACTGAGGGATGGCTGGAGTCAGTGATGATATACACTAGTTCGTCCCCAAAATTTGTAATAATAAGTAAGCCAACGTTAATGGCTTTCCCCCCTTTTGGCTAATTATGGATTCTAATTGTACAATGCATAATTAGAAGAGATAGCTGAATATAACGTATACTCAGGGGCTTGGTGGGAGCCTGACATTGCATCCCATTATTCGATCTCATTTTTGTTTAATCCTTTTTTGGAATATTAATCTTATTTTCATTTCAAATCAGCATTTTCATGCTGTTTACCAATCATTTGAATTTGATAGGATAACTTCAGTAGTTACAATTCTCCAAAGCAGTTCTCAGGAACTATGCAAAACAAATAAATTAAGATGCAAAGACAGATAAGGCCAATTGCTTTTTATTTCCCATAAGCACCGCAGAGGAAATTGGAGGACACTTATATTTGCTTGGATATTTGAGTAGATACATGGTTTTATTCCTGTGGCTACTTCAGCCAATGCAGATAGCAGCCCCATAATATCTTCTCATTTTTGTAAGGCCCATTTGCATCTATCCTTTTGTTGAAAAAGGAGAGAGATCTTTTGTTTCTATATTCCTTTTATTCCTGACGTTTCTTTTCCCTCCAAATGTCCAGGAAGCCATCCCCTATAATAAAGGGGAAAAAAGGGGAAAAAAAGCAATTTATCAAAACTAATGAACATATCAGTTTCATGTGACAAAAATGCAATATTCAAACACTTGCCATCCTCCGCCTTTGCAGTCTCTTTTCTGAGCTTCAGTGTCCCATCACCAACTGTCTGTTGAATGTTTCAAACTGGGTGTGCCAGGGGCATCATAAACTTAACATATATAAAAGAAAACTCATTATCTTTCTCCTTGTGTTTCTTCCTAGGACTTGATATTCCCTACCAATGTTCTCTAGATTCTTTCTGTTGATATTTGCCTCTCTACAGTCATGTCGGGCTGAGGTCAATAAACAAGCTTATCCACTTCCAAATTTCTTTATTTCTGTTTCAGGCGTTTCTCAGGTTCATGTCCTTGATATTAATTTTGACTCCTAATTTTTCCTTACCACATATATCTTGTCAGGGGTCAAATTTTGCCATTTCTACTTTTATCACATCCTTTAAATAATCTCTTATATACCCTTATACAGCTGCTACTTCATTTCAGACTCTTGTAACTTCTTGCTGAGGGTCTTTTGATAGTCTCTTTGCCTCAAGTCTCTCCTTACTCCAGTCCATTCTACACATCGCTACCAAAGCAATTTTCCCTGAGTGCTGATCTGACCAATATCACTCAATACACCTTATTGGTTCTTAATTGTTTTCTAAGATAAAATCCAAACTCTGTTTACCTTTTAAATGCCATCCCAATCTGGTCCCAGGCTACCTTTCCCCATTTGATATAACCTTGCCTCACATATTCTGTGATGGGATCAAACCAACCTCTTTATTCCTCAAAAATATGTCTCTGAACTGGTTGTATGCCTGAAAATCACTCCCTCTTCACCTCTCTCTCATAGAATTCTCTTATTTCAAGATGCAGCTCAAGGCACATCTTCTATAGCTTTTTTCCTGCCCCACAACTATTAGTGCCTTTCCTTTCAAACTGTAATTTATGAGTTTGTAACTTTTTCTTCTTATTAAGTATATACTTTCTTATGTACTCATTTTTCCCTTCTGAACATTAGTTCCTTGTGAGTAGATGCTGCTTCATCCATTGTATTTTTGTCTTTAGCTCCTAGAACAGTGCCTGGCACATTAAGAGTCATAAATGCTTTTGTTGCCTGTTTTAAGGGGGGGATATATTTTCTCAGCTTATTTTTAAGACCAAAATTTTAGTAATTGCTAAAGGATCAATTTCTTTTTTCTTCTTTCCATTACATTTCTATATTATTTATATATGTTGTTTTTCTGGTTTTGCTTACTTTACTCTTTATCAGTTCATGTGAATCTTCCCATTCTTTTCTGAACTCTTTGTATTCATAATTTCTTACAATGTGTACATTAATATACTATAATTTTATTATCTGTCAATGGGAAGTCTTCTACTTTGTTTTCAGTTCTGTACTTCTACAAGAAGTGCCACACTGAATAAGAAATATCTTTCCATGAATTGTTCATAAAGGATCAAGTGAAGGAGCAATGAGAAGTATTATACTTTTGGCTTGAGTGTCAGAAGGTTCTGTGGGAGAAGGGGAAGGCAAAGGATTCAAGAACAAGATTTGGAAGGTTTAGGAATTGTGAAGAAAGACAAAGATTAAATTTTTGAAGGAAAAATATGGAAAGGCTCTGTGAGAGACAGAAGGGAGAGAAAGAGCAGGATTTGAGAAGAAAAGGAAGGCCTAACAATGAAGAAAAATATGTATTTGCCCTGAATCAGGATAAGGAATTAAGCTGAAAGGTTTAAAGAAGATCAGAAGGATTAAGAGAAGAGATGGAGAAGGACTTGAGGAAGAAGATGAAGAGACACATAAAGAGGGAAAAGACTCAAGGAGAAGGGAAAGGAAGTTGGTAAGTTAGTAAAGCAAGGAAATAAAGATACTTATGGGTTGAGAAGGAAGGTAACAGGTTTGAAGTACAACTATTTCACAAACCTTTTGCCACAACAGTTCTCTAGAGGAGTTACTATTTAGAATGACAAAGAACTGATGTTTTCACTTTTAGTGAGTAGAGAGAGTAGGGGAATTTTTCAGTGTTATGCATAAAATGTGATATATCTGGGTGACTGCCAGTCAAGCAATTGTTCAAACTTAAAGTTCATCTGCCCCCTAAAAGAGAAGATGAAGGATGTCAAGAGATTATCTCCTCATTCTGCAGGTTATCATAGAAAATTATATGACTCTTAAAATAATGGAAAGATAGCTTCAGCTGATACCTGAAGGTGCTACTTAGCATCAGTCTATGACATGACAGAGAATTTGTTAGGGTTGTCAAATGTGACGGCAACTGCTCTATCCAGATGATCCATATGAACACAAATGATATTGCTATAAGTATTCTAGAAAACATTCTTGAACAAGATTCTTAGGAGTATGTGTGATATTTTTTAACACTGCTACTTAGTGAAGGCAAGAGATTTAGAAGAGAGGGGCTGATAGGGGAAGTGGACATTCAGATAAAAAAAATGGTATATGAGAATGGAATTTGAACTTCTGGACCTTGGCTTAAAATGTAAGACCTATGTGTTCCTGGCCAGAGAAGAAGTGAATTTAACAAAAACTAAAGAATGTTTTTAATCAAAATTTATGGAAACATCTAATCAGAGGTTTTAAACTGAAAAGAAATTGAGAGGGAAAAACTGGTGACACATGAAATAGATACTATGGAGAAGAGCTCTAACATATGAAGAATAGAATTTGTAACACAGAAATCATCAGGAGACAAAAAACCTAAGAAAAGAGCCTAAGAAAAATAAAAATCTCTGACTTCAGAAGTCAGTTCAATAATGCACAAGAAGAGGAAGAAGCAAGGTGAACCAGAGATTCTACAGCAAGAACATCATTGGGACTTAGTGCTATGAGACCCCTGCCTAGAATCTGGTTCCAGAATAGTAGGCTTAAAAAAGGGGAAAAATTGGTAACAGACTGAACAATCATATTCTTTTCAGCTATTGCCTTGTCCTAGGTACTCTTCTACAACTTGCAATTTAATTGGCTGTATTTGCTAGTTTTTCTTCAATAAACTGGTGTATTGAAGAACAGATATTCTGTGCAGTGGGGGATCCCTTGCTCTCTACTGTTCATTTGTGTCATTTCATTTGCCTTCATGTTGGACAGCCAGTTGTGATTGGTAAAGGGGAAATGTGTTCCATTTTCTTTATCTCCTCAGGACAACATGAACTTTGGGTAGGAAGCTCCACTAACCAGTGATGGTGGGAAATAAGAGAGCTTTATTGAGATGATCAGGTTGATGGGGATGATGAAACTGATGAGAACTGGGCCCAAATTAGGCCAAAGAAGCTCTTATTGTGGTTTTGAAACTCTACTATTTGTATCTCTACTGTTAGGGCAATACCATTGCAGCAACTATACAATGAATTGGAACCTTTGCAGTGATAATAGAGATACTCAAATCTTCCTCCTTCTAAAAAGGAGATAAAAATTAATTGATAAATCACAGAGAAGAGTACAAAGGAATGGCCTGATGTTGGTCATTAATAATTATTCATTAAGTTCTTCTGTGATTAGGACCCTTTGGGAATGATTATGTTTTTAAGTGTGTGAACATCACTTGGCTTCCATACCAGCATTCCACCTGACCTGTGAAAATATTTTGTCAGATCTAGGGTCTTATGATCTAAGTTTCTTTGAGGCATAGTTTATGATGTGTATTTCACTGTTGACAATTTCAGGGCTTGGGTAACACATTTAACTTTGAAAGTCAGTAGCTCAACAAATGTGGTTTTACATAAAATCAACAAAGGAATAAAATACAACCTGCAGTTAAATGGAGCAAAATATCTGTTATCCTTCAGCACCACTGAAATACAATCAGATTCGCACTTGCCATTGCTTGCATCCATCCTGCAAGGTGCAAATCAGTCATCACACATCTATATACCATGGGAACTAGGGCTGTCTTTGTGTGATGAAAATCATATTGCAAGTAAAACTTAGCCAGCTGCTTTGCTGATGCTAGAATTCTCTTAGGTATGGGGAAAGGAAAAAAATAGCTTTTAAAGGAGAGCCAACTAAAGGAAACATGCATGTTATGATTTGATAAGAACCATAGATTTTAGAGTCAGTAGGAGAAAATCCAATTTATATTAAGCTCCTATTAGGTGCAAGGCATAGATCTCCGTGCAGGGAACCATCTCATAGGAAATGCAGATATGATCTGGTCCAGTGCCTTAAATTTATGAGTGAGGAAGCTGAGGCATAGAAAAATGAAGTTATTAGTCCAAGGGGGTCAGGTAATAAACATTTATTAAGTGCCTACTGTGATAAACATTTTTACAGATATCTCACTTGAACTTCACGACGATGAGACATAGGTGCTTTCATTATTGCCATTTTACACTTGGAGAAACTGAGCAGATAAAGATTAGTTATCCAGGATTACACAGCTAGGAAAAATCTGAGTCTAGATTTCAATTCATATCTTCCTGACTAAAGGCTCAGCATTCTACCCACTGTATTACCTATCTGACTCTATAAAATATATTTGCACAATATATGATATCTAGCTCCTTATCAATATGATTCCATATATTCTACTTTTGTGGAATAGAGGGGTCTAACAACACCCATATCCTCTCGTTTCAGTTTAAATCAGAATACTATATCTTGGGAAAATGCAGAGTGCCAAGAGGAATCTTAGTTCAATGGAAAGAACACCGAGGTTCTAGATTCAAATCCAAGCTCTATTGCTTACTACTGGTGTGACTTTAGGCAAGTCACATGATCTCTTTAGGACTCTGTTTCATCATCAGTAAAATGAGGTGTTTGGACTAGATGGAGTCTTAGATGGTTCTGTGCTTAGACTGTATAAATGGAGATTTTGAACCTTGGACTTCATCCCCCATAAATCCTTAGTTTTTCCCAAATTCCCTTTAATCTCTCCTGTGCCTCCATGTTTGTGTGGTCACAATATTGTTTTATAGTTGATTGTAATGCCTCCCTTTTTCTTTTCTTTTTTTTTTTTTGTTCCTAGGGGTGAGCTGGTTAGTACCTTTTAGTTAGTCTCTTTTGTTAGTTTATTATTAATAAAATATTTATAAATATTATATTTAGTATTTTGCATATTAATTTTAATCTCCACAAGACTCAGAAGATAGTTTTCTAAAAATGGACAACTGCCTTGAAAAAATATGGGTCAGAGGCACCTCCAGTCACTATTATATCTGGCATAGGACTTTCCATAAGAATGGAATGCTGTTGCCTCTAATCCCAAGGTCTCTATGGCAGACTCTAGCAAGTAGTAAAATAATCAAATACAGTTAGACCAATTCTAACCAGACCAGAAGTAGTGAATAAAGTAAAAAGAAACACCACCCAAGGAGGGCACTTTCTCTGTTTATTTTCTTACTTCTTTTGGCTGCTTTCTTACTGGATGCACTGGAAGGCAGCAGCTCCATTTTTTTTTTCTCTTCATGCTATTTCTGGCCAACTGGAGAGAAAGCTGTAGTCTTTGTGAGCCTCTACCCTCTCTATCCCTTTCTGTCCCTCCCCTCTCCCCTTCTTCTCCCTCTCTTCTTGACCCCTCCCCTCTCTCTGTCTTTTAATCACTCCCTCTCTGATGCCTCTCTCTCTGATCTTTCTTTCTTTCTTTCTTTCTTTCTTTCTTTCTTTCTTTCTTTCTTTCTTTCTTTCTTTCTTTCTTTCTTTCTTT
>NC_058130.1:354371609-354400223 GCF_016433145.1 Gracilinanus agilis | reverse complement strand
CTCCCATTCTCTTTCTTTCTTTCTTTCTTCCTTTCTTTCTTTCTTTCTTTCTTTCTTTCTTTCTTTCTTTCTTTCTTTCTTTCTTTCTTCCTTCCTTCCTTCCTTCCTTCCTTCCTTCCTTCCTTCCTTCCTTCCTTCCTTCCTTCCTTTCTTTCTTTTTCTCTCTCTCTCTCCTTTGAATATTGTTTCCTGGGAATTCTTGGTTTTCCCTACTTATATTCTTCTTTCCTATGTTGAACCTGCTAACCTCTAGGTTTTTAATTTTTGCCAATTGTTCAACCTCTACTAGCCTCAGTTTCTTTATCTGTAAAATAAGGATTATAATAGTACCTACCTCCCAGGGTTGTTGTGAAGATGAAATGAAATAATAATTGTAAAAAGCACTTAGCCCAGTTCTGGGTACATAATAAGGACTATATGTGTCAGCTATTTTTGAAGAGACATTATTTACTCTTTGTTGTTACATTGTAGTTAAGTTGCATCAATTTTATATTTACTTACCTTTGTACATACTGTTTTCTCTTTAATAGAATTTAAGCTCCTGAAGAGAAGGATTTCTTATTTTTGTGTTTATATTTATAAAGCCCAGCTCAGTGCCTGGCACATAGCGGCTTAATAAATGCTCGTTGAATATACCTCATTTCCAAAGAAATCTATGTGTGTATCAGATCCTTTGGGATTATAGTCACTATTTTCACTGTCAAATTTTGGGTTTGAGTAGATTTACTCTGTGAGGAAACTTGGGGAGAAGGTTTATAAAGAAGATTTGGGAGAACCAAAGAGAAACCAGAGCAGACTTCATTAACATATCTTCTACTCTTGATGATCTCATTTCATATGATTTAGTGTTGGGATAAACCTCTCAAAGCATAGCTATTCCACCTTCTCCCCACCCTCATCCCCATATTTTTTGGGGATGCCCAAGGTCATATAAACAGTATGTTAGCAGAGTCAGTTTTGGGGATCCTATGCCACTATGTAGTGTAGTAGAGTGTTGGGCCTGGAGTCAGGAAGATCTGAATTCAAATTCAGTCACTTAACTAGCTCTGTGAACCTAGGCAAGTCTTTTTAACTTTGTTTGTTTTAGTTTCCTCAACTATGAAATGGAGATAAAAAAAAACACATCTATCTCAAAGGGTTGTTGTGAGGATCAAATTAGATTTGTAAATCACTTAGCACAGTTTCTGGCACATAGTAAGTGTTATATAAATTCTTATTCCCTTTCCCTTTAATTTTATGTCCTTGTCCTGCAAATCCAATTTTCTTTCTAGTACATTAGGCTGAAAGGAAAGAATACAGATGAGTAAATTATAAAATCTAAGACCTGAAAGGGACCACGAGTGATCATAATGCTCAGATCTCCCTACCTTTGGATAGATATCTATGAAAACTCTTAATCATTTAGTCTTTTCATAAAGATCTTCATGAATTTTTTGGAATGAAGCTCCAAATCTTCCACAGCAGTCACAATCAAGATTCTGTTGTTACTTTAATAGCTCTGAAGTTCTATCATAGGTCTAATTGCAATCTGGCCTTTTCAAATCCAGGTCCATCTCCCCCTTTTTTTGTGGAAGAAGTCAAACATTTGTAGGATTTAAATTAATAAATTTATTATAAATATTTATTATAAAATATAATACTTCAAGTATTATATTTTATAAAATTTATTATCTAACAAAATAGAACCACATGACTAAGTTTTTCTACCTGCTCAAAAACCACAGCTGCCACCAAAGGAAGAGAAGAGGATGAGAGACAGAACTCCACCAAATTTATATCCTCTCTACATCAGCATGTAATGACAGGAAGAGAGTGGAGTGCTGGGAATCATGGTTTGTTTTAGAGTAACAGATTCTAATTACACATTTTGCATATTGTTCACGCAATGACTGAATGCAGCAGGAGGCTTCAGGATGTGCTGGGAAGACTATAGAACTTGAAGTGGGGAGACCTGGGGCCTCTGAAGACTCTTCCAGTCCTAAGTCTATAATCCTATGATTCTTTTATCCTAATCTCCTCTCTGAAAAATTATGCATGTGTAACCAGTGGATGAGTCATTTAACCTCTTACATCTTGGTTACCTTATTTGTGAAATGGAGAGCATGATGCTCATGGTATTCCTACTTTATGTATTGCCGTGAGAGTTAGAAGCATTCAAGCTTGTGTATGAAATCTTATCTATATTAAAGTCAATTCATTCCTCAAGACAATCATCCACGCTACCCCTTTTTCTGATCTTCAGATTGAGTATTTGTCTTTACCTTAGCCTTTTCTTATAGGATCCATTTCCACACCTTAGATCAGGGGTCGGCAACGTATGGCTCTCGAGCCATATCTGGCTCTTTCTGCAGGAGCCATAAAGTCAATTTTTTTTCAGGTGCTGTTACAGGAGCTCACACTGTGAGCACTGTACGGCTCTCACGAAATTACATTTTAAAAAATGTGGCGTTTATGGCTCTCACGGTCAAAAAGGTTGCCGACCCCTGCCTTAGATCTTCTATATGGTTCTTCATTGACCACTCTTTAGTATTTTAATGAAATTTGGATCTATTTCACAATTTAACAAACATTTATTTAATAAATGCCTATTACATATCAGGTACCATGTTGCTTCTAGGGGACATAAAACAGAAAACAAATGATCCTAAAATGAGAATAATAAAATACCCATTGAACAAAAACAAAAACAAAACCAAAAAATGATCCCTGCTTTCAAGCTTTTATTTGACTTCCCAATTTCATCTCCCCAAATTTTAACCCAAGATACCACAATACACTTTTAGCAATGGCAGATGAGTGAGGGCCCCGGGAAGAGAGAGAAAATGCTCCCTCTGCTTCCTCATGTGTGTCTCAGATTGGAGACTCTGAGGCACCATAACCACCTCTTTATCTCCAGAGCCATGCAGGGGGCCTTTTATGGGACAAGGAGCTTTATGAAATGATAGGAGATTGGATTCAATTCTCAACTAAAACATGTGCCTGAATTCTGCCTTGTTCATCGCCTTGAAGTAATCTGCTTGTCACCATAAAAAGGCATCTATTGATAGAATTTAATAGATTATAATAAAGACTGCAATTATTTTTTCATGCAATGTCTTTTATACTCAGTATTTCATTGCTGAGATGACATTTGGATGACCATATTGCTGCATTTAAAAACTCCTATGAAAGTTAAAATATTTTATAGTATTTCCATCCAGAAGTATAATAATAGATAAAAGTACCATTCTTTTGAATTTTTATGGACATAGAAAAATTGTTACTCTGAGAATGAATGAAGTCTAAATACCGTATATGCAAATATTACTTCTCCCTTTGGTCTATTTGACAGTTTTTAAACTTTAGTTTTCTTCACCAAGACAGATTTGTCCTCCCATTTCACATTACCAAATGTGCTTTTTGACCTTCTCACCTTCCTTTTATACTAAACCAATTTTACTTTAGTTATTATTGTTGTAGTTTGGATGGGGTTGTTCTAATCATCTTCCTCCTGTCCCAAGATTCTTAATGATTCAAAGGTATTGTCTTCCTAATTAGTTTCTCATGGCCAAAGAACATTTGGGGACAGAATTCTATAGAAGTCTCAGTTGTGAAATATCCACATAAAAAGACAGCATAAGGATTAATTATGACGAATAGAATAGCGACCAGTGCTAAGGATCTCTTTTATGGATAGTTAATTTATTTGGAAATTTTATGACTGCCTTCTATAAAAAGTTATCTGAATAATTTTCTGTCCTCAGGCTTTTAGTGATACTATTCTATTGACTTGTCAATTAAGACTATGTTTAATAAAGATCATGTCACCACTGGGCTCACTCTCGACACTTCTTTTAATCTTTCCCTTTTGGAAATGATATGAATGACAGAAAATAATAAAAGTCTTCCTTGTACTGAGTCTGGTGAACACAGAATTATAGTCCTGTGAAAAATGTTCTCCCTTTGTCTTTGGGGTCAAATGATGGTTCCTCTTACCAGATGCTAATTATATTTATATTTATATTTATATTTATATGGCTTGAGAACAGGGACCACTGCGTTTTTGTCCATTGTACCCTAGTGTTTAGAACAATGCCTGAAACAAAGTGCTTTTAATGCTTTTTGGCTTGACTTAGCTACTGACACAATCAAATATACAAAGTTTCTTTGTGATCCCATAAAAGGAAGGTGGGGAGGGAGTCACAGATTATGCTATTTGTAGCACTCATTGCTATTTCTAAATCTACTTATTAAATTTGTGGTATTCCCAAGGAAGAAAGGCTAAGTAATTCCATGCAGGAATATTTCTCATCCTCATCCTCATTCCTCCTCTAATTCCTTTTTCAACTATGTTCTGAGACAGGGTATGGGTTGATTGATTCTTCTTTATAATAGCAAAATATATGCATATTTATATGCATATACACATTTGTACATATGTATATCATGTGAAAAGATGTGTAGTTTACATAAAGCTTTCCTCACGATTATTTTATAAAGTATATAGAGTGAACATATAAATTCTAATTCTATTAAGAAAGATAATTTCAAGTACAATTTAAAAATTCTGAAAATTAAGGACTCTACAAATATGACTATACATGTAAAATACTATTAATGAAAATTATGAAAGCCTCCCCACCCTTTTTGTTTTTAAAAGTATCAAAATGAAAGAAGCAATTTTGATATGTTGTAATAACATCCACTAGTTTACTTTCTCCCTATTCCAAAGATTCTCCTTTCTTCTTAAAAAGCAGCAATAAGAATGCTTTTTAAATGGGATTTTTCTGGTCTCGTGGTGCTTTTTTGCATAGGAAAAAAAGGTAAATTATATAAATCATATCTTTACATTTATCAAGGATATATACAAAAGGGAGAGGCAGCATGGTACTATGGATTCCACTGGTGCTGAAATAAGAGAATTTGGGATCAAATCCTGCCTTTGATGGTTATGATTGCTGTAACATTTGGCAAGTCATAACCAGCTTGGGTTTCAGTAGCTTCATCTGAAAGATGGGAGGGGCGGTGGCCTAGATATTTTTTAAAATTCCTTCTAGCTTTAACTTTATGATATTTATTTTACAGATGAGGAAACTGAGAGGTTTAATAGCTTACCTCCAGGCACAAAACTAGTAAGTGGCAGAATATGTGACTTGAGCACACTAAGCTCAGTGCCCTTTCTTTTCATTGCTTCATACTGCTTTCCTTTAATTAACTAGATCATATTTTCCAAAAGTACCTACCCAAGGAGTGGTGTTGTATATAGTAGCATTGATAGACTTAGGGATATCTCCATACCTCTCTTCGTATAGTGGAGTGGAAAAAATGCTGATTCTGAAATAGGAGGGATCTGACTTGAAATCCTGGCTCTGGCACTTACAAGGTGTCTGACTTTGGGGAAATCACTTAACCCCTATGATCTTCAGTTTTATCATCTGTCAAAAAAGGATTGATAACTTACAATCCTCACAAGATTGTTATGAAGCAAATGCTAGATAAAGGGAAGGACTTCCATTTTTGTTTTCATATCTCCAGTGCTTAGTGTAGTGCCTGGGACATAGTAGACATTGTTAAGTAAATGCTTTTTGATTGATTATTTATTATGTATCCTGCATAGACAGCTTGGTATAGTGTTAGAGAGCCTGCTTTGGAGCTAGGCATACCTGAATTCAAGACTTGCTTCTGATGCATATCTTCGTGTGATCTTGGACAAATTAACTTCTCAGTGCTCCAAACAGTTTTCTTAGACTATATGTTGCAAGAGATTGGCCAAGATGGTGGAGCAGAAGAAAGTAATATATAGCCTGTTCTCTCCCCTGTTGCCTAGCTACTCCACAAAGACCTAAACAGCACTATCTTTCCTCAAGATATCATAAAGAAGAAAAAAGTACTGTGTCATCTTTCAAGTCCAGGTCAACAGAGAGAGATAAATAGAGATGTTTATAGTGTCTGTAGATATTAGGGATAGGATCTAGCTAGGAGGGAATGTGGAGTCTTCCAGGTTAGAAATCTAAGTAGGGTCTGAAATTGTGCATTAGGCAAGAAGTGTGAGAATTTACTAGGCTGAACCCCTATCTCCACACTTTGAATTAAGAGCAAGGCCTACCTTATCTGTATAAGTAGGATGAATCCTCCTCTGGGAGGACTTTAGAAACCAGATGATCCCCTGACATTTAGAAGGTGCTCACTTCTTGTCCCCCATGACTCCTGGCATCCAGAAGACCAGCCTCTGAACCAAATGGAGGTCAAGTCCATCAAATCAGAGACTCAGAAAAAAGTGATGCCAGGGAAAGGAAAGGAAGGAGGCCGTTTTTTTTTTTTGCCAGAACTGAGGAGAGAAGAGGTGGCTAGGAGAACACACTAGGGTGATGCACAGATGGCTCTCTTTGGCTCTGGAGTCATGGTGAGAAGAGGCAGCTAGGTGAGGTGAGCTTGGGCAAGCATTGACTAGGGGCAGATGTGTGGGAAGGGAACAGCTGGCCACATGTAGCTGGTGTCTTTGCTTTCTTTGATCTACTCTTTTAATTATTGAACAAATAATTATACATTAAGATATAGTCTCCAGAGAATTTTAATCTTAACAAAAGAAACCCTGGATCCACCAGCACTGGGGGGCCAAATGTTGTATAGGGGCAGGAAAAGATGCTCTGCCTCTTAGACCCCAGAGTTGAGTCACAGATCCAATGGAGTCTGAGGAGAGTCCCTTTGTCTAGATGCAATAAGTCAAGGAAAGGAGTAGTTGCAAGCCTGAAGCTGTATTCTGAGAAAGGAGCTGGAATAGAAACAGATAGTATGTGTGACTCTGACCCTGGAGTAAGGCTTTGGATTTAGAACCCAGACCATTCTGAGAAAGGAGCTGGAATAGAAACAGATAGTATGTGTGACTCTGACCCTGGAGTAGGGCTTTGGATTTAGAACCCAGACCATTCTGAGTCTTGCAGCAAATTAACCAGGGTAAGAATTTTAGACCTAAAGGAAGTTTAGAGTTCAGTCATTCTGAATTTGAATAGCCTCCTAGTTAGCTGAGGGTGCCTGGACCAGCAATAGTTTATCGGAGGTCCTACCAGGAGTAAAACCACAGTGGTATTGTACTGATCCTAAACCAGGAAAGGAGTTGCAAAGCTCAGATCAGGAAGGTAGTAATAAGATTTCTTTCTGGATTTTAAAGCTTTAGTGGCACTGAAAGTTTGCAAGTTCCTAGACTGAGCTGTCCCATATATTCTTTATGAGTATTTCATTCAACACATAAATAAAACAGCAGTAGAATACAAAACCAGTCTAAGCAATGCTAAGTTATTGCCTCCAGAAGAATATGGAGCTTAGATGTAATTCAAAATCCCTATTTAGGAAGTAAATCTGGAAGAATGAGTAAACAAAAAAGAATCTCACCAAAAAGGCAACTACGGCTATAGGGATAACTAAGACACAAACCCATAAGAAGAGAATGATTTAAAATATTTTCAAGAAAAACCTTAAAGAAACATACAACTTGGATACAAGTTCAACTAGAATTCTTGGAAGAAATGAATCAGAATTTTTTTAAGACTTACAAATAACTTTGAAAAGGAAATGAGAGCTAGAGAAGAAACAATTGGAAAAGAAATGAGAATTATGAAGGAAAGACTTGGAAGGAGAATTAACAGTTTAGCACAAGAGCCAAGTAACAGATACCTTGAACATTTGAATGGATCAAATAAAAGTTGACTATGAGAAATCAATGAATATTAAAATAAAATTATAAGACTGAAAAATAGAAGAAAATATGAGGCATCTCATATTAATAACAACTTACCTAGAAAACATATCAAAGAGAGACAATTTGAGAATTATTGGACTACCTAAAAGCCACAGTCAAAAAAAGAAAAAAGAGCTCATACATCATATTTTAAATAATCAAAAGGAAAACTGCCCAATTTTCTTAGAACCAAAGGGCAAAATGGAAATAAAAAGAATCTTCTGGTTACCTCTGGAAAGAAAACCCTAAATGAAGATTCACAGAAATATGATAGTCCAAATCTAGAACTTCCAGGACAAATATAAAAAATACTGACCCAAAAGTACATTGCAGAAATTTAGATATGGAAGAGGCCTTACAATTCACCAAGGTCAACCTTATCACTTTACAGAAGAACTTTAGGATTAGAAAAGTGTGGTGAGTAACCCAAAGTCATCCACTTCTTATATGCCTACCTACATTGGAAGAGGGAGTTTCCTTATCTAGGAGTCTCTGTATCAATGAAAACACCAATCTATGCCTTTTCCCTCCATATAGATATGTGGACACAATAAGAAATAAATCCTAGGAATTGCTATGGATGTTTCAAGTTTCCCAAGATAAATCTGAAAACAAATTCTAATGTTGGGGTTACATTTCTTTTAGTTTTTGGTAAGAACACAGATTACATTTTGGTTTGTGGATAAACTGGAACAATCAGCATTTTATCATTCTATGAGCATGATTTTCAGAATTGCTAAGCTTGTTAGGCAATAGGTAGACAGTTGCTTTAGAAAAAGGAAGAAAACTTGAAAACACAAGTAGATCTTCAATTCTTCTCTAGAGGATTTAGGGGAAACCATGAACAAGAATTGTACAGGAAAGAAGTCCCGGAGATGTGATTTGGGTCAACAGAGCAAGTATCCACAATGATGGAACTACAAATCCCTTAGTTTGTGAAAGATCAAAGTAAGAAGTATAGGGACAGGAGAATTGTAAGGGAAGACTATTAAAGGCAGTCACAAATGGATAAAGCCTCCATGTCCCTACAGTAAACAGAGTACTTTTCTTGAGGAGGTTGAATTGGAGAACAGAGATGGAAACTGGTAATACTTTCACTGTGATAGAATCATAGATTTATGGGACTTTAGGACACTGAGTCTAATCCTCTCATTTTAGAGAAGAAGAATTTGAAACTGAGAGAAACGAAGTCTTTGGTCCATAGTTACACACCAATAAGAAGCATGACTAGATTTTGAACAAGCCTATAACTCTGAAACCTGTGTTCTATTCATTGCATAACCATTGTTGATTGTATCTCTTTCTTCTTGCTTGAGAGACCAAATAATACTCTTTTCCAAAAAGAGTTTCTTCCCTTTCTAATTGCAGCTTCCTAAGTTGGATTGTCCATTGCTGGTGACTTGCTAGCTTCACCACTTATCTTAACTTAGTTTTTGTGGCATCTTCTACTGCCCACCCATTTGTATATTCCTCATTTCAACTTCTCTGTGATTATCTATGGTAATTTTGCACATGTCCTGCTTGGGATGTTTAAAAGGATCTCAGTTGGCTAATTTAAAACACACATTTTGAGGTATGTGGTATTAGAATTCGATCGATTTCTGATTTACATGATTGACAGTATGAGATCAGGCATCAATTTGTTTAGAAATCACAATTCAAATGAGCTCTTTGAATAACTCCAGAACAAACAATTAACTCATTGTCCTTTTTTTTTAACACTATGCTGATTAGAATTTAGTGCTTTCACAAGGGCTGTAACTTTAAACTTAAGGAATGAAAAATTAAAGATATTCAGTCCCCCCACATTAGTCATGTAAATTAAACCCCCCTCAGAAGATTATGAAGAAACTAAAAATTGGGAAAGTCATATTAAAATCTTATTGGAGGTCTCCCAAAAGTTAGCCAGGCAACATTTAAGCAATTAAGTGGAAAATTTTCTATAAGTCAAAATATTTTTCCAATTGTGAGAAGTATCTGGTTTTTCCCTTCTATTTCTACTCTCTTGAAAAGGCAGCATAACATATTAGATAGGCAATAGGCCTTGAAGTCTGGAAGACATGAGTTCATGTCCTGTCTCTGACAAATACTGGCTCTGTATCCTTGGGCAAGTCTCTTTACCTGTCAGTGTGCCAAGCAACTCTCTGAGTCTGTAAATTTCAGAGTAGGGACTGATCTACATTAGTTATAGAGAGGTCTCTACCTTGGAGGGAGAGGGGAAGGAACTTTCCTAATTTCAGGTTGCATACAGCCCATAAAGGGTTGTCAGGTTTTGTCAATAGTGCCCTAGAATCATTGAAATAAAGAGACTGGGGGCGGAGGGAGGGGAATGCTAGAGGCAAAAATACTAGCATAGCAGACTGAGTTCTGGGCTTAGAGTCAGGAAGACTTGGATTCAAATTCTGCCTCTAACACTCCTTGTGACCATAGCAAGTCACTTTGAGCCTCAGCCAACTCTCTAGGGCCTAGAGTCTAGGCATAGGTATTCTGTTCTAAAGGAGATGGGATCTGAATGGTGAAAGGAATTCCTAGATCACTGAAATCATAGATGAGTGAAGCTTGAACTGTAAATTGAAATAATTTGAGAAGGTATCTATAATCTCTTTTTTTTTAAAAGAAATTAAAACCTGACCTATTACAGTTAAGATGCTAGCCTATTATGAAAGGATGTCTGGAAGTCCCTTAAGATTTCTCCATTCTGATGGTTAATAGCCTCCTTTGTGAAAAAATTCCACTCTAAAATAAAACCCTTAAGTCTTCTAACATATTTCTTCTTGTTTCACATTTTTGGAAAAGGAGACCAGCTTAAAATCATGTTCTATATGATGATCCTTTATCTATTAAGGAGATCAAGCCATAAAAAGGACAGAAAAACTGTGGTGGGGGACCTGGGGCTCTCAAATTACAAGGATTTGTAATTTGTAAATTGTAATACAAATTGCAAAGGAATTATAATTTCACTCTTGTGCTCCTCCATAATCTCAGAGAAACTTTAATGGTCAGTCGACTCCCACTCAGCCTATTCTTTAAGACAATTGACTTTAGCTGAATTTGTCTCCATAACTTCTTATATTATTATATTTATTTTAAAAACCCTTACCTTTCATCTTAAAACCAATACTAAATATTGGTTCCAAGGCAGAAGAAAGGTAAAGGCTAGGCAATAGGGGTTAAGTGCCTTGCCTAGAGTCACCCAGATAGGAAATGTCTGAGGCCAGATTCAAATCCAGGAATTCCCATCTCTAGGCTGGGCTTTCAGTCCACTGAGCCACTTAGCTGCCCCTTCTTGTATTCTTTTTACACCCACCAATATTTATAGAGTTGATTTGAGGTCATGTACTGCTCACCAGAGTGTGCTTTATTCTGCTTGTTTCTGGGACATTTGGAGTTGTGCTTCGGGTTGCATACCCCAAGCCCCCAGATCACTAGTTATAGTTCTCCATAACTTCTTTTTATGTAGTCTGAATAATATAGTACTGATTTATTTCAGAACTCTTGGGAGGCTGGTTAAAATGGCAAGTTTTACAGTCTAATAAACCTTGAGGAACATGGGAAAATGTGATTTTTTGGCTCCCTGTTAGGTTATACTCTACTTAGACTTCAACATCTTGTCCTCCCCTATCTGAAAAAGTACTTAAAATGCTTAGTGACAAGACAGTCATTGGAGGAATCTCACTGGGGCTTCTCACCATCCAGATGCACATTTCCTTAAAAGTCTTACATTCTTCCTCATATAGCAGGAGTTTCCGTCAAGTTTTTGAAGAATTTGAGTTATTTCAATGAGAGGAGACACTGATTCACTGCTAGTGAAATGTCACTTCAACACTCTGCTCCCTTTCTTGGAGAATATTTGCAGAAATGACTTCTCAGCACGGAAGGTGAGGTGGTAAAGAAAAAATGATTGAATGGAGGAGGTAGTTTATTACCAGGCATCTTTGGTAGAATTGCACATGAAAAAAAAATGACTGTACTCCTTCATGAGCCCACACACTACAGTCACAGAACAAAAATCTAATGAGGCAGCTAATCTAGTCCTTCAAAGTAGTTTGTGAGACAGAAATTATGTGGGCGTAACTTCATATATATATTTGTTTGATGGTTTCCATTTAATTTTAACACCAGTGACTTAGGTACTTCTCAGGGAAACTATGAAACAATTCTCTTAAATGAATCAATGAAAATAACATTAGCTAATAATAGTTAGCATTGACATAGCTCTTAAAGGTTTGCAAAGCTTTGGATTTTTTTCTTATTTGATTTTCATAGAAATCCTATAATACAGATAGTATGATTATCTTTATTTTACAGATGAGGTAACTAAGTCTAGAAAAGGTTAAGTGACTTGCCCAGGATCACTCAGCTAGTAAAAATATCTGATGTAGGGTTTATTTCTAGTCTTCCTAACTTCAAGTTCTAGCTCTTCTATCTACTGTAACCACTTAGCTGAAAAGCCTCAATTAAGCATTATTGTATGCCAAGTATAGGCATTTTGTATTTACATAATACAAAAGTGAGCCATATGCCCCTTCAAGAATTTACCTTCTAGTTAGAGATTTAATATTTATAACAGATGGTGGCTAGGGAAGGGCGTTTCATTCTGGAAAGTCACAAGTACAGTGAATAGTAATTTAAAAAGAGAAAGAGATAGAAGGGAGAGAGGGAAGAAGGGTTGGGGACTAATTGCAGGAAGATGGACTGCCTATTAGCATAAAAAACATGACTTAGATGGTCTGGCCTGGGCCAGTTTGTTCTCATTCATTCATTCATCAATCAGGAAAGCTCATTTCCAGGGGTGAGATTTCCAAAGAAGAGTGGGTTAAGTCTCCTGGAACATGCACATTGCAAGTCAAATGGCCAGAGAATACCACGAAAGACCTTATGGTAGAGAGTTAGTAAATAAATTACTTAGAGTCTTTAATTCTTTTTATTTTTGTAAATATATTTTATTTTACAAATTATATGTACTAACAATTTTCCACACAAGATTTCTGAAGTTATACGAAAAGAGGTTGACTGAAGTCAGGTTGTGCCTTTCTTTAAATGGTGAGTTGAGGACTTTGCATTTTATCCAAGACAATAGGAAACCCCTGAGGATGCTTAAGTAGAGAAATGACACAGTGGGACTTTGGTTTTAGGAAAGATTATTTTCACAACATTTTGGAGGATGGGCTGGAGAGGAGAAAGACTAGAATCAAGGAATCTAGTTAGGATGTTGTTGCAATTGTATAGTCCCTATGGCATAGCACCTTGCCCAAACTAACAAACTAATACATGCTCAATAAATATTGAGGAATGAATCAAAAGCTACTCTGTAGAAATTTTATCTAATATCATCATTCATATTTTAGTATAAACAAGTTTAAAAGCTCAGTTGTCTTTCTCAGGGTCATCTATATTTAAATAAATTGCCATCAGTAGCAAATTGGCATGACAGATAGTTTTTGATGTGAAGGGATTAACCCCACTTCTAAAATAACACTATAAAGGCTTTGCTTTCATTACTACAGGAGAAGCCAGCACTGATGACAATCTGTTAATTCTTCATTGCCTGCAATTCTCAATTTTCCACTATCTCGGTTTCCTTATTCACTTGCCCTTCTGTCTTCCACTCTCAGCTGGATCCTCCTTCTTTTTGACTACTTTTAACCTGGGAGAAATAAAAGCAGACAAAAAACTAGCCTTTTATCCTTGGTGTAAAGAAAACAGTTGCTAACAGTGTGTACAAATAATCCAGATATGTAATTGGCTGTCTTGGGACATAAATGCTTCCTTCCCCAATTAAAGCTTAAAGTGCACATACCCCTGAGAAAGATGATCAAGTATCTCAAAGGGATTCACACTAATGTTCTCTTTTCACAAGAGCTCTTTGAATGGAGATGTTGTAGAGGCCTCTTCCAATATAGTTTGGATTTGAAAGCCTTGGAAGTTCTTTCCAGTCTTGAGGTTCTGTTATTTTGTGATATGCAGAGGTAATTGTTTATGTATAGATGTGGGAAAGGGATAGAAAGAAAAGATTAATTACTCTGCAGAAATATTGAAAGTCTCACTTAACTTGAATGCCCTATCCCCCCCATCCGTGCTAAATACTCATATACTTTCCAGTTTTTTTTAAGACTCCTATTGAAAAAGTTCAGATTTTTAGTTTTCCATTAATGGATCCACATTCTTTTCCCTGCTGCTCTGAGTAATTGTTTCTTTGAAAAACATCTAAAGTGGGTATTTACTACATATAAATCAAATACCAATGATAGTTGTTTTTTTTTTTAGCTTCAGGCTCTACAAGAGGCTTTGATATTTCTTTTATGAAGGAATTCTGATTCTACTGACTCACCATCATATTTTATATGTATACCTCTTTCTACCACAAGAATATATGGTAGGTAATGATGTAGTCCAACTTTTTTCTTTTTTTGAAATAGTCGAATCTTTTTAAAGGAATACAATCTCATTTTACTATATATGGAATTTATCAACAAGTTGGGCCAAGTTACATTATGAGTTCTTTCTACTTGCAACTTATGGTGATCTTTTTTATTCCCAATTCTTTATAGCTCATATCTCATATGTAGAATGATGGGCATTGTGCAAATGGGTACAAAGAAGATATAGTGTTTCTGTATAATTAAAAATAGTGATGTTGGGCACATGATGATTGCTCAGGTGGTGAAAACAAAGGAAAGATTTTCTTAAAGTTGCTTACCTTACAGGACTGTGGCATAAAGCTTGTCCTAGTTATTTAATTCAGTTAATATTCTTGGGAGTTTATTCTGGTTTCTTGAAAATAATAGGACTATTAAAATGTCAAAGAAGCATAATTCAAAAACACACACAAACTTTAAATAATTTAGAGTACAAACTTCCTTGTTTGAAAAAAAGAGCCACATTTTAACACAACATTAATATTTTTTTCATGGTCCTTTGCCAAGATGATAAAAAGAGACATTTTAAATTCATTTTACAATGAACTATTTTCCTTTGGGTAAAAAATATTTTTGGATAGCAAGTGGAATAATTGCATCACATGTAAAGAAATAATTCAATAGTAATATCTGCTTATCAGGCATACTTTCTAATAGCATGCTTCATTTAGTGCCAATTGGTGCTCTTTTTCCCTATTAGCTCTGTTGTCCTTCTCTGAATATCAGGCACTGCCTTCTGTCCTGTAGCTGCAACCTTCCATTGTCCCTTTCTATTAGGATATTTGTTCTTTGGTGACAGGGAGTCTGTATTATATCTTTGGTGTTTACCACAATGCTTGACACATAGTTAGCATTTAATAAATGCTTTTTAATTCATTCATTCTTTCTTTCATTCATAGAATTGGAATTTTGCCTCAATTGCCAGTAGAGGTATATAGAGATGGGAAGTATTGTGCTATAAGCTATTTCAGAATAATGGGAGTAGGGAAGGAGAAAGACCATTCTGACTTAAGAGAGTTCTTCAGTAGACTGAAAAGATGCTTGGTCTTGAAGTCAGAAAAACTGATTTTGTTGTTTTGATTTTGTTTTGATTTATTTTGATTCTTCCATGTACAAACTATAACCACCTGATCTCTTTGAGCTGTAGATATTTCAATTATAAAAGGAGACTCATAAGATATTGTACTTACTTCATTGGATTTTTGGAAGGATCATATAAATGTTTCATAATCCCAAAGTACAATATGAATTTAGATAATCATCATGAATGGAAATTCAAGTTTTTGGTATGAAATTTAGTTTTTGGACTGGATTCTCACTTTTTCTGAGTTTGTAAAAGCAAATTTACAGAGGAAAAATTAATCCAAATTTAATAGGAATCAACCTATTTAAATGTTCATAAATTCTGTCAATGCAATCCAAATTTAATGAAATTTAATCATTTATTAAATATGCATTTATTAAGCATATTATGGGGAAAACCAGGGGAGTTCACTTAAATATTAAATGTAGGTCCAGAAGGGTGTGAGGGAGACAGGAGTGACAGAAGGTAGGACCAAACAAGGTAGGGAGACTGGGTTTAACTGCTAAGGAAATGTCTGTTAACAGAAGTGGCAGTTAGGCCTAATTGCCTCTCTGCACCATCTAGACAAGGGGCCTATGGAAACTAGCAAGCGAATGACAAGATTTTATAACAAATTTTATTAAGGGAACTATGGTAAAGGATGGGAATAGGGGTTTCCTCACTTTCAGACTAAGGGCAAACCACAGGGTCAGGGGAAGGACTTATCTACACTCAACTGAGACCTAAGCAAGGCAGGACCCAGAGAATAGCGGGACTGAAGTGGGATACGTTCACAGCAGAGTCCAGACACACTCCAGTGATGTACCAGCTCCTCCAGGACCACTAGCAGTGCTCTTTCCGGTGGGTAGATTCTGGGAGCTAATCCAGTCCAAGTTAACCTGTAACTCAGGTTGGGATTAAGAGTCTCTACCAAAATCTCCCACAAGTAGCTGTCAGTCTTCCTTCAGGATCTCTGGAAATCAGGGTACAAACTCCACTTCCTCTGAGGTCTCCCCGGATCAGTTATAACTTGTCCCAACCACCATGGAGTTGGTCTCAGAGAGAGAGACACACTTCCTGCTTCCCCATTCCATTTGGAATTCTCAAGCCCTTCCTGCTAGGTCTCCTAAATAATAACTAAGTAATCCTCCTCACAACCAGCACCACTATGTGGAAATTTCTGTGGTTGGCACTTGGTGGTGAGATAGTCCAAAACAGTGGAAAGAAAACAGGGGGCTCCTAGAAACGGGGTGGCAGTCTTGGCCAACTCTAACTCTCTGTGCCACAGTTTCCACCAGAACTAGGGGCTTCTCCCTTCTCTGAAACACCACCCATGCCATCCCAACCCAGAAAATAGGAGAAGGCCTTGAGCTTGGTCACTGGTCTTCACTCCATAATGACAGGAAGACAGAATATTATGGTTCATCTGGTACCCAATACCACCCTCATGGCGAGTAAATTGCTACTACCTTTTATTATCACTGGTTTTATATTACTAAGTTAACAAATTCCTAGGAGAAAATCAGCCTCAACTCCTTTATCCTCATAATCTCCCAACCTAATTCTCCTCAACCCTCCCCCAATGATACTCTGCTCACACTTTCTGCAGAGCCACATGGAGTTTCCATTCCGTAATAAACAGATCTGTCTTCATCCTGAGTGTCTCCCCCTGTGTGTTTTAAAAGATTGTGCATGCCAGGGAACTACCTCTCCCAGCATGCCCCAGGGATCCCTCCCCTCTACTTCCTGGTATGGGATGGGTCTTGAGTGGACCAATCCCATGCTGGGGGAGGGACCACGCCCCCACCCAGTTTCCTGGCATAGGATTGGTCCTAAATTGGACCAATCTTGTGCAGGAGAGATGTCACACTCCCCCTACTTCCGGGCACGGGATTGGTCTATAATAACGACCAATCCTGTGACTGGAAGGGGCCTTTGAATCTGAGAAGATTGAGGGTGGGGTGGGGTGGGTGGGTCTAGTTAATTTCAGCCGGGGAACTCCAGTGGTTTTATTTTATTTTATTTTTTTAAATTTTAAAAAGAGATCAGAGTCAGATATTTTTGTTTTCAGACCTCACAGTCATCACACACCTTAGGTGTTCTCGCTAAAAGAGACCTGGTTTCCCCAGATGACTTCTGTAATTCTTGTTTTCTTCTCCAGCACTGACCTTTCCATCCCCACTGGTTTGAAGAAACAGTTGGAATCCTCTTATTCCCCACTGTTATGTCCAGATGCTTCTTTAACTTCCCACCCCCTAAGCCTTTTTCCATCTGGGTTTCACTCTTAAGTTTTTTTTTTTTAATTTACAAAATTATTATTGTGGATGTTGTTTTCCAGTCCCCAGGTCATTCTTTTTCCTTTCTCAAGGAGTTTACTGCCTGATTAACTGTTTTCCTATCTTCCCTATCTCCTGACATATTATGAGATGTTGAAATGCATGTTGATGCTTCCCTAAATACCCCAAACTCTGAGTTCCTCAATTTCTTCAAATGCCATGACCTATTTTTTTCACTTCTTCTCAGCCATGCACAAGGATTTCACTATAATCCACAGATATTCCATTTCTTTGAACAACAACACGAACATTTTTCTGTCTGATCATATATAACCTTTTATCTTTCTATCCCTCACTTTACCTCATTTTTCCTAAACCTAGTTCTTGGTCTCCATAGGAGATAATCAATGTAAAGGACTTTGTAAACTTAAACTACCATATAAATATTATTTTTCTTTTATTCTCAGTCTTATAATCATCTTAACCTTCTGCTCCTCAGTGTGTTTTTAGGCTTTTCCTTTGACTTCATTTTTTTCCCTTCTAAATCTCAACCCTGTAACTGACCCATTCTACTGCAAATTATTCCTTAGGTTGTTTGGGATGGGAGTGGAGAAAGGCAAAATCAAGATGGCAGAGAAGGCACAGAGACCTACCTGATTTCTTCAGATTTACCCTCCAAAAAGCAATTATATAACACTACAAAATGAATTCTGAAATTGCATAACCCCCCAAAAAGACAAGGTTGATATTTTTCAGCCCCAAACAACTTAGAAGGTCAGTCCAAGGGATCTTGCACACTGGGATGGAGGTGGATTGCAGCATATCAGGGCAGGTCCCACCTAGGCAATAGGACTTGGACACAACTGAAGCAATAGCAAAGGCTTCTCAGCTACAGATGGTAAGGGAGGTTGGACAACTGCTCAGAAGGAGATTACAGGAATCCCTGGCTCAGTGCCAGATTCTTTTTGCATTGTCCATGTGCAAATCCAGATAGAAGTCCTGGGCCTAGGAGAAGCACCACCACAGATCAGCACTTGCAGGGGAACATGAGACCCTGGTCACAATTCCAAGGGGTAAAAGAGTGCTTGGGATTACTTAGAGACCAGAGCACAGGTCAGGGGATTATTAAACACACCTCTCCTTATATCATATGTAAAGGGATAAAAATTAGGGTTTGGTTGACTAAATATTAAAAGTTTTGGCCTCCAAGGGATTGATTCAATTCCTAATCAAAAAAACCTCAAGTCAAAATGACTTTTATGGTAGTTTATTTACAGGTGAGAAAAGAGAATGAAAGTAAGAAAATCAAAGAGAAGAAAAGGTAAGATAACAATGTAACAGACTAAGTAATTTGCTCTGGCCCTGGCTCAACCCAGGCAGGACTAATTAATCCTCAGCTAGAGAAGGCTCAGTCTTGAGTTGAGGGCCAGGGATGAATGAAGCGAAAGCTTTGGTCCTGAAGCTTCTCTTGAAAGGAGAGTTCCTTCAGAGAAATCCAGAAAGAGTTAGTCTTTATACTCACCACATGATAGTACAAAGGACAAGATTTAAGAACCATCTCACCAAGAACAAGGTCCCATCCAGAGCTTCTCTAGGTCCAGTTCTAGGCTGAGGAGAAGAGCAGAACACTCACTCAAGCTTCAGCTCCAGAAACCGAACAAGAACTCCCTATAGGAAGTTGTTACTCCCTTTCATAAAGACGCTTCTTTTGCATCACTTCCTGTGCCTTCCTCTAGTTTACATGTCCAATCACAACAAACGCTTTGCTTAGGATTGCCCAGGGGACAGTAAGTCAATTTTGATTCATCACCCACTTTCGCACATGTGGGTTACAGACTTCCCCACTTGTGAATTAAATGGTGATGTTACACTTTTGGTGATTAAATCTAAAAATGGGCAAGTTATGTTTAATCTCATTATCACACATACCACCTTGGAAGAATTGCAAGCAAATTTCCAGTGACAGATCTGAAGGCAGCTGCACAAAGAACCTAGAGCTTGGAACAGTACTCCCTTCATCATACTTATAATAGAGTATGACTTGAATAACTTTTTAAACTAAAAGAAAAGGAAAAGGCAGGAAAATGAGCAGACAACAATAAAATAAACTCAACATATGCAGTCATTTTGGAGCCAGGGTAGATTCAAACTCAGAAGAAGACAAAATCAATACTTCTGTATCCAGAGCCTCCAAGAAAAATATTAATTGCTCTGAAGGTAAAAAATAATTAATGAAGGAGGTCCAAAAGGATTTAAAAATTAAATAAGAGAGATTGAAGAAAATTGGGAAATGAGAGTGATACAGGAAAATCATGAAAAAAGTCAACAGCTTAGTAAAAGAGGCACAAAAAATACTGGCAAAACTAGTATTTAAAAAATAAAACAGGCCAATTGATAAAAGAGGCACAAAAATCCAAAGAAGAACTCCTTAAGAAGAATTGGCTAAATGGAAAAAGATATACAAAAATGTACCAAAGAGAAAAACTTTTTGAAAGACAGAATTGGCCCTTTGGAAAAAAAGGTTCAAAAATTCACTAAGGAAAAGAGTTCTTTACAGAGAAGAATTGGCCAAATGGAAAAAGAAGTACAAAAGGTCACCCCTTCCCCCCAAAAAAATCATACTTTAAAATTTAGAATTGAAGAAGTGGAAGCTAATGACTCCATGAGACATCAGGAAACAATCAAAGTAAAAAAATGAAAAAATAGAAGAAAATGTGAAACATCTAATGGGAAAAACAAATGATCTGAAAAATAAATTCAGGACAGATAATTTAAGAATTATTAGAGGGGGCAGCTAGTGGATTGAGAGCCAAGCCCAGAGATTGGAGAGCCTGGGTTCAAATCTGACCTCAGATACTTCCTAGTTGTGTGACCCTGGGCAAGTCACTTAACCCCCATTGCCCAGGCCTTACCACTCTTCTGCTTTGGAACCAATACACAGTATTAATGCTAAGATGGAAGATAGGGGTTAAAAAAAAGAATTATTGGACTACCTGAAAGTCAAGGTCAAAAAAGGAGCTTTCATCAATGAAAACTGTTCTGATATCCTAGAACCAGAAGACAAAATAGAAGTCGAAAGAATCTATTGATAACCTACTTAAAGAGATCCCAAAAGGATAACTTCAAGGAATATTATGGACTAATCCCCAAACTCCCAAGTCAAGGAGAAAATATTGCAAGAAGGAAAAAGAAACAATTCAAATATCATGAAGCCATGTTCAGGATAACACAAGTCTTTTACATCAAAGGATCTGAGGGCCTAGAATATGATATTTTACAGATCAAAGGAGCTGGGACTTCAACCAAGAATCACTTGCCCATAAAAACTGAGTATAATCCTTCAGGGGAAAAAATAGGTTATACAATGAAATAAAGGACTTTTAAACATTCCTTTTGAAAATTCAGAACTGAATGGAAAATTTGACTCTCAAATAAAAGACAAGAGAATCATAAAAAGGCAAACAGGAAAGATAATCAAAAGACATTTAATAAGGTTAAATTGTGTACATTTATACATACATGGGGAGATGATTTTTGCAATGCCACAGAGCTTTGTCATTATTAGGTCAGTTAGAAGGGGTGTATGTATATATATATATATATATATATATATATATATATATATATATATATACACAGTGAGTGAGGATGTGAATTGAAAATGATGGAATGATATAAAAAAATAAAATTAAGGCATGAGAAAGAGGAATGCTTTGGAAGGAGGGGGAAGGGAAAACTAGAATGGCAAAAATTATTGCACATAAAAGATGCATCAAAGAGCATTCATGGTGGAGGTGAGGTGAGGAGACGAGCATGTGAACCTTACTATCAGAACTGGCTCAATGAGAGAAGAATATTTGCAATCATTTGGATGTAGAAACTACTAATTGGGGAGGTGGAAATCAATAACTAAAAAAAGGTAAATAGAATGGGAAGTAATATACAGTAATCATAATGGTGCAAAATTTTTATAAGTCTCTCTAATAAAGGTCTTATTTCTCAAATACATAGAGAAATGAGTTGAATATATAAAAATATACCATTTCCCAATTGATTAATGATCAAAAGATATGAACAGGCAGTTTGCAATCAAAGTAGTTAATACTCTCTATAGATATGCAAAAAAATGCCCATAATCACTATTAATTACAGAAACACCAATTGAAACAATTCTGAGGTACCATTTCACACCTCTCAGATTGACAATCATGACAGAAAAGGAAAATGACAAAACTTAGAGAGAATATAGGAAAGCTAGGGCATGAATGGATTGTTGGGGTAGTTGTGAACTGATACCATCATTCTAGAGAACAATTTGGACCTATGCCCAAAGTGCTATAAAACAGTACATACCTTTTGACCCAGCAATACCTTTACTAAGTCTGTAACCCAAAGAGATAAAAAACAAAAAGGGGAAGGGCCTAGGTGTGCAAATATATTTAAAGCAGCTCATTTTAGTGGGTCAAAGATTTGGAAAGTGAGAGGATACCCATCAATTGGGAAATGGCTGAGTAAGTTTTATGATTGTAATGAATACTATTGTGTTGTAAGAAATTACAAGGTGGAAGAGCTCAAAAAATCTGGAAAGATTTACATGAACTGAAGCAGAGTGAAATAAGCAGAACCAGGAGAACATCATATAGTGATAGGAATACTGTACAATGAACAACTGTGAAAAACAGCTATTCTTAGGAGTCTGATTATCCAAAACTACTCCAAAGGAATCATGATAAAATGCCATCTATTCCAGAGAAAAATCCAGAAGACGGCAAATTTTTTTCATTTTTTTTTCTGTATGAGTTCCCTTCCACAAAAGGATTAACATGGGAAAATGTTTTATATTATTGCACATGTAAAATATATATGAGATTGCTTACCATCTCAAGGTTGAGTGAGGATTTGGAGGGGGATGAAAGAGGGAGAGAATTTGAGATGATTTTTCTTTGAAAACTGTTAGAAAGTTTTTTTAACATGTAATTGGTTTAAAAAATAAAATAAAATAAATTTAATACCAAACTATTCTTTACTCTTGAATAAACTATGCCATCCTGTCTTGTATTCCTCATCCCTTGCCTCACTCCAGCCCTAAATTACTCCTTCCTTCCCCTCCTTTACTCTTATTAATATGCTGTTGGATAAAGTAGGAGCAAGTCACAGCCATACAGATTGGGCAAACTATAGATTTATATTTTCTCAACTTAATTGAGCCTTCATTGAAGCAAGCCATAGTTTTATTTTTCTCTTTTGATTCTCTATCTTACTCTGCTACCCCCCTGATGAGAAAGTACTCTAAACCTTCTTTTTTCAAGAGAAAACTCCCACAACTCACTTTCCTTCTACCTTCTCACAATTTGAGTTGAGGACATTACTTCTAATTTCACTGGGAAAATTGAGGCCTTTTGCTATGAGGTCTCTCTTTTTCCCTTTGTTTCTTTTTTTTAAAACACCTTGAAATAATCAATTCTCTCTTTCCTCTATTGTCTAAGCAGGTATTTTTTTTCTAGGCAAGGACAACTCTTTTATGTGTACCCTTAATCTCCTCCCCTCTTGTTTTCTCCAGAAGATTGTATTCAAACCCTGACCTCCAACCCTGATCCTCAGTTTCTTTCTGTCTCCCTAATTACTGTCCATATGCCCAAGTTCTTCCATTCCTCAAAAAAACTTTAGTATGTATTACCATCCTCTTACGCATGCATGTTATGTATCTCTTTGTTTTAGCCAAAGTAATTGAAAATGCTGTTTATACTTGCTGACTTTCTTCTATTTCCTCTCATTTATTCATCAAATCTTAGCGGTCTTCTTCCAACCACATCACTCAATTGATATTGCTCTCTCCAAAGTTGCCAATAATCTTTTAATTTAAAATATAATGCCTTTTCTTAGTTCTTACTCTTTCTGTTCTCTCTGTTGCCTATTCTTTCCTCTATATCAGAAGGCATCAGATGAGGCAGTAAGTGAATGGCTCTGAATGTAAAATACTTTTAGGAAATGGTTGATGAGGAAAGTATTGACAAAAAAAGAAACACTTCGTGTGCTAACAAAGAATTGCAAACAGAATGGATACCTATCAATTTGAAATGGGTAATAATTGTGGTACATTATTGTAATGGAATATTACTGTGCTGTAAGGAATAATGCAGAGAAGGGTTTTTGATATGTTGAACAGTGTTGCTGATTTTTTTCTCTTCTTATTTTTCTTGTATTTAAAAATATTTTTTCAAAATGGATGACTCTATGGGAGGGATGTAGGGGGAAATCTTTATGATGGAAAAACAAAAGGTATGAATAAAAATTGATCTAAAAAGTGTTTGGTGAATCAAATGAAAGAAAATGAGAAAACTTCTTGTTTCCATATGAGTGAGAGTTTTCTGAACAAATTCAGTTCATCTCAGGAGCTAACTTGAATGCCAAGCTCTTTCTGTCTGCAGATGTTCCTGAAGAAAATTTGAAGTTTGGGAAGGCAAAGGGTAGCATAGGGTACTTTGGAAAACAGGGACTATATTTACATAAATATTTCAATGTGTATTTTATACAAGGTAAATGAACTGGAGCTGTTGCACTTAGCTCTAGATTTCAGGTAGAAGAGTTCTGGAAAAGTTAGTTCATCATCAATCAATCAATCAGTCTACATTTTTAATTGTGAAGTGCCCAGAGAATTATCCCAGTAATTGAGTCTGAACCACCAATGCAAGATGCAAAGGGACTTTATTGTCTTAGTTTAAACCAAGGGTCTCACATTGTAAGTCTGATATGTGACCAGGAGCTGTGCCTGAGCTGGGTATTTATAGAGTGGTAGGCAGCAGGGGGTGGGATAGGGGGGATGTCTCCAAGGTAGGCAGTCCAGCAGGGGAGAGGTCTGGGAGGTGGGTGATCCCTTCAGATAAACAGGGGTATCTGGAAGGAAGGCAGTCCTTCAGGGGAGAGGTCTGGGAGGTGGTTGGTCCTTAGGATAAGGGGGGAATGTCTAGAAGGAAGGAATTCCTTCAGATAAGGGGGGGGAAGATCTGAAAGGAATTCCTTCAGATAAGGTGGGGAGGTCTGGAAGCCAAAGGTCTGTAAGTTAGGAATTCCTACAGACAAGCCTGTTTCACTATAATGTTATACAAGAGTCTGGATTTTTAATTCTGACTCTGGGTTCTACAAGTGTTTGCTGTGAGTGAGTCACTATGATATACAAGGGATACAAAGACAAAAATGAATAGACTCTGTCCTCAATCAGCTTACATTCTTTTAGAGGAGACAATATCTACACATATAGAGAATGTGACTGGACTTTTGACTTCATTGGTAAAGTGAACTCATGGGTGAAGAAACTTCCTCTACCAGTGCAAGTCAGCTTCTCCCTTGCTACATACCGTTTTTGTTGTTTGGAGTACTGAGAAGTAAAGTGATTTTCCAGGGGTTCCAGAGCCATTTCTGTTGGAAGTGGGACTTGAATTCAAGTCTTTCTGGTTTCCAGGTTATCTATTATGCCACATGGTCTTTAAGTTACGCATGGAAATATATAAAAAATAAATACGAGGCTCTTTTAGGAGGAGGCATTGTTAGTGGTAGGGGTTAAAAATAGTTTCTTTTAATATGTAGTAGTGTTTGAGATAAACTTTGAAAGAAATGAGGGATAGACACTTCATTGGGAAGAGTTGAAGGATGGAATTCTTGAGACTTACCTTATCCCTAGGTTAGACTAATGTTCAGACAGAACATGTCCCTGAATCTCTCCCTGGATTCCTTTTATCTTACACATATTTCTTAATTTGACTACATTTCTAATGTGCTATAGAGAAGGCTCTTCCTTCTAGCATAGGGGAAATAGTACTCTAACAATGACAAGGTCACATTGTCCCTGGGCTATCTCTATTCACTGTCATTTAAAAGCTTCAATAGTGACAAGAAAAGTCCTTTCTCTTCTGGAATGATTTTTAGAAATGAAATGGGAAGCCAAATACCGTCAAGCCTTTTCACATGGATAGTAATGTGGCAAGGTTGAAAAAAGAAGCCAAGCTTTTGTGAATCCCTATGTTGAATAAATATGGGAGGGAAGAAGCAAATACATTTATGTGCTTCCTGTTGCCATTTGCACAAATGATGATATAGAGAAGAGAAATGCTTTTATATCAACAAAAAGCATGTTTGTTTGGGTCTGATTCTTGCTATACTAAATAATGAAACTGATGGATATTTCTTAATTTCAAAGACCTTCTTATATCTTCTTTACATGGTCATTGAAGTCTTTGTGCTCATTGTTCCTGCTTCTCTTTCATGCTTCATCCTGTAAAAGGACAGGAACACAAGCAATCATTAATATACTGCAGGAGAAAACAATAACCAAAAACAACTACTGGGAACAGGGAGGTTTTAAGTTGTCTAATTGGATGACACTGATATATAAATAAGAAACAAAGGTATTTTATCAAACAGAAGGCATAATGAGAGAGATAGAACTTTTTGCATTAAATGATGCCCCAGGATGCAAGCTGTACCCTGCCACAAAATAATAGTGAAATACAAATACTAAACTTGTGCCATAATTCATGGAGCTATTAAAAAAAAAACAAAAAATTGCAACACATTTGTTTAGAAATTACCTTTTTCATGAGTGGGTATAAAACTTCTCAGAGCTGCATATTACAAAGTTAAAGGGGGAGTTTGGGGGCAAAAGAGAGATCATTATAATTAAATGGGAGGTATTAATAAGAATAATGAGAGTTTACATACTGCTTATGGGTAACAAAGAGATTTACAATATCATACAGTAAATCACTTGATCCTGAAACAGGTCTATAAGGTAGGCAGAACTTATATTATTATTGCCATTTTAAGGATGAGGAAACTGATGCTTAGGGAACTTAGGTTATTTGCTCAATGATTAGCAGCTTATAAATGATGGAGCAGAGAACTGAACCCAGAACTACTGAGTATAAGCTCAGTGTTTTTTCCATTGTATCACCTTGTCTTACTTAGAATTTTAGAAGTTAAAGGCCACATATATATGTGTGTATATTATATATATTCCTTGACTTTCATCTCATCTTAGAATCAATACTGTGTATTGGTTCCAGGGCAATAGAGTGGTAAGAGTTGGACAATGGGAGTCAAGTGACTTAGATAGGGTCACATGGTTAGGAAATATCTGAGGCCCTATTTGAACCCATGGTATTCTATCTCTAGGCTTGGCTTTCAATATACTGAGCCACCTAGCTGTCCCCTACAATATATTTTAAAATTGAATGAGTGTTAGAGAGAAATGGAGTAGAGATTGAGAAGGATGGGATTAAGAAAGGCAAGGCGAAGACTTTGAATGATAGACAGAAGATCTCTCTAAGACAGAGAGAGGATGGGGAAGTCAGCACTCCCACATGTCCCTTGATTCTTAGCACCAGCACCCCCTCCAGAAATCACTAAGAAAGAACTGCTGGGGTGAAATTCTCTCCTTGCATTTTTGTTTCTAGATTGTATAGCTTCTTGACTCTTATGTATTATTTTGCCTAGTCTAATGTGTATAAGTTCCCCATTACTGTTTTATTGCTTGCTTTAGCAAAAATGTTTGCCAGCCAAAAAAATTGCATCACTGTTGATGTCATTATCCATATATGTATGGGATGTCCTTTAATGGTTCATTACCACTAATAGAAATGTCATTGGAAAGTAGAAAGAAAAAGCATTTGGTTCAGTGTTGCAGTTATACAAATGAGAAATATAGTGTTGTGAAGCAGGAATCTGAGTTCTGTGATTAGAGATGACTTTTAGGATGAAAATGGAAATTTTTGTTAGTATTTCCAAATCATATCCCCAGAATTCATTGTTGCTTAGTGTTTTTTCCCTACTGTGGGACCAGTTCAAGTTCTAGGACTTTCTTAACATCTGTATTGCATTTCTAGGATTGATATTTCATTATTGAGGCCCCTGGCTTCAGAAATATATACAGGACCAGTTATTTATTTGGTTTCTTCTCCTCATGCCTGGAATTGGCATGTGAGGAGTGGATTAGATCAATCAGTTTTGAAACAAGGATCCAAGAGAGACTTATGCTTTATGGCTAGAGAAGGTAACCAAAGCACCTGCCCTATAATAGAAGTCTTAGACACTAGGCTTTTTCTATCAGACTTCCTGAGCATCAGGGCAGTTCTGGTCTAGAAATTCAAATTCTACCTACCCTTCCTCCAACAGGTTGAATGATATCATCAGACCAGTGTTTTAGGAAAATCAATTTGAAAGCTGAGTGGAGAATGGACTGGAGTAGGAGAGACTAGAGGAAAGTAGATCTGGCTATTATAGAGGTCTAGGCCTAGGATGTCATCCCTCCTAAAGAGAGATTGGAGGGAATTTGACAATAGTCCATGGAGCTTCAAATATAAAAGTACTAATCAGTAGGATAGCAGGTAGCTGGTGTAGTGGAAAGAGCACTGATCTTGGAGTCAGGAAGCCCGGATTTCAAACATATCCTAAGACACTTTCTATTTGTGTGACCCAGGACAAATCTTTTAATTTCTCTTTACCTCATAAATGGTATAAAATGGGGATAGTAATAGCACCTATTTTTTAGGGTTGTTGTGAGGAGCAAATGAAATGATAATTGTAAAGCACCTAGCACAGTGCTTGGCAGAGAGTAGACACTATATAAATGTTACTATTATTATTATTACTACCCTAACAAATTGTCAGTCAGTCAATGAGCACTGATTAAGCACTTACTGTGTGTCAGGCATTGTGTTTGTTGCAAATACTTCATTTAGAGTCTTATCTAGCTTATCTCTATTGAAACAATGAGAATGAGATAATAATAAAACAGTGACATACAGCAGTTGGAAGATTTGAGGAGCAATTAATGATATATTATCTCATATATTTCTCATAATAACCTTGTAAGGTGAGTATTACAGGTCTCAGGTCTCATTTTCCCTATTTTGCAGATTTGGAAATTGAGCCTCAGAGAGTTCATGTAACTTTCCTGTATTTACAGAGTAAGTATTGGAAGTGAACTTTAAGCCCAAGAATTCCTAACTTCAAGGCCAACAATCTCTCCTCATTACTATATACTGCCTCCCTATTTTATTCCCATTAAAATGTTACCTCTATTCAAGTTTTCAAATTATTAATATTTTTTATGGATTGTGGTACATATATATACATACATATATATAC
>NC_058130.1:354329818-354371209 GCF_016433145.1 Gracilinanus agilis | reverse complement strand
ATATATATATATATATATATATAATTTATGGCACTGGTAAATTGGTACTGGTAAAAAAAACAACTAGTAAATTAGCACTGGTGAAAAAAAGATAGAGAAATATCTTTTTAAAATGATGAATAGGGAGGTGGTGGAGCCAAGATGTCAGCTTAGTAGCAGCAAAAGCTTAAACCTTTCTGATTATCCTTCCAAACTGATCTTTAAAAAGTGCTTCAAAATGACAAAAGCCAAAATCCAACAGCAAGATGGAATGAGGGGGCTTTTCTGCTGAATACAATTTGAAAGGAAGTCAGAGAGAGTTGATTTTCAAGGGATAAGGGAGAACTGGAAGCAAAACTGCACATGGAGGAGTGCTGGCTGACCACCACTTCACCTACTGTGCCAGAATCCAAACCTCAGCATATACCAAATTTGGGATCCCAGGACCTGGGTTACACAAACAAAAGAGCACCTCAAACCTACCCCTTTAAGTCCTAGGTTGTGGCACCAGCCTTCAATGAGGACCAGAAGTCCATAGTGCTGGGCCCTTTCAAGCTTGCCCTGGTACAGTGAAGATTTAGCCCCCGCGTGAAATAACTCATAATGCCTAACTCTGCAAGCCAAGAGAGAACCAGCAATCAGCTTTCAGAATTCCCAGTACATAGGCAAAAAAAGCTCAGAAAATGAGCAAACAACAGAAGAAACATTTAACATTTGAAAATATCTATGGGAAAAAAGAGCAAAGACTAGAAACAACAGGAGATAGTGAGATCAAAGCAACCATGTCAAAAAAAAAAAAAGAAGGGAATTGGTCTCAAGCTATGGAAGAACTCAAAAAGGAATTAAAAATCAAATATGGCAGGTTGAAGAAAACTAAAAAAAGAAATAAGAGTAATGCAAAAAGAAAATAACAGCTTAAAAATAAAAATTGGTCAAATGAAAAAAGAGAAACAAAAATCCAATAAAGAAAATATTATTTAAGAACAAAAATTGACCTACTAGAAAAAGAGGCAAAAAAATCCAATGAAGAAAAGAGTGTCATAAAAAGTAGAATGAACCAAATGGAAAAAGAGCATCAAAGGCCATGGAAGAAATTCAGTTTTAAAAAATTATAATTAGACTAATAGAAGCTGATGACATCACAAAACATCAAGAACCAAGAAAACAAAATCAAAAGGATGAAAACATAGAAGAAAATTGGAAACATCTCATTGAAAAAACAATTGATCTGGAAAATTGATACAGGAAACACAATTTAAGAATTTTTAAACTACCTGAAACTCATAAGCAAAACAAACAAAAAAATCTAGACATCATATTACAAGAAATTGTACAAGAAAACTGTCCTTATATTCTTGAACAAGAAGGTAAAATAGAAATTGAAAGAATCCACAGATAACCACTGGTAATAAATTCCCAAATGACAACTCCCAAAAATGTTATAGCCAAGTTCAAGAATTCCTATGACAAGGAGAAAATACTTCAAACAGCCAGAAAGAAACAATTCAATATCATGGAGTCCCAGTTAGGATTACCCAGGATCTGGCAGCTTTCATATTAAAGGACCAGAAGTCTTAGAATATAATATTCTGAAAGGCAACGGAATTGGGCTTACAACCAAGAATCACCTACTCATCAAAACTGACTATATTCTTTTAGGGGAAAAATGGTTATTTAATAACAGAAAATTTCCAAGCATTCCTGAAGAAAAGAACAGACTTAAACAGAAAATTTAATATCCAAATACAAAATTCAAGAGAAGCATAAAAAGCTAAATAAAAAAGAGATTTTAAAATTTAAATTAAAAATTTAAGGACTTCAATAAGGTAAAATTGCTTATATTCCTATATGGAAAGATGATATCAAGAATTCTTAAAACTTATCATTATCATAATAGTTAAAAGAGGTACATGTAGCCAGAGGATGCAGTAGATTTAAGAGTGTAAAAATAGTAGGGGTGAAAAAGAAGATTGTACTAAGAGAAATGGGAAGAGAGAAGTAAAATGAAATAAATTATATCACATAAAGGAGTTGGGGGATAATATTACAATGGGAGGGACAATGAGGGAGGTGATGTGTAATACTTAAACCTTATACTGGATTATATTCCAATTCTCATTGGTATTGACTCAGAAAGGAAAGAATGCAAGATTCATTTGGGGTATAGAATTTTATCTTATCCTATAGAGAAGTAGGAGGAGAATAAGAAAAGGTATGGTGGGGGTGAGGAGTGATATAAGGGAAGGGAAAGGGGGAGTGATTAAAAAAACACAAATGTGGAGGGAAAGAGTGAAAGGAGAAAGGGCAGGATTAAAAGAGGAAATCAAGAGGGAAGGGAATACACAGATAGTAATCATAACTGTGAATGTAAATGGGATGAACTCACCCATAAAACAGAAGTGGGATAGCAGAGTGGATTAAAAACCAGAATCCTACCATTTATTATTCACAAGAAATACATTTGATACAGGTAGATGCACACATGGCATAAAGGTAAGAGGCTAGAGAAGAATCTACTGGGCTTCAACTGAAAAAAAAATAAAAGCAGGAGTAGCAACCATGATCTCAGACAAAGCTAAAGCAAAAAAGAAATAAGGAAGGTAATTACATCTTGATAAAAGGCAATATAGACAATGAAGAAATATCAGTACTTAACATATATGCACCAAATGGTATAGCATCCAGATTTTTAAAGGAGAAGCTAAAGGAGCTTCAGGAAAAAATAGATAATAAAACTATGCTAGTGGGGGACCTCAGCCTTCCCCTATCAGAACTAGATTAATCTAGCCAAAAAATAAATAAGAAAGAAGTAAGGGAAGTGAATGAAATTTTAGAAAATTTAGATTTAATAGATATCTGGAGAAAATTGAATAGAGATAAAAAGAAATATACCTTCTTTTCAACAGCATATGGTACATATATAAAGATTGGCCATGTACTAGGGCATAAAACCTTCACAACTAAGTGCAGAAAAGCAGAAACAATAAATGAAAAACTTTCAGATCATAGTGCAATAAAATTAAAATCAATAAAGGCTCATGGAGAGGCAAATTAAAAATTAATTGGAAACTAAATAATCTAATTCTTCAAAACTGGTAGGTCAAAGAACAAATCATAAAACAATCACTGATTTTATTGAAGAGAATGACAATGAGGAGACAATATATCAAAATTTATGGAATATAGCCAAAGCAGTACTCTGAGAAAAATTTATATCCCCAAGTGCTTATATCAATAAATTAGAGAAAAAGTGGATCAATGAATTTGACATGCAACTAAAAAAACTAGAAAAAGAACAAATTAAAAATTCCCAGTTAATGATGAAATTGGAAATCTCAAAAATCACATGAGAAATTAATAAAATTGAAGGTAAAAGAACTATCGAACTAATAAATTAGACTAGAAGCTGGTTCTATAAAAAAAAATAGAGTATAATCCCATCTCAGGAAAAGAAATTGAATAAGCCATAATGAACTCCCCAAGAAAAAAATCCTCAAGGCCAGATGGCTTCACAACTGAATTTTATTAAGTATTTAAAGAACGATTAATCCCAATACTATTCAATCTACTTGGAAAAACAAGCAAAGAAAGAGTCCTACCAAATTCTTTTTATGACACAAAATGGTGCTGATTCCTAAACTAGGAATACCAAAAACAGAAAGAAAATTGCAAACCAACCTCCTTAATGAACATATATGCAAAAATCTTAAATTAAATCCTAGCAAAAAGATTATAGCAATATATTATAAGGATTATTTACTATGATTAGGTAGGATTTATACCAAGAATGCAACAAGGAGCACAATACCATGGTCTAGATCAGTGATTCCCAAAGTGGGCGCTACTTCCCCCTGGTGGGTGCTGCAGCGATCCAGGGGGATGGTGATGGCCACCGGTGCATTTGGGGGCAGTAAATAACTGTAAGGAGGCAGTGATAGTATGTGACAGGGGGGCGCTAAGTAATATTTTTTCTGGAAAGGAGGCGGTAGGCCAAAAAAGTTTGGGAACCACTGGTCTAGATACTGGATTTGGAATCAGAAGATGGAGTTTCTAATATATGGCTCTGTTACTACTATCTGTGGATCCATAGGTAAGTAATTTATCCCCCTTGGGCTTCTGTTTACTCATCAGTCAAGAAATCAGTTAACATTTATTCAATAACTACTATGTGCCAACAATTGTGCTAAGCCCAGGTTAAGTAAAATGAAAAGGTTTGGTTAAATGAAATAAAGATCTTTTCCAGCTCTAAATTGTTTGATTGCTATGACTCCAAAATAAAGCATTTATTTCTTTTTTATTTCTTCCTGTTTGGGAAATTTGGGATGAAATTCACAAATCTTTAGACCTGAGTCATTCCTGTTCTCCCCGGTTTTTAAATGATTTCTGGCAATAGTTCTATAGTCATTCAGTGAATTATTTCAATACCCTGGCTTAAGTTCATCTAAATCAAGTAACTTGCATTCAATGAAGGGTAGCTAGGAGCCTTCTTAATATCTACTAAATTATTTTGGGCTTTAATTTAATATTAGCCATTTAAAAATCCTTTCATTCTTAAGATATTTTCCTATTAGATGAAATGGAATTAAAGTAGACGTAGAGCTTTGTCTTTTCTCTCTTGTCCATTTTCATTGTCTCATTTAGCTTATGTAAAGGTTCTCCCCTTTTAAAAATCTATCTCTTAGTAAAAACATGACTTATGTAACCAGGGAAATTTTTTCTAAAAATAAAAAATTATTAAAAAAAAGTCTATCTCTTGCCTGTCTACCTTAAAAAAGGCACCCCCTTGGGTCCTTAGCATGTATTGCACATCACAAGGATATTGCTGGATAATGTTCATGTAGGACCATTTATTCTTTTATATCTGCCCTTGGCACTTGTATACTGGAAAATATTTGACAGCTCATTCCCCCCCAAAGTATGCTTGACACAGTTTTAAGTTTAATCTTTATCATTATCAATTTCTGTATTACTACTCTCTTTAGTCTACAAAACAATAAATCAGGCACTAATGAACTGGTATGAACTACCTCCCATCATCTCAGTTACCTATCCTTACTTCCCATTTCTTCATGTGGACTTTAAATTACCGCACTCCATTAGGAGACATATAGCTCTCTAGATAACCTCTCCATTTTCCAAATGGAATTCCTTGTTTGTAGCAATGGAATTTAATTTTAAAAAAGCATCTTCAAAACTTCTTGAGCTGATTTTTCTTTTAGAATTAAAAATTATAGGATCTCATACATTTTATAAAGTCTTTGAAATTCTTTGAAATGTATCCTCTTGAAAAGTGTATGATGCAGGTCAGACAATGCCTAGAGCATATCTCTTTACTTACTATGTACTCTATATGTTTACTAACTTTCAACATTTCCATCATTTTCACTTTATCAAGAAACTTCTCTCTGGTCTAGGCAAGCAGTTCTCTTCATTATTTGTCCTAATTTATGAAAGAAGAAAGCCAAGAACTTATAAGATATGCCAGTGGAAATGTTCTATAACAACTCCACATTGTCTTTGTGTCTAATTTGTTATCTTCCTCATATCTTTGTCATTCATTTCCTCCTTCTGGCAGAATTATCTGTTGTATATTGCTGTATCTATCTGTTTTATATTGCCATAATGCTATGTTTCTTGTTCTATTCAATGACCCTCTTCCTAATGCTCTCCATCATGTTCTTTCCAACCTCTGTCTTTGTGTTTGTGCATTTCCATATAATTTCTTAGCTTCTAGGTGTATGACACTAGATGAACACTACTTTTATTTAGTCCTTTTGAATAAGAATATTTCCCTTCTGAGTTATCATTCTGAATTACCAGACACTTCTATTGCTGTCCTTTTTATGTTATCTCTCCTATTCATTATGACAAAGTGGCTTAATTATACATACAGGAGTTTAACCCCCCCCCCCCCCCCCCACCCCTGTTAAAGGCATTCACATTAGATTAGTATTTTTTCTTTCTTTTATTTTAATAACAAATTTCCACATAAGTTTTCCAAAGTTATATGATTTTTATTGTCTCCCTCTCCCCCTTCCAGAGTTGACAAGCAATTCAGTATGGGTTATACCTTTATTATCAAGCAAAAACATTTCCATATTACTCATTTTAGTAGGTGAATAATCTTATAAATCTAAAACTCTAGTTCATATACCCAAATAGTTAAGTGTAGATCAGGAAGTATTTAAACAAAAATCTTCTTTCTAGATGTACTCTATCATTGGCTAAGAAAGATAATTCCTAAATATTGAGCTCTGGTTCAGTAATCAAAATTTCTTCCTCTGTCATCATATTTTTTTTAAAAAATTAAATGAATTTGAATTTTATGAGTTATGAATTTTTTTACACTTAATATCTTTTTTTAAAAACCCTTAACTTTTGTGTATTGGCTCCTAGGTGGAAGAGTGGTAAGGGTGGGCAATGGGGGTCAAGTGACTTGCCTAGGGTCACACAACTGGGAAGGGTCCAAGGCCGGATTTGAACCTAGGACCTCCCATCCTTAGGCCTGGTTCTCAATCCACTGAGCTACCCAGCTGCCCCCTTAATATCTTTTAATTTTATACAATTTTATTTCTAAATGTATTTTTCCTTCTCTGCTACCCAGAGAGCCATCCCTTGTAAGAAAGAAAAAAAAAGAAGGAAAAAACAAATAGTTCAGCAAAACTAGCTATCCCTTCAAAAAAATTAGTTAATATCCACAATGTAAGAGACCAATACCTGTTCCTCTCTCCCCACCTCTAAAAAGTTGGCACACACCTGCATTTTCTCATCTATTTTCTGGGGATAAAGTTTGGTCTTTATAATTATGCAGCATTCAAGATTTTTATTGTTGTTTGTTCTACTTTCATTGCTGAAATTACTTTGTTTATTATTTTTTCTGGCTTTATTTCATTCTTCTTTGGTTAACACAAGACTTCCTATGCTTATGTGATTTCTTTATATCATAATTTTTTATAATGAAATATTGTGTGTACATACACACACACTCACACACACCTTTTATTTATTTAGTGATTCCCCAAACAACAGGTATATAGTTTGTTTCCGGTTCTTTGCTACCACAAAAAGCTGACACCACATTCTTAACATACTGGACATGTCTATTTTCCTTTCTCTTCTAAAGTACTCATAAGTAACAGTGATGAAAATGCTACTTGTGCCATTAAAATAGTGAGCTTTTTTCTTAATACTTCATGACTCTCTTTCCATGCTCTTTCTGTCAACAGCAGTCATTCTTTTGTTCAGGTTAAAATGTATTTTATAAATTTTTTTAATTTTTAAAATTTTATATGTACTAAGTAATGATTAATAATAACAACAAAATTTAGATAAACAAATGCAAAAAATGCAAAATCACAAAGTCTATTGTTTATAATTTGTTAAAAAAATATATGATTTATATATGTGTGCTAATATAAACATCTATTTGGATTTGTTTCACTCATACTTTTTCCCTTGATTTTATGGCTATTTTAAAAAATACAGTCATACATAGTATATACTATTCTTATTCTCATTTCATCTTTTCATGTATTTTCTCATTTTCTTTATATTTCCAATATTTGCCATTTCTAGTAATGTAATGCAATCCATTACATCCATATATTACAATCTACTTAGCCATTTTTTGGAATTATTGCATTTGTGTGGTTTCCAATTATTTTGTCCTTGCAAACAAAGCTCCTATGAATATTTTCATACATAAAAAAGCTTTTTACCCTTTCATTGACCTTAGGCCCTAATCCTAGTAGACCTTTAAGGCCTTATCTCAGTTATTATATTGTGAATAATTAGAAGTGTTTGTTGCCACTAGATATAAGTAGCCTTATCATATTTTTGCATAATATTGTGCTGCCCACATTTGTGAAGGGTTTGTTTAGAAATGTACCTTGCAATATTTTAGGAAGGAATGTGATTGGTGATCTGATCTATCTCCCTATTCAGCACCCAGTAATCAAAGTTGCAAGATTACTTTGAAGGAAAGAGGCTAAATCATTTAGGGGTATTTTCTTTGAAACCTCACATTCATTGTACAAGGGCATGTGGATTATTAGAGCCATTCTTCACCTCAACAGAATTAAAGTTTAATAAATTGAGTTAGGAAAGAAGTGCCATTTTTCTTTGTTTGTTTGTTTCTTGATTACAAGTCACTTTGACTTTTGAGTCTCTGTTTTCCATGTGTAAAATGATAGTGTGTGATCAGATTTTTTCTAAGTTCCCTCACAATGGTGATATTTTATAATTCTAAGAACACGGCATGGAAAAGGGACACATAATGTCTTTTGTGAAGAAAAATTCTTATTGATGTTACACTCTAAATTACAGTTTATAAACTCTGTTTTAGGCTTAAAAATTTTCTAAGCATTAAATGCTCTTGTCGTTAGTGCTTTCTGCACAACTCATTTTTGCCTTTATCCTGGGATCATAGATTCAGAGATGAAAGGAGCTAAAGGGGGTATTCTGGACTAACACCATCACTTTACAGATGAAGAAACTGAGGTCCAGAGAACTTAATTAAGTTAATTGTGCTTGGTTTAATGTAAGTGGCACAGCCTCTATTCAAACCCAAATCCCCTGACTGAATTTATCCCTTTCTCAACTGTGCCATGGGGTCTCAATATGTATTATTTCTCCTCAGTAGAATGTGAACTCCTTAAAGGCTACTTCACTTTTGTTTTTGTGTCCTCTAAGACCTGGCACATAGCAAGTGCTTATTAAATACTTGTTGAATTAGTTTGTATTGTATTATTTGGGGTTATTTCTCTTTATAAAAAGGAACACACCAAGCAATAATTGTTTTACTGATTTTATCTTGAGATTTTTTAGAATCAGCATTTTTGTTATACCAGGACTTTATTTTCTATCTTTTTAGCCTAAAAAGAAATTTTATGACAGATGAGACAATTCTTCCATTAAAAAAATTTAATTATCCCCCTCAATACCCAGCGATGTGGTACATTGTGCTGAATGACAACCACAACTCCCACTGGCAGATGTAAAATGGCTATTTGAATCAATGTGGTTTTTTAATTTGGGCCAATTGAGCTTCTATAAATAATATAAATGAGATGGCTGATAATGTCCTCAGATTTGGGCCATTCCACTCTGTTTCCCATCTCCCTATATACATACATACATACATACATACACGCATACATACATATATGTATCCTAAGTTATACATGTGTCCCTGAAGCATGTGTGTGTGTGTGTATATATATATATATATACACATACATATATATATATATATATATATAAAACTATTATTTCTTAGACTTTAATCTTAACGCTTTGGGAGTTTAGAATCAGTTTTTTAATTGAAATTTATTTATTTATTTTCATTATAATACTCAGTTAATTCCCTCTTTCCCTCCATTCCCCATACTAGAGAGAGCATCCTTTGTCAAAAGTATTTATGCATATGTAAAACCATGTCTTACTTATTTCTATTTATCAATTCTTTCTCTGGAGATGGGCATATGTAAGCCATTCTTCAAACACTATTTTTGTTGCTGTATGTAATATTCTCTTTGTTCTGTTTGCAAAAAACTAGACACTGAAGAGATGCACATCAAGTGGGGAAAGGCTAAACAAGTTGTGGCATATGATTGTGATGGAAGATTACTGTGCCATAAGAAATGATGAGCAGGTTAATTTTGGAAAAGCATGGAAAGACCTACAAGAATGATGTTTAAAAGCATCTGAAAATACAAAGATCTTTGCGGACATTTTAAAGACTCTATCCTTGCTTTCTACATAATCCTTTCTAGACTAATAGGCTGTTCTCTTGGGCACACTAATATCAGACTTTGGCAGTGCCTGAGTGTGTTGTCTGAAATTTTAATTAGCTGGCTTCCTGGATTTAGCTAAGAGAGAGGAAGAGAGCTCCTTTCCAACTTCCAGTCAGGGTGCTGAATATATTTTCCTTCGAAATGTCTTATACTACAAATTTTTATATACATGTGAAATATATGTATATATATATGTACATATATTAAATGGACATACTTTTATAAACATGTGTATATATGTATTCAGTCCAATTCAACAAATGTTAATTAGGTACCTGCTATGTGTCAGCTTGTCTTCTTGGGGATCCAAAGGCACAGCATGCACATGGAATGATAAAAACAAAATATATACCAAGTAAATTCTGAGGGAAGGACACAGGTCAAATGTGAAGAGGAGGTTGATAATAGAACAGATTTCAAGAAGTTACAATGGATATATAAGATAAAATAGGATAGGGACTTAAGAAGGATAGTGATGATATGAATTGGTATTAGGGATGAGGAAATGGTGACTGGTGAAGGGGACTTTGACCTAGGAAATCTACAACTGCTATCCAGAAAGTCTAAATGGAGCCGTAAAGAAACAGATTGTCACACTCTTCTTAGAAATAATGGTATGTTGATTTGATTATCAATCCCTGAGCAAGAGGTGAGAAAGGTGCTGGTAGTAGTGGTGCATGAATGAAGGGACTGATGAAGAAGTCTTTGTCTTACATTATGATCAGGGCAGAATTTGGTGATGTCCTAGGACCTGGAGAAAGAAGGATATCAGAGGTATTCACACTTCAGAAGATCTTGACCAAATGAGTTGTGCCCCTAAGTTAAATCCACTGTGGGGTATATTTACTCTTCCAGAGAGGAGAAGGTTCAGTTGGGTCTTTGTTCCCAAAAGGAGACCTGATACAGAATTGGAAAGGTGACAGAGAGATGAAGAGACCTTGTTTTTGACCACTGGACTAAAATAAATTTTCTTCCCTACCAAGTTCTCTTTGGATCCCTTTCTCAAATGAAGTTCTAGGTAAAGGAATAAGTATTTGTATACTGCCTATATTTGTGTTTGTATACTATGTTCTTGGCACTATGTAAAATGTTTTATAGATATCTCATTTGATCTTTGTAATAACCCTGGGGAAAAGGTGCTGTTATTATCTCTACTTTGTAGAAGGGGAGACTGAGGCAGACAGAGGTCAAATAACTTTCCAAGGATGCTTGAGACTTCTGGGCTAGGATAGCCACAGTGTAGAAAGAACTTCAAGACTCTCCCTATTACTGATCACAACAAAGCATCTCAAAAGAACAAAAATCAAAATCAGATGAATAAAGAGACTCTGCTTCAGAGCACAGACTTGAAAGTAGGCAGGTTTGGGCTTTTCCATGCTATAAATGGGTAAAATTACACCTACCAAAGCGTGAGCTGATCACCCCTCCCCCATACCACCTACTGTGCCAGAGTCAGAGCGAGGGCCAGGGCAATCTCTAAAATTTTGGGGACTGGCTGAGGCCATCACAGTCTTACTCCTGGGGACAATGCAAAGCCTTGGTGGCAAGACTTGGTACCTGAGGCTGAGGAGTGCTCAGTGTGGGAGCAGAGAGAGCTCAGAGAATAGCCTCAGGGCAAAAAGGGCTAGGTAGTTCACTACACTGAGAGCTGCCTGCCCTCCTCTCTCAGACTTCTGGCTGAGAAGAAAAGATAAAACTAACACAGCAATGGCCACCAACACCCAAGAACTACAATCCACAAGTACCCCCCCCCAAAAAAAAATAAGATGCAACAGAGAAAGCCTCTGATATTGGATAACTTCTATGGAGAAAAGGAGTAGAGTATAGAGACAATAGGAAAAAGTGACAAGCAAGCAAACACATCCAAACTTAAAAAAAATGGAAATTGGTCACAAGCTCTTGAGGAACTGAAAATAGAGTTCAAGAACCAAGTAAGAAAGATAGAAGAAATATAAAGAAGGAAACTATAAGTAAATTAAGTGAACATAGAATAGTATACTTGTGAGATCTATGAGAAAGGGAACATTTTTAAATGAAGCAAGAGTTAGAAAAAATTACAAAATGTAAAATAAATAATTTTGAATATATTAAATTAAAAAGTTTTTGTACAAACAAAAACAATGCAACCAAACTCAGAAGGGAAACAACAAACTGGGAAAAATCTTCATAAGAAAAAACTCTGACAGAGGTCTAATTACTCAAATATACAAGGAGCTAAATCAATTGCATAAAAAATCAAGCCATTCCCCATTTGATAAATGGGCAAGGGACATGAATAGGCAATTTTCAGATAAAGAGATCAAAACTATCAATAAAGACATAAGAAAGTGTTCTAAATCTCTAATAATTAGAGAAAATAATTAGAGCAAATCAAAACAACTCTGAGGTACCACCTCATACCTAGCAGATTGGCTTAAATGATAGTAGGGGAGAGTAATGAATACTGGAGGGGATGTGGCAAAATTGGGACATTCATGCACTGCTAGTGGAGTTGTGAACTGATCCAAACATTCTGGAGGGCAATTTGGAATTATGCCCAAAGATCTCTAAAAGACTGTCTGCCCTTCAATCCAGCCATAGCGTTGCTGGATTTGTACCCCAAAGAGATCATAGATAAACAGACTTGTATGAAAATATTTATAGCCATGCTTTTTGTGGTAGCAAAAAACTGGAAAAGGAGGGTATGCCCTTCAATTGGGGAATGGCTGGTGGTATATACTGGTGATGGAATACTATTGTGCTCAAAGGAATTATAAACTGGAATTGATACAGAATGAAAGGAGCAGAGCCAGAAGAACATTGTACACAGAGACTGATACACTGTGGTAAAATTGAATGTAATGGACTTCTGTACTAGCAGTAATGCAATGACCCAGGACAATTCTGAGGGACTTATGGAAAAGAATGCTACCCACATTCAGAGGAAGAATTACAGGAGAGGAAACACAGAAGAAAAACAACCGCTTGAACACATGGGTTGATGCGGATATGGTTGGGGATATAGACTTGAAATAACACCACCAATGCAGTTATCAATAATATGTAAATAGGTTTTGATTGATGACACATGTTAAAACCAGTGGAAATGCACATTGGATATGGGTGTGTGTGTGAAGGGGAAAGTAAAAACATGAATCATGTAACCATGGAAAATTTTTCTAAAAAAATAAAATATTTAAATCTTAAAAAAAAAAGAAAGAAGAAACCTGGGAAGAAAGGTGGGAAATAGAAATGTGAGTAATTAAAAAAGTAAATTAAAAAAACAGTTTAAAAGATAGACTCTCCCACTTGGGAAAAAAAGCACAGAAATCACATGAAGTAATAAGCAAATTGGAGACCAGAATTGACCTGCTAGAAGCCATGAAAAGCAGGTTAGACTAAACCAAAAAGGAAAACCAAAAGATCAAAGCTGAAAACCAGTCTTTAAAAGTTAGAATTGATTTAAAGAATTTAATTTAAAGGCTAGGCAAGTAGAAGCTAATGATCTCACAAGACAGCAAGAATTAATAATGCAAAATCAAAAGAAGGAAAAAGTAGAAGGAAATATGAAATATCTCACTGAAAAAACAACTGACCTGGAAAAGAGGTCCAGGAGAGACAATTTGAGAATCATTAGTCTACCTGAAAACCTAGAAAAAAACAGAAGTCTTGTCATCATATTACAAATAACTTTTCCAGAGTCACCCAGTTAGTGTCTGAAGTAAGATTTGAACTCAGGTCTTTCTGACTCCAGGTTCATCACACTATCTACATTTTATCTAGCTACTCTAAATAAATGCGATCTTTACTTTGGTGGGGCAATATTTTGCTTTGTCCTATTTTTGGATTTGCTATCTATTCCCAGCCACTCACATGTAATTCACATTTCCATATAGATCTGCCTATTTCTTCATCTCTTCAAAATCTTTATGAAAATAGTAACTCTACATATCAGAGATATTTTTGATAAAATAATGAGAATGCAACAGGGAGGAAGGTCTTCACCAATGATTTTCCTTTGTAGATCACAACTTTATAGCTACAAAATGACTCAGGAATGGAAGAGGCAAAATCATGATGTGCTTATATTTTGCTGAATATGAAAAAAACCCATTAGATTTGTTTGTATCAAACGCCACCTTGAAGGTTTCTTTTGAACAAGGCATCTCTTATGTGTATATTTAAATCATAGAAGATTCCTTGAAAGGTTTAATAGAAGAGATTATTGTGTTAGATAATGCCCTGATTATAAATAGCAAGCAAAGCATAAAAACATATATTTACCTACTTTTCTCTTTACATTAAGTTACACAAGAACGTTTTTTCAATCAATGTTTTGCTGGCCCTTTTAATGAAACAATTTATACAGTGCTAATATTCACTCAAGCATACCTTAGTGATTAAAAAAATTCCTATGACAGCTTTCTCAAGGCTATTTTTTGTATACTGTTCTTTTTTATTTTGAGCACATGAATACAGGATATAGAAAAGTACAATTTTTACACTTGTCTCGGCCCACAGTGGGAAAGCTACAGAAGAAGGCTGCCTTCTTTGACAGACTGTCATTTATTACTGCTTTGTACCTCCCCCTTTGTGGTGCTTTTCTGACCTTATTATGGGCAGACCTAGACTCTACAACCCTAGCTTTAGACCTGCTGTCCCAGCTTCAATTATCGATTCTCTGTCTTATCCTCTGGACTCTAGACCTACAAACACTTTCATTTTGACCTGTTTCAGAATTCTGTTTATTTCAATCATAGCTTGAACTATGGCCCTATCCCCAAGGTGGGTGTCTTTTCTTTCTCTCCCTCAGCCTGTTAGCTAGCTGTTCTTGATATGTCTAGGTAGTTATAATTTGTGGGTGGAATGACTCTAGGAGATTGTACAACTTGCCTTTTAAGGTTTAGTTCTAAGTATGAAACAACAAACAATATTTGCTGAATGTCTACTATGTCCTCTTAGCACTGTTTTTGGTGCTGAAAGCCTGAAATGTAGTTGGGGAGAAACATGAAACAATAGCAAGTAATAAAAAGCAATATATAAGTAAATTTGAAGGAGTTTAGAAGAGAGGCAGGTGGCACAGTGGATAGAGTGATGGAACACCGGAGTTCAAATCCAGTCCCAGGCAATAATTAGGCAAGTCCCTTAACCTCTGGCAATCTTAGTTTCCTTAGTTGCAAAGTGTGTGCAGTGGTTAGAGGCTTCAACTTGATGGCTTCTAGGTTTCCTTCCAGTTTTAAATATGTGAACCTTTGAGAGGTAGATAGAATTATGAATTTAGGGACCCAGGAGACCAAATTCTGATCATCTTGTTTTTTTAAACCCTTAACTTCTGTGTATTGGCTCCTAGGTGGAAGAGTGGTAATGGTGGGCAATGGGGGTCAAGTGACTTGCCCAGGGTCACACACCTGGGAAGTGTCTGAGGCTGGTTTGAACACAGGACCTCCCATCTCTAGGCCTGACTCTCAATCCCCTGAGCTACCCAGCTGCCCCTGATCAGCTTTTTTTGACTGGAGATTATTCTATTTTACTATCTTTTCTAATTCTTTTTCTTTTGCTCTCTCTCTCTCTCTCTCTCTCTCTCTCTCTCTCTCTCTCTCTCTCTCTCTCTCTGTCATATTATAGAATAATATGATGAATCATTAGAGCAGTAAATGAAAAGCTGGATAGGTACAGATTTAATAAAAAAGAACTCTACTTGATATAAGCAAGAACTTTCAAATAATTTGCTGAAAAATGTATTCCTACCACTCCAGTTTTTCCTTTATGGAGTTATTTTTTCTAGTTTACTATACTGACATAACATCATCTTTGGATTTGATGGCACTTCAGATTTCATTTCAGATAGAAAAAAGATCACTTCTGTGTAAGAATTTTGTCATTGAATTCCTTGGAGGCTTGAGATTTTAGTTTTGGGCATTTATAATAAAGTTCATCTCATGCCCTTAATTTATTTTAATAAGCATTTTAAAAGCAATTTTTGGATTCACACCTGTGAGTTCATCAATGTGGAAACTATTAATTTATACTGGCAATTTAGAAATCTGCCTGAAGCAATGTGAGATTAAGTGGCCCTTATCCAGGGTGAAAGAGTCAATATACATCAAAGGCAGAACTCAAATTCAGATCACCCTAATTTCAGGATGAGTCCTCTAATCACTATATTGTTCTGCCTCTCATATATGTGACAGTGGCCACAGAAGCTAGATAAGTCAACCTGAAGTTTTATGGTTAACCTAGATCTGTCTCTATTGACATTTAGTCATATTTTTTCTTGAAAAAAAATGGGAGCACTTCAATCAACATTCTATTCACCATTTTAAGTGCTAATGTGAAATAACTTAATTTCCTAGTTGTCATGCATTAAGTACATATGTGTCTGTGTAGGCAGTGAAGTGGTACAATAACTAGGGTGTTAGACTTGGTCTCAGGAAAACAAATTCAAATCTTGCATCAGACACTTACCTTTGTGACCTAAGGTAAATCAATGAACCTCTTAGCCAGTGGTTCCCAAACTTTTTTGGCCTACCGCCCCCTTTCCAGAAAAAAAAATATTACTTAGCCCCCTGGAAATTAATTTTTAAAAAATTTTAATAGCAATTAATAGGAAAGATAAATGCACCTGTGGCCATCACTGCATCCCTGGATCGCTGCAGCACCCACCAGGGGGCGGTGGTGCCCACTTTGGGAATCACTGCTCTTAGCTTTAGGTTCCTCATTAAAAATTGGGATAATAACAGCACCTACTTGATAAGTTGTTAATGTCAAATGAGATAATATATGGAAAGTATTCTTCCAACCAAAGCTCTATTAAAAGGCTATTATTATTATTATAATTATTATTATATATTTATTCTTCTTGGAGGAGAGCTTCACTTATGATATTAATAGTACCTTGCAAAAGGACTTTGACAAATAGCAGTTATCATGGGAGAGAAGTCCAATGCCTGAACCTGACTTTTGACTTAGGATCACTTGGACTCTCTGTAGGGTTTGGTAAACTGAGGCCATTGCCCTGAATTTGACACTGAATAAAACTTAGGAAGGCAGTCAGTTGGAGAATTGAAGTGATCCAGATAGTTGGCATATTTTTAAAGATTTGTATCTTGAATACACATTCTTAGCTAATAAAACAGTCCCTTAATGGCAAAGCAAAATGTATGTGATTGACCTGACACATCACCACACACAAATTCCTTAGGCTTTAGCAATTTGTTTTTCCTTTCATCATTTTTCTTTTCCACTTTAAACTGGCAAGCCTGGTGAGGGAGGCAACCATGATTAACGAAGACCTTTGAAATCATTCCATATGGAAATCAGTTAAAAGAACTATATATTTGATCTGGAGAAGACAATATTTATGGAGTACATAATAGGCCTTTTAAAGTGTTTGAAAGATAGTCATCTGGAAGAGGGATTAAGGCAGAACCAGGAGAATGAGTGAAAGTAGCAAAGAAGAAAATTTAGGCTCATTATAAGTGTAACTTGGGGCTCAAGTCTATTTACATAAGGCTCTCCTTATTAGTGAAGAATTATTGCTCAATGCTTGAGCCTGAGTTGGTGGTACTGGTGAGTATTTGGAGAGATCCTTGCTCTTCTGCATTACACATTTATAGTTTATAGTATGGTATAGTATAGCATAGCATAGCACAGCATAACATAATCTAATCTAGTATAGCATAGAATACTATATTATTCTCTAGCTTCTTTTAACTTCCTGCTAGTTCCTTCCCTTTGTTAATTATTTCCTATTTATCCTGTTTGGAGCTTGTTTTGCCTAGATTTCTTTGCATGTTTTCTCCCCCATTATGTCATAAGCTCCTGGAGGGCAGGGACTCTAATTTGCCTCTTTTTTATCTCCTCAGTACTTAGCCCAGTGCATGGCACATATAAAGCACTTAATAAATGTTTATTGATTGATTGATTGATCTAGTACCTGGCCACTTCAGTCAAACCTACTTGGTGGGGTACAGACAAAAGAAATAGCTTATTGAATTTTTTACTTTTTACCTTCATATTCTGGCATGAGGCAAATATAGCTTCAGGTCATGAGGTCTCTCAAAGCTTTGTTCAAAGAGGAATACTGTCATTACTGCTTACTTGATGTATTTTATTATAGAGCACACAGATAGATGTGTAGCAATGATGGAGATAGAGAAATGAGAAAGGAGAAGCCATTCTGATCTTCCTGTAGAGTTGATAATCAACAGGTTACTGTCAAAATGGAAGTATATGGACTGAAGCAAAGTACTGTGATTTCTTGAATCATAGAATTCTAGAACTGCTAATATGAAGGCATCTTGGAGGTCATCTTTTCTCCAAACATGAATTCTCTGTATTAGATTCTTGTCAAATAGCTTTCCTTCCCTTGATCAAAAACTGGTAGTGAGGCACTTATTATCTCCAAATTTTACTTTGGACATTTGGAGTTGGAGCCCAAATCTATCTTTTTTGCAACTTCTACCAAATTTGTTCTGATTCTTATAATTTCCTCAAAGGGCAATGACCTAAGATAGTATTGTGAAGCAGTTGAAATGTACCTTTGGCATCTCTCCTCCCTCAATTCTTTCATTCTACTCTCTTCCACTTCTGGGCACTTGTTCTTTCCCACTCTTCCCCCTTCCATCCAGGCTTCTAGTGCTTTCAAGAAAAGCAAAATCTTTTACCCAGACATCCTTAGGCTAAAGTGTACTGTGCTATATTACATAACTTTTCTCCTTAGGTAACCCTATTGAATCTCTAATTGTGAAATCTCTAATTTTAGGCAGCATGACAGAGTAAAAACAAAGTCCAGGCAGTGTGGGACACATGTCTTAGAGTAGCTGGACTTCCTATCATTCCTTAAACCATACCCATATGGGTGATTTTCACATTTGCAAAACTGTCAGTCTTTTTGTGACATCTCCTTTTTAAGGCTTCATCTGATATTTAGTTTATTCTAGAAAGCTTACTCTTTTTCTCAAAAGCTAACTATTGGTAAGTTTATTTAGACCCCTGTGATATATGTTAAACAAATCTATCTATGAACATTGAAGTCATTTTAATTGATTACTTGTTCCACAGCTTTAAGAGATACCCTCATGTCATAGAAATTAGTACTAGCCACATGTCTGAGGTCCAAGAGTAATTAGACCTTGAACTCCTCTGCTGGCTGACCTTTTAAGTTACTACAATCTTTTCACTCTTACTTTGCCTACTGAGAAAAGATCACAATTCTGAAGTACGGATGGGTAAGGACTTCCTTTCCCTTGTCTCTCTTTTACCCCAGATCCAAGAAATACTAAAGGTTTTTGTCTTTACTCTATATTGCTTATGCTCAGTGCTAGTGGTGAATTGCACCAAATCTGGACCTGAATGTTTGAGCCCTGGATTCTAGGTAGGAATCTAGGTAGGAATGCCACCACCCAGACAGGCAGGGAAGTTAGGAGAAGGCGGGATGCCTGAGACTAAAGTCTAAAGGAGATTGGAACTTGGAACTGGGACCACTTTATATGAACTGAGCTAATATATAGACTATCACCCTTTCCATTCTCAGAGGCTGAGACAGTACAAAGTTGGGGGGAGATTATACCTCCTACTTGTTGGAGAAGTATGTTTATGTATTTGTGATTATAGCTTTTGAAGTAAATATTTCCTTCATAAAAGCTAAAACAAACAAAAAATGGTACTGTAATCTTTATCCATGCTTCCAAATTGAATCAGTCTACTGGGAAAATAAGAAAGCAGAAATCCAGTAAATGAATGGACAAACAAAACAAAACCCTCATTATGGAACCCCACTGGATAACTAAAACAAGGTATTTGATTGAGCCAAAAGATAGTAAAAGGCACAATCATTAAATTTGTTGATTTTTAATGGACGCTAGTTATGACAAATATAAATTACTGATGCTTCAGGGCCTTTTCTACAAAATTTGCAACGATAATAAAATCTATGGCTCATATGCTTTTTTAAAATTAAAGAGTCTGTGTGAAAGAAATTCAATTTAACTGTTTCAGTAGTATCACTATAAGCACTGTTAAAAATGAGAAATGTATTAGAAAACCAAGTACTTGGTTCCAAGCTTCACACATAGGAGACACAGGCTATTCATGGAAATCAAAAGATGAAATATTTCTCATCTATAAGATGACTTTCTTTAAGGATTATTTTATTTTCTTTGGATGAGATTTCTTTGGAATGTAGAGCATTGTGAAAAGCAGTGAATCAACAATTCTCAAACAAACCCTATTCTTAGTGAAGGGATTAACTCCTACTTGACAAAGATTTGCCTACATTTCTTTCAAAATTTAGCTATCTTGTGTGGTTAAAAAGAAATAGCAGGTAATAGAGAGCTTAAGATCTCATGGATTCATCTATGTGGTTAATTCTTTCTTGGAAAAATGTGGGTTCAAGAATCCAAATAATACTTTCTTGTTATACTTTTTTTCAGGATCAACATGTTAGAGGATTAGAGGACTTCTTTTTGTTCTCCCATCTTGCTAAAAGAAGAGAGGTAATGCCCCTGTACATTCTTTAGGTAGAGTGTCTTCATAAATACCAATGAGGTAAGAAGAATGAATTTGACTAGAATGGGGAGAGGCCAATACTTACTTAAGAGAAGTGGGATTACTATTTGGCAGATTCAGAAATAAGTGCTGTACAAATAATACTTGCTATATCCTTTTAATATCATAAATGTCTCAACTCTTGTTAAAGAGGAAAGGATTGGGGTTTTTAGAAATTGATGTGTGGGAGGCAGGTGGGTAGTTCAGTGGAATGAGAATAAAGCCCAGAGATGAAAAGTTCTGGGTTCAAATGTGGCCTCAGATACTTCTTAGTGGCAAGACCCTGGGCAAGTCACTTAGCCTCCATTGCCTTGCCCTTCCCACTTTTCTGCCTTGAACTAACACATAGTATTGATTCTAAGATGGAAGGTAAGGGTTTAAAAAAATGAAATTGATGTATGTGCAAATGTCATAGTCAGGTATGAAATAAATGGCTCATGTGGAGAAATGATAGAAAACACCAAACAAGTAAAGTGTCAAGGGGAAAAAAGGGTTGGTGTGCAGTATGTTCTGATTTTCCAGGAAATATAATTTAAAAACCATTAAGTGAAATTGCGTTTGTACCCTTCTTCAGGGTAATTTTAACTTTCATTTTGTTATAATTATTTTCCTTTGAGAAAGGAGGATAGTGAATTGAGAGCTGATCTTGGAGTCAAGAAGACCTGGGTTCAGATTCTGCTTCTGACACGTAATTGTTGTATGACCATGGACAAATCTCAACCTCTCAGGATGCTCAGACTATGAAGATTACAATTTGCAGGGGAGTTGTACTCTGCCGAGCCAGAATGACTTTCTATAATGAGAAATCCTTATATCAAAGGTCAGAACTTGGATTGTGTGTTTGTGTGTTTGGTTGGAAAGAAGGGAAGAGATGGGACAAATCTCATCTTGAAGTCCATTTAAAATATTTCTTAAATACTTTGATTGGGTATAACACCTGAAAATCTTTTAAATGCCCAGTTAAAAAATCTTATTGGGGAGAAGAGTTTGTTTAAATTAACATAAAATTGATGACTTTGGATTGGATGGAATATATTCACAGACATTTCATGTCAGAAGCAGTTTCTATGTGAGCTAAATGTTTGTGATTTTGTACATCTTTTCTCAAATTCTCAAAGTTCTCCAGATGCCAAATGTTCTGAGGTATCCTATAGGGTAGCAGAGCATCATAATTGAGAGTATTTGAGGAAACAGAGATTTAATAGGTAAAAGTAACAAAGGAGGATATGGTCTGGATTTCTCTTCTAAAACTACATTTTAAATCTTTATATTAGATAATCATTGTACATGTTGTTAGTGAGCTGCTTTAAATGAAATTATTCTGGCTTGGCCCATTTGGTGCAATGATCACTCACTTCTTCAAAGACCACTGTGAAAACATGATATGCAGAAAAAATTTCTTGGAGGGGTGTCCCAAGTCATTGTAGAGCTAAGGGGAAGAGCTCCCACACCGAAATATCCAGATATCAGAAAGTGGTTGAATGATTTAGAATGAGGAGTGAAATGGAATCTTTTTTTAAAATTTCATCTTGGATTTCTGAATTTTGTGCAATTCTCTGGTTGTCTCTAAACTTTTCTCTCAGTGAACAGAGCAGCATCAAACCAAGGTTTTTGGTGTTGGGTTAGTTTTCGGATTTTTTTTCTAATATATCATTTATAACCTGCTATCTAGCGATTCCACAAAATCAGTACAAGCCCCTTGCCAGAACCAAAGGAGAATTAGCAAAATGTTCGTATTCATGCTAATAGTCCTGAATGCTATACAGGCATACAGTAATAGTATTTTCCATTTTTTTAGCCCCTAAAGGTTTTCAAATTCTTTTCAATGTTCATTATTTCATTTTGATCTTCATAGCAACCCTATGAAATAGATAACATTTAAATAGCAATTCCAGGTTTGTAAACCACTCAGCATCACCCAATCCTTATAACATTCCTGTTAAATAGATATTCTTTGCATTCTTGTCCCCATCTCACAGCTACAAAAAACAGAGAGTTTTGCCCATGATCACCCAGGTGGTAAGTGTCAGAGTCAAAATTTGAATACTTATGTCTCCTACTTCCCATATTATAGATAAAGAAGATGAGTGAACGACTAAATGAAAGAGGCAAGATTTGAACCCAGATTTCTTGTGATTTCCATTTTACAGATGAAGAAACTGGAGTTTCAACAGTTTAAAAAACTTCGCTAGAACTAAAATGGAGTTCAGAAGTCATCTTGTCCAATTTCTTCCTTTTTTGGTGAGGAAATTGAAGCTCAGTGAGATTAAATGATATACCCAATGCTTTACAGGGAGCAAATCTCAGAGCAGGATGTAACCTCAAGTCCTCTGCCTCCAAAGCCAATAATCTTTCCACTGTATTTTGAAAGAGTCCTAGAGGGATGTTAGATGTTACAACCCACCTAAGAACTCCCCAGGGCCAATGAAGCATAAAAACCCTTGGCTTATAAAAATAAAGTTTATTTTAAAAAGGGAAGAAAGAAACTGGTAGGTAGGACCCTAGCACTATCCAAACTAACTCCACCCAACTTCTAAGTCTCTTGCTGAAGGAGAGCCTTTGTTTTCTTCTATGGGCCCTACTTAATCCTCCCTATGCTATCTAAGAAACAACCCCACCCCCATGCTATCTGACTTAATCTAAATTTACTGCCAATAATAATAAGAAATAAAGGGAAAAAACCCTAGGTTTGGCTGCTGTATTAAGTAACCAAAGTTATAGATGGAAAGCTTTGGATTACCTTAACCAATAAGAATTCTGGCAACTGGACCACTTGCAGATGAAACCTGGACTCAGGGAAATTTTTTCCCTCCAAGTAAATCCTCTACCTGGATGCCAAGGACTTCTTGGGGTGAAATCCTGACCCTCCAGACCCTCCTTTAGCTTGATGGGAATTGTAGGCAGAGAGATAAAACCTCCCTCCAGCTTGGTCAAAATCCAAGAAGGAAGTGAAGTTCAGTTATTTCCAGTCATAAACCCACAATTCCTTTATTAACCAGAATCCTTTCCCAGAGCTTCTCTCACAATTCCCTTCTTTCAACAACCCTAGAAAACCAGACTATCCCTAACTATATTCCTACACCACTATGCAATATGGATTTCATGAGGTCATTTGGAAGCTAAGTGCTAGGGTCAGGAGTAAAACTCAGATCTTCTTACTCCAGATCTAATGAACTTCCTACTATCTTATGCTGCCTCTCATTTTTGTTTCAACTTGACTATTGACTAGGTTGTCACATGATTTTGATGGCATCTTGTATGTAACAACATCTTGGCGAATATATATGAACTATAAAAGGAGACAGAACTGTTATATAGTAGGGAGAAAGATGGAGTTTTGGGGTTTAGTTAGCAGATAAAAAGGAGGCATGTGGGTAACATGAGGGCAACATGAATCCAGAGGGTATAAAGAAGGTCCCACTTCACAGTGGTAAGCCAGAAGAAAAAGCATGCAAAGTTCAAGGAAGCAAGCTGGTTTGGAGATCTAGAAAGTCAACCTAGAAAAGAAGACATATTTTTATTCTTTTTGTTGTTTAGTCATTTTTCAGTTGTAAACTTTTGTGAACCCTATTGGGGATCTTCTTGACAAAGATACTGGTCTGGTTTGCCATTTCCTACTCCATTTCATTTTACAGATGAAGAAACTAAGGCAAACAGAATTAAGTGACTTGCCTAGGGTCATATAGCTAGTAAGTGTCTGAGGCTGAATTTGTACTCAAGTTTTCCAAACTACAGGTGCCATTCTATCCGCTGTACCTCCTAGCTGTGTAAATGTCCCTTAACATACTAACATGTAATCTAGAATATGCTAAGTCCAAGGAGAAAATCTAGGTTTGAGATCCAGAAAGCTAAGCTAGGAAGGACAACATAGGCAAGTGAAATTCAGGGACCTAGATTTACACAAGATGAGAAAATAGGTAAAGAATATGATCTACACAAGTAATATTGGAACCTTGTTTCAGGGTCTGGTGTTTCCAAGCAGCTTCTGACAATAAGGCCAACAAGTTCTGATTCTTAGGACATCTTAGGACAAAAGTCTCCCATTGTTGAACTCGTTGGAGCAGTCTTCATGGGTTAGGTGACTCAGGGTTGATACATATGTGCTAAATTCCTCAGCCCATGGCTGCTGATAACAAGCTAGTGTGGCTAGCTTGTGGCTAGTGATGGCAGCATAGGCAGAGTGAGACCCTTGAAGAAATTTTCCGAGTATTAACAAGGATCTGAGCATCTTGAGTTCAGAAAGGAAAGAAACAAGGCTCTTTTGGATATTTTACCTACATTCTCTAAAGGAAGCCATCCCACCATGATAGGCACACCTCTCCAAAAAGCACATTTAATTGTCTATACATGTGAAAAATCTTTGCCTTAAAAAAGAATACTAGAGGCAGTTGGGTGGCTCAGTGGATTGAAAACCAATCCTAGGTTCAAATCTGACCTCAGGCACTTCCTAGCTGTGTGACCTTGAGAAAATCCCTTAACTCTCATTGTCTAGTCCTTACCACTTTTCTGCCTTAGAAAAGAAAGAAAGAAAGAAAGAAAGAAAGAAAGAAAGAAAGAAAGAAACAAACAAACAAACAAACAAACAAACAAACAAACAAACAAACCAAAAAACAAAGAAAGTTTGAAAAATATACATATAAAGAAATGATGAGCAAGATGAGTTCAGAAAAGTCTGGAAATACTTATATCAAGTGATGCAAAGTGAACTGAGTAGAACCAGAAGAACAGTATATGCAGTAGCATAAATATTGTTTAATGATCAACTGTGAAGGACTAATCTGTTATCAGCAAAAGAAGATTCTAAGATAACCCCATGGGACTCATAATTTTTTAAAATGCTATCCACAGTCAAAGAAGGTATTGTTAGAATTTGATTGAATATCAAAGCACTCCATCCTTCTCTGTATTTCATTCAAGTCAGGACATGGAGAATATGGAAATACATATTGTGTGAAAGTACTAGTATAACCTATGATGAGCTGTTACTGCCTTAAAGAGCAGGGTTGGGAAAAGGAGAGAGGGAGAGAGTCTGAACTGAAAAATGTCAGAAAACAATTGTCAAAAATTGTTTCTACATGCAACTGAAAAAAATTATTTAAAAAATATACAAATAATCAAACAAAGCACGTTGTCCACCTCTAGAAAAGCATATGTAGGAAACATAGTAAAAATAACTTCAGATACATGAAGACTAAAATCATGTCCCATTCCTACCTAACTCTGCTGTAGGCTAATTAGCAAGAGTAACTTCAAGTAATTATTATATGGCACAATAATGGGTCTCTTCAATATTGTTAAGGGGTTTACCAATGGCCTTTCTAAAATGTGGTGCCCAGAACTGAATATAATGGTCCAAATATGGTGTCAATTCAACAGGATTGTCCCCCATTTATTTCTAAGGGCTATAAGTCTCTTAATGAAGCCTAAGATGGCATTAACTTTCTTGGTGGCACAGTTGACTCATGTTGAGTTTGAAATCTACTAAAACCACCCATTTTTTCAGATGAGTATCTTTCTAGCCAATCCTCTGCCATCTTAAACTGGTGGTTAATTATTTTTTTAGCTTCATAACAACATTGAGCAAGGTAGAATAAGTACTACTATCCCTATTTTGCAGATAAGGAAACAGAATCTCAACAAGGTGAGATTAGCCTAAATTTTCTCAGGCAATAAGGGACAGACCCAGGACTTAAATCCCAGTCCTCACATTCCAAGACCATCAACACATGACCTACCATGGAATTAATCCTAACTTATAGGCAATAAACCAAAGAATTGTGAATGATTAGACTAATTATGACATGTTCAATTATGCTAATGTTTTCAAAATGAGTTTACAAACCAAGCATTTCTCTCTGTTCAAGAGTTAAAGCATCTTGGGAAATAGCTGCCAGACACGAGCATATTCCACACTGCCAAGTTGATGGATACAGTGTAGCCTAGAACATGTCTGAATTAGAAGGAACCTTAAAGAAAGCATTGTTTAGCTACCTTATTTTATAGAGAGGGCACTGAGACTCAGAGAGAAATGATTTATCCAAAGTCATAGAGCAAATTAGAGATAAGCAGGGCTAGAATCGGAACCTACATCTCATAGTAATCTTTCCTGTATTTTCTAATACCCCATTATTCCTGGGTACAAGATGATATTTAGTTTTTAAAATCCAGCAATTTTTTCCAGGAAAACTTCTTTTGCACTTGGTAACCATTACACCACAACTTTAATGTCTGGATCCACTAACACTAATGAAGAAGTCTAACCCTTTAAAAAACTGACCATTTTAAAAAATTACCAAGTGACAACAATATTTTTGTCAAGACAACATTTCTCCAGTTTCAAAAATCAAAGAGTCCTTCATAAAAGCCAAAAACATTCTAAGAGAGAATCAAAGGTAAAATGGATAATTTAAATTACATCCAATTAAAAATAAAAGTGGACAATAAGGGAAGGAAGAATTTACAACAAGCTTCTCCAAGTCTCATTTCTCAACTATATAGGGAACTAAGCCAAATTTAGAATAAGAGCCAAATTAAGAATAAGACCAATGGTCATGGGATATAAATAGGCAGTTTTCAGAAGAAGAAATTCAAGTTATCAATAGATATATTAAAAATGTTCTAAACACTAATAATTAGAGAAATACAAATTTAAACAAATATGAGGCACCTTCTCACATTCACCAGATTAGTTTACATGACAGAAAAGGAAAATGACAAATGTGGAAAGTATGTGGAAAAATAAGTACACTAATGAATTTCTGGAGGCATATCCAAAAATTCTGGGCCAACTATGACCAAAGGATGTTTATCCAGAGAGCTATAAAGCTGTTTGTACCCCTTGGCCCAACAATACTGTTTAGATCCGTATCCCCCGCTCCAAAAAAAAAAAACAGCAAAGAAGAAAAAGACCTATGGGTACAAACATATTTAGAGCAGCTCTTTCTCTAATGGCAAGAATTAAAAATTGAAAGGATGTCTATCAGTTGTGGAATGTCTGAGCAAACTGTACTATGTGATTGTAATGGAATACTGTTGTGTTATAAGAAATGACGAAAAATGTGGTTTCATAAATACCTTGGAAGACTTATATGACCTAATACAAAGTGGAATGAGCAGAATTGGGGGAACATTGTACACAGTAACAGTAATCTTATAAATGGTAATCAACTGTGGAAGATTTAGCTACTCTGATCAACATAATGATCCATGACAGTTTCAAAAGTCTCAAAATGAAAAATGTAATCCACCTCCAGAGAGAGAACTGGTGAATTCTGCGTGTAAACTTATGGATATTTTTTTCACTTTATTTTTATTGCTATTTTTTCTAAATGGTGATTATGAAACTATGTTTTGCATAACTTCATATGTATAATGGATGGTATATTTCTTGCCTTCTCAATGGGCAATGGAAGACCAAAGGGAGGGAGATTGGAACTAAAAATCAAAACAAAACAATAAATTTGCAGAGACTTTGTTAGCCTGGGTCAGCTGGGACAGGATAAAGGCTTTGCCATTTTTCTTGATGAAACATTTCTTAGGTTCAGGTTATTTTTCAAGTAACAACTAGAAATAAAACCTTTAAAAGGGGGAAACGCTTCAAGAGGAAATAATTTTTAGATAGTTAAAATATGCATCTCGTATTTTGTTTGGTTTCTTCCAAATATCAGCATTCTCATACATATGAGAACTAGACAAAAGGATAAATTAAGAGAATGCCACAATCATAGTCTACTTGGATTTCTCTAAGATAGACTTCTTCATTTTTGTTGTCCAGTAATTTCAGTCATTTATGACTCTTCATGACCCCATTAGTGATTTTCTTGGCCCAGATACTGAAGTGGTTTGCTTTTTCTTTCTCCAGCTCATTTTATAGGTGAAATTCCGAGGCAAGTGGAGTGAAGTGATTTGTCCAGGATCACACAGCTAGTAAATGTCTGAGTTTGGATTTGAACTCATGTCTTTCCTGACTAATAATGAAATGTGCTTCCTACCTCTTGACAGAAAAATAATGGAATATATGTTACAGAATGAGACATTCTCAGATGCATCTAATGTGGAGATTTTCTTGTCTGACTATACTTATTCATTAGGAGGGAGAGGTTTTTGGGAGGGAAAAGATTTATGCAAAGAAATCAGGAAAAAGAGTAATACCAAAAATAATTTAAGGAAAAACATCAATTAAATTTTTTTTAACATATACAGAAGAGAGAAAAAGGAAAAACAGACAAGCTGGGCAGTGTTGAAACTGTTCTGTTAAAGTACATTTACATACGTAATTTTTCAATGAGATTAACTTTGTAGAATTTCACAGTATCACATACCATTAACCTTCTTTTTCTGTTCTTACCATAAGCAAAGATTCATAATTGTATCTGTCAAGTTCATAGTAAGAAAGAAAATTTTCATGGAAAAATAGCTTGCATATGATTTTAAGAGATACCTAATAAATTGGATGATTGAATCAAGATCTAAAAGATCTGAACAGACTATAATGATAGTCTCATTTAATATGAGAAAATCTAACAAATGCAAAACTAAGTCCCACACTTAGCTTTTTAAAAATCAGCTGTATAAGTATAAGAGAAATGAAGAAGTAGAAAACAATTCATGTTAAAAAAAAGATATGATCTCCACTCATGATGTCTCACAATGTCTGCCTCCACTAACACTGTGAAAAAAGTCTAAGTCATTTAAAAATCCTGACCACTGACATTGCCAAGGGCCAACAATATTTTTATCATGACTACATTTCTCCAGGTTCAGAAATCAAAGGCAACACTTCCATAAAGGCAAAAAAAGTTATAAATCTGTGTATACCTTTTGACCCAGCAATACCACTATTAAGTTTATTTCCTAAGATGATCAAGGAAAAAGAAAAAGAAACCACATGTTCTAAAATATTAATAGCAGCTCTTTTTGTGCTGTCAAAGGACTGGAAACTAAAGGGATGTCCATCAGTTGGGAATGGCTGAGCAAGTTGTGGCATATGCTTGTAATGGAATATTATTGTGCCATAAGAAGTGAAAACAAGATGAACACAAAGAGACCTGGAAAGACATATGAAGTGATGCAAAGTCAAGTAAGCAGCAGAACTTCACTATTATCAACAGGGCAAGGGTTCAAGTCAATATAAGGAGCTGTTCTACATAATCCTAGAAAGTAGACTGAGGAGCAATTGATAAACATTGCAAAGAGAACATTTTAAGAAGAATGATCTGAAGGAAAGAGATGCAACATGGTACAATGAATCACTTTAGAGGTAGGAAGACCTGAGTTCAAATTCTGCCTCTCACACATAACAGCAATATGGTCACAGGAGAAAGTCACTTAAATTCTCAGCCCCCTAGATGACTCTTTAAGACTAGGAGTTAGAGTAGCTATCATCACTGAACAGAGTTTCAACATCCATTATTTCCTTACTCTAATGAAATCACAGGGTAGACCAAGACCAGAACACAAGAAAAAATTTCCTGATAATTATTGCTCTTCAACATAAAATGAGCTCTCTCAGAAGGAAATGAGCTCCCTGACACTGGAATCTTCAAGCTGATGCTAGGTGGCTACTTAGTAGTGTTTTAAAGGAGAATTTCTACTGGATGACTTGGATTGGATGACCTCTGTGATCCTTTACAGTACTAAGACTCAATTACTTTATAATTCATATCCAAAAGTTATCACATGGAAAAAGTCATCAGGATTTTATTCATTCACAATCTCCACTGCTGAATTTACTTTTAGCATTTTTTTAGAATGAGAAACAGAGAGTCTATTAGCATCCTCATTTCATTGATGAACCAAGAGGAAAACTGCCAAGCTACTTGTATAAGAGTTTACATTACCACTGACCATTTCAAGGGCAGAGCTTATGTTTCCCAGCATTTTAATTGCTCTCAGGGTGAAGATACCTGTGCTAGTTACTTATCTAGCTCCAAAGTGATAGAAGATTGTATTTAGTGTGTCCACAAAAAAAGTTCTCCCTGAGAAGTGACAGGTGCTGTCACTTTTCAAGCACTGTGTTTGATACCCAGCCCCAGAGTAACAGTTGCGAAAGAGAGATTAATCTAAGGAGAATGAAAAGATCAAACAGTTAATTAAAACTCATTTTCTAAAATGACACCTTTCACAGCCACAATGTTAATTTCTGAGTCATTTGATGTGCTGTCGGGATCACAGTTGTATCCTTCACACACATGCAAAGGGAAAGTGAAAAACCAGATCATTTAAAATCAAAAGGCTCCTCTAAATTATCCCAGCTTTCAAGATTTGAAATGTAATTTATTTTCCCACATCTGATAAATGAGCTTATTTGATCCATTGAGATTGTGTATAATTAAATCTCTTAGTTTAGGTATCATCTTTTTACACTTGGTTTATCCCCTTTAAGATTACACAAAGTCCCCCCAAAATAACTTTGGAGGAGGGAAATGAATGCAAAATTTTTACCTTTTTTCCCCCTTTAACAATAATGTCTTAGAATGCCACATACATCTATAAATCCTTCCCCTTGCTGCAGCTGAGGCTGAAATATTGGATTATTGAATTGTGAACAGAACTGGTCATAACATTACAAATATACTGTGCTTGTTTGAGATAGGATGGAATTTTTACAAATGGAGAGTTCCTTGGAGAGCACTTAGCTTGTGCTCTGTTGAAACATAAAAAGAGGAAATCGGTTTCCTTTCAGAATAATGAAATTTTCATTACATTGGTCTTATACAAAGCCACATTCTTATAGGGCCCTGTCACTAATTAAGAAAATTAACTGGTTTTATCAAAAGATATAATAATGTAACAAACCTCTGAATGTGACTGAAGGTTGGAGAAAGCCAACTTGTTTTAAAGATATATACCTCTTGGGAATCAGAAAAAAAGAGATAGAGGGAATCTATTTTTTTTCTTTTTCATTAAATATTTGTTTAGTACCTACTATTTGTAAAGCACTGTGTTGGATGCACAGAATACAAATACAAATATGGAAAAAATTCTTCTGAAGGGATAGATGCACAAAATGCTCACAGATCAAGAAAAACTAATAGCAAAATAATATCAATATGGAGAGAACGCTATCAATTGAGGGGAGTGGCATGGAGGTTAAGGAAAAGCCTCACGTAGGATGTAGACCTTTAACTATACTTAGTAGGACACAAGAGCTTTCAAGAAGTGAAGGTGAAGAAGGACCACAGAGAATTCATTTTCAAAGATTATAAGCCGACAAAATGTGAGTGATCAGGGGAGAGTTAGGTGGCTCAGTAGACTGAGAGCCAGGCCTAGAAAAGGGAGGTCCTGAGTTCAAATCTGTCCTCAGACCCTTCTTAGCTGTATGATCCTGGGCAAATCACTTAACCCCTATTGTCTAAACCTTACTTCACTTCTGCTTTGGAATCGATACACAGTTTTGATTTTAGACAGAAGGTAAGGGTTTTAAAAAATGTAAATGATCTCAATTGTCATTTCCCACAACCTCTCTGCAGTACTTGACATTGTCGTTCACCCATTCCTCCCTGAAATTCTCTTCTCTTTAGGTTTTCAGGAAACCACTCTCTCCTGGTTTTCTTCCTATCTACTGACTGCTTTTTCTCTGTCTCCTTTGCTGAATTCTCCTGTAGCTCATCCCTCCTAAATACAGGTGTTGCTCAGGTTCTGTCCTGAGTCCTCTTCTTTTCTTCCTGTATACTACTTCACTTGGTAATTCCATCAGTTTCCTTGGATTTAGTTATGTCTCTCTCCTGACGATTCTCAAATCTACCTTTCCTGTCCCAATCTCTGTGCTAACCTCCAATCTTAATTCTCCAATTGTCTTTTAGACATCTCAAACTGGAAGTCCAGGAGACATCTTAAATTCAGTATGTCCAAAACAGGACTCCCAAATCCTTCCTCCTCCTACTTTCTCTAACTAGAAAGAGGGCAATATCAATCCTTCCAGTCACTCAGTTCACAATTTACATGTCATTGTGGATTCTTCACTATCTCAGTTCATATCCTAGCTATTGCCAAGGACTGCCATTTTCACCTTTCCATCATCTCTCAAATACTCTCCTCCATGCTAGTGCTTCACCTCATACCTCGATTATTTTTTTTTTACCTTTTACTTTCTGTCCTAGTAATAACTCTATGAGAGAATGGCAAGGGCTAGGAAAATAGAATTAAGTAACTTATCCAAGGTCACACAGCCAGGAAATGTCTGAAGCTACCATGTCTTGATTATTGCAATAGTCTGACATAGAACTCTTTGCACTCCAATCCATTCTCCCTTCAACCACTAAAATGAATTTCCTAAAGGTAAATCATGTTATTTTCCTATTCAATAAATTCCAATAGACTCCTATTGCCTTTTATTTTAAATTTTAAAATACTCTCTTTGGCATGCAAAGCCTTTAATAACCTAACCTTTCCAGTCTTCTTATGCCTTACTTTTACTCTTCAATATTTATTCTTCCATCTAATGACATTGACCTCCTAGCTGTTACACAAATAAGACACTGCATTTCCCTCTTGGTTCCAGGAAGTTTTTCTAGCCATCCTTTATGCATGTTATACTCTGACTACTGTTAACTTCCAGAATGATTGGACCAATTCACAATTTTACCAACAAGGCATTAGCATTTGGGGTTTTATCTTCATAAAAAATAATTTTAATGCCAAAATTCTTGAATATTAAATGTACAGAGAAATAATCCTATTAAAAGAGCTATCATCATACTGTTTTTTAAAAGATAAGAGGGAGAATAATGAAGGTGGAAATTAATAGATTTGAGGAAAGTCCATTTGGGTGAACATTTCTTGCTCTCATTAGTACTTAATGCAGCCAACCTTAGACTCAAACTGCAAACACACCATTTATTGTAATTAGTATCAGTTTTTTAGTCACAGTCAACTTAGCACTTATTAGCTTCAAAAACCTAGTTGTCTGAGATTTATTTAAAAATCCTTGACCCTCTCTGAGCTCTACAGTTCCATTCTTTGAAATAGCTCTGTATTGCCGTTCTTCATTGTAGGGCCCATTTTAAAAGCCTTGTCTCACCCAAATAATTTCTTCTTGTAGACTACTTTCTTATTCCTGGGTTTTCCTTTTCTTACATACTCCTTCCCAGATTCATGAGCTTCTCGTCTCCCCTAACAACAAAACTTGGAGACAGCTATCAAACACACCTTTCTAATCATTAGAAAAACTCTGGGTCAAATTTACCTGTTTTGTATGAACAATTTCTCCCTCAGAGAAACCTCAGTTTTTATTTTGTAAAGTATAATGTAAAAAGGTTTTCTTCCTTTTATAAATTTGGAAACTATTGGTGAGTACAAACTGCTTTCTTTTTTTCCTCCCTTCCTCCATTTTTCTTTTATTTATTCCTTTCTCTTTTTATTTCCTCTCTTCCTTTCTCCCTCCCTTCACTTTAATTCCTTTGTCCACCTCCAATATTTATTAATTGCTCATACCTGGCTTAGTTACATGAGAAGAGAGAAGAAAAACAATAAATCGTTAATTATCCTTCATGAGTCTACATGGGGAAGGAAGAAGGAAACATTTACATAGATAGTGTTAAGTATAAATTAGAACACAGACATTACAAAGAAGAATAAAAAATGTTAAAAAGATTGTATGAAAGAGAATGCAATGGAAAGGTACTAAGGGAGGTTTGATGGAAAAGCGAGTTTCTGACATAGCTTTGAAAGGCCCTTTGAACATTATTTTATAGGTCTAAGGAGTGTCAGTTTCAGTGAATCATTTCACATCATTAGTAGTCCTCAGTCCCCTCACCTGTAAAATAAGAGGACTGGACTTAATGACCTCTGAGGCTACTTCTAACACTAACATTCTATTCTGCTTGATTGATTTTTACATAATTATTTTATAATAGTTATTCTGCAACAACAGACACTGATTACTAGAAAGTCCATTACAAAGGAGAGAAGATAGATTTCCCTGTCCAGCTGGGTAACACTCACCTCACCTTTTTGTGATGGAGCCTTTCTACTTCAGGTCTGGGAAATAGAAAGGAAGTTCATAGATTTCTTTTCTAACAAAGAAAGTTGGCAGAGTAGCTATTGATCTGCACAGGGGAGATGTATTATAGGTAAGTATTCTTAATTTATTTTCAGAAGAATGGGACACTCAGCTGGACAACCATAAAGATTTATGGTGTCTCTTTCCACAAGTTACTGCCTGCCAACCTTGTTAATTTATATTTAGCATTTGCATCCATGGCCAGAAAGAAGAATTTTCAGGATAAGATTACAAGTACCATTAGAAACCAGTGTAATTAAACAAAGCAGCAAAAATGTCAATTCTTTCATGTATTTATGCATATTTATTGTGAGCAATTCATTCAATTGATCAGTCAAGAAACAGAGAGTGAACCTACTATCTTCAAGGGTTAGTACTAGGATCTGTGATATAATCATATACAAATTCGAAGAACATATAGTTTAGTTGAGCGATCCCATCCTGGAGAGATGTCTGTCTTTCCAGAGATATGTAGAATGATTTTTCAAAAAAATATTGGAAGTTTGTCAAGTCAACACCTTGTTAAATTATATTAAATTATTAGTAATACAGGATCATTCATAACAAAAAGTCTTGTTTTTCCTTCATTTTCAAAGAGACCCAATCGATTACATCAAGGGGTGATTGACTTGTGTATGAATTGGATTAAAGTGAGGCAGATTTGCACAAAAACATCAGCCTCACTCTTCCTTCCAGTCATTGAAGTTCTGTGGCAAGACAAAAGTCAGGCCAGCTGTGGATGACCTTGGCATCACTGATGTCTGACTCTGTTCTAAGCATTCCATAGCACCTGCTTCAGCTACTTTCATGGCCTTAGGAACAGATTCTTCTCTTCTGCCCATTCTGCTTGGGGAAGTCTTCACGGCTTAGGGACATCCTCCGAACACACCTACACACAGATTTGTAGCCCACTGGTTACCCTCAATCTGGTTAGGCTATTGGCTAAGAATTTTATTGGTATGTGACCATTGAGACTACTACTACAGCTTCTTGGAACCCAGTAAGAGTTGGGGAACAGGCAGACACCAAAGGTAGATTAGCATCACTAAAAAGGACTCAACAAACCCTCCCACCGGAAAATCTAGTTTTTCTTGAACACCCCAATAACAATAATACTCTATGAGATAATAATAATAACTCTATGGGATAATGATAATAACTATCATTTATATGGTGCCATAAAGTTTGCAAAACACTTTACAAACATTATCTCATTTTATCCTCACATCTCATCTGGGATATAGATGTTATTTATTTCATTTTGCTATGCTAGGCAAAAATGAAAGCCCTCAATGACCTTACAATTTAATGGGAGAGACAGCACATGCCATGTTAAAATATATTCATAATTGCTGGCATTTATATAATGTTTCAAGGTGTACAAAGCACTTTATATATGTTATCACATTTTATCTTTATAACAACTGTCAGATGTAGGTCTTCATTTTACAGATGAAAATAGAGAAGTTATGTTACTTGCCTGGAGATGTGCAGTTATCATGTATAAGAGGTGAGACTAAACCCATTTTGTCATTAACTAACCCATTTAAAATCATTTTGATTCTGAGTCTGATTCATGATACCACACTGCCTCTCATATAATTTTACTTTTACAAATGAAAGATCTGCATCCCAGAGGCCATCTAGTCTAGCCTCCATCCTCCCATTTGATAGAAGATGAGACATTCTCAAAGATATGACTCACCAAAAGTCACTCTGCCAGCTAATAGCAGACCCAGGACTTGAAAGCCAGTTGTCCAAATCTCATTCCTTTTCCATTATATAAAACTTGTGGAAACAATGTTTTAGAGCAATGTATATTATAGATATTTTTAGGATAGGCTAGAGGAAAGATTGTATGCAGGAATATCATTTAAAAAATTAATGTGATAAGAACTGGAATGAACTCCAGGAATTGATGCAGAGTGAAAGGAGCAGAACCAGAAGAACCTTAAATGCAGAGATGGATACACTGTGGTACAATAAATTATAATGGACTTCTCTACTAGCAGCAATGCAATGATACAAGACATTTCTGAGGGACTTATGAGAAAGTACGCTACCCACATCCAGAGAAAGAACTGTGTGAGCAGAAACACGGAAGAAAAACAACTGCTTGACCATACGGGTCTATGGGGATATGTTTGGGGATGTAGACTAAGAAATTACCCTAGTGCAAATATCAATAATATGGAAATGGGTCTTGATGTGACACATGTAAAACCCAGTGGAGTTACTTGTTGGCTATGGAAGGGAGGAGAGGAGGAAAAGAACATGAATCATGTAACCATGGAAAAATATTCTAAATTAATTAATTAAATAAAAATTTTCAAATTAAAAAATTAATATGATACGGAGGGCAACTAGGTGGCTCAGTGGAAAGAGAACCAGGTCTGGGGATGGAAGGCCCTGGTTTCAAATCTGACCTCAGACCCTTCTAGCTGTGCAATTCTGGGCAAGTCACTTAAACCCCTCAATTCCCCCATTTCCTAGCCCTTACTACTCTTCCTCCTTGGAACTAGCCTATAGTATTGATTCTAAGACGAAAGGTTAAGAGTTTAAAAAAATAGTTAATGCAATGTTCAGTGTTAAGTGCACCACAGCTCCTAGTCAAATGAAACTGGACATCTTAACATATTTTGTAGGTAAATAATGACTAGAGTTAATTTACATCTCCCATCTGTGATACTAAATGCCTTCTTCAGACAGTGTGTGGAAATGCTTTACATGCTGTTGTAATGAATGAGCCAACATATAAATATGTTCACCTTTACAATCAGAGAAGAACAGAATCACAGTAGTAGAAGTAATATCAAAAGTCATCAAATCCAAACTGTGCCTGAACAAGGACACCTGATGCCTCTGACAAAGGGACATCTAGCCTTCCCTTGATGATATCCCCTCAAGGGAACCCATCACCTCCAGTCCATGCACTTTGGGACATTTTGAATTATTAGGAAGTGTTTCCTCACATCAAGTGTAAACCAAACTCTGCAACTTCTACCCATTACTCCTATTTCTACCACCTCTTCCATATCTCAGTCCTTCAACTACTCGAGGAAATCTCTCTTATTCCCTACACCCTTATCTAAGTCTTTTCTTCACTAGACTTTCCTTCAGCCAGTCACAAAGGCCATTGCTTCAGGTCCTTCACATTCCAATCACCCACCTCTGGATATTTTCCAGTCTGTCAATGTCCTTATTAAAACACAGCATACAGAATTTAACACAGCTGGGACCTGATTATGCCACCATGACCCCCAGCACTAATTCTAGATGTTATGCTTTCATTTACATGGTATAAATTCACCTTAGATATTTTGGTTTACAGGTCACACTGACAAGTCATAAAAGTTTATAATGCACAGACTCCCTCCATTTTTTTACATAAACTTTTGTCTACTTTCACTTTATCCTATAAATGTGCAATTGATTTTTCAAAACTAAGTTCAGGACTTTTTTTGTTAGTTAATTTCATAAGGATTGACTAATTCTTCTTGCTAGGCAAGATCTTTTAGAATCCTTGCTTTGTCATCCAGTATATTAATTATTTATCTGAGTTTTGTGGATGCCATTAATTTAATAAACATGTCATCTTTGTATTTATCTATGTCTTTGATAAATATAAGAAAAACTCAGAATAAATGTCTGGGGTACTCTTTGTGTCCAACTATTCAATTATTCCTCTTCTACTCAACTATATTGTCATATAACCCTTTTCTTTCCCACTAGTCAACAAGGATTACATTAGAAACTTTGTTAAATGTAATGTTCAAATCCAGGTATAATATACCTGTGGCATTTTCTTCAAATCTACCATATTGGCAAAATGAAGGGGTTCCAAAAAGGAGAAGAAGCTAGTCTGGCATGCCATATTATTGACAAATCCATTCTGTATTTTAGTCATTTGTTTTTATAAATATCACAGTAGAATTTTGCCAAAAGTAGAAGTCAAGGTAACAGGTCTTACTATTGCTTGAATAATAGATATTTCTTTTCTTTTTTTAAGATTGGAAGAGGACTCACCTATTTGTGGTCCTTTGGACCTATCCACCTATCCATCAAATTCTACATAATTTAAAAAATATTATTTCCACAAGTATTTTTAGTAGGATATGATGAGAGTGCCTAGAATTTTCTTACCAACCCTCATTTATCTTTGGTTTCAATTCCCTATTAAGCAAAGTATTCTCCTTATTAGAGAAAATAATAACATTGTGTGAATGGAGTAGCCAGACTTCTCTCTGTCATCCATTATTATCATCCTATCTAGCCTGAACAACAGTTCTGTTCATTCTTTTATCTACCTATTGGCCCTATCATAATTTAAAAAGACAAGTTGTTTTTGTCTTTAGCATTCATTGCCCCTCCACAAAAGTCCAGTATTGATGTCTGATACCTAATTATAGTAGGGAGATTTCCCCAAGTGATTCTCACGAAAGACCAGCTGTAATATATTCTTCTAAGCTGGAAATAATTTGATTAAGATTCTGGAGACTGTTCATCTCTGCTTCCTAAGGATTGTTGTAGCTTAGTAAAGAGCAAGACCTCCCTAGCAATTTGGTTTTTGGTTAATGGATTCTTTGGCGATGTTGATCCATAAAACACATAAAATATGAAATTATTTTGAAGCCCTAGAGCCTTGCTAAGTGATAGTGGCAGAATATTGGAACACACAGACCACTACCATGTTGAAAATCTGTATGAAAGCAGGAGGCATAAAGAAGTTACAGTAGGATGAAAAAATAGCTCACAAGTCCTCCATGAAGAGTTAAATATAAGAGTTGATGAAATTGAATCAGGCTGCATTCAAGGGCAAGAATAATGATTTCATTGGATATTTGATCATCTTGCCTCAGAGTGCTTCTAATAAATATAGATAAGAACCTACCATGATCTATATAAGACAAAGAAGCATAGGAATTTTACAAAGAATTTTACAAAGAATTTACAAGATTATCCAAACCAGGACATTACATCTAAGGTATAATTAAAACAAAGAAACATGTCTCTCAAAAGTTGGAAAATATGATTTGAGATTAAGACTCAAAAGAGATCACAAATTTATAGATTACTCTTAATCTTGGTGCCTTTATGTCATGAATTCCTTCTTCAAAAAGAGAGATGCTCTCCCTAGCTGTGTGACCCTGGGCAAGTCAGCTAACTCCCATTGCCTAGCCCTTACCACTCTTCTGCCTTGGAACCAATACATAGTATTGATTCCAAGATGGAAGGTAAGGGTTTAAAAAAACCCAACGACCAAATAAACAAACAAACAAATAAATAAAGAGAGATGCTCTTGGCAAACATCAAAGAATACCATTGTTTGTTGAGATAGTCATTGAAAAGGAGAAGGTTCCTAAGGCAATGAGAACATATCATTAATTCCTAATTTATAAGCCTGATTTTTCATCTCTAAAAATCTTTTTGAGAATTATCTATCTATGCATGTTTTGAGAGTACACACAATAAATACAGTAGATGGAAACAAACAGCTTTTCAAAGATGACTCTACAGTAGGCTATATTTCCATAATCACAAAATGACTGACAAGTATAGAGAAAAACGTTCAACCACTTATTGCTTGTTGTCAGGAATAGTTGTTTTTCCCAGGGTGATGGGAAACAAGTGATGATATGAATGTGTCAATAATAGTTATAATAATGTAGTGCTTAAGGTTTACAAAGCACTTGTCTTACAAAAAATGAGGTCGATATTATTTTGCAAATGATAAAATTAAGGTAGAGGGGCTAACAGACTTGTTTACAGTCAAGGAAATAGTAAATACTGCATTGGCATCATCCTGAGGGTGACAAAAGCAAAACTTTAGTTAAGTGCTATATCATAGATATAGATCTAATCTATCTAAAGGGGCCAAAAAGGCAGAGTTCCATAATGCCAGAATATTGACCTCCAAACAACAGAGATGATCAAGTATAAGCACAATGTACAAGTTCCCCAGACAAAAGGGAAGTATAGACCTCCATTTGGGCCCCATGGCTACTTTCTCAGTGGTTAGGTTCATGAAGAAGATATGGTGTTGTCTACGATAGAACATTTTCTTAGGGATTCCTACAAAGCCACCATGACTCTTGAAGGATAATCTGTACCTTTTCAATGGAAACCAAATCAAGCTCCATAATATGAGCCTATAACTGTTCACACACATATATTTGTAGCAGTTAGCTAACATTTATTAAGTACTGTGAAGGGTTAAATTTTGGGGGGGACAGGGGCAGGCAGGAGTTTGATCAAAAGCCAGTGTGCAGTTTATTAAACACAAAACACTTAGTTTATTATTAGGAAATAAGGAAAGGAAATAGGAAGGAGGAAAGTGAAAGCAATCTTACAATAGCTTGTAACTATACCCCCATCCCAATCTTAATTAAAATTTCTCTAGAAAACCCTACATCTATCTGCCTCAGCGGGCAATACCTTCTGCTAGACCAAAGCCCTTGATGACTCTCCTATTCTCTCTATCTAATAATTTACCCACTATCTATCTAATCTAGCTACCCAAGATAATCAATAATCAATAAGACTGATAAGGCCTTAAATTCTTTTCAGTCTCCCACTGTCAGTCCCAGAGAGAGCAAGCCACATACACCCCTCTCCCCAGGGGACCCAGAGACAAAAAGCCCTTTGCAATGGTCTACAACTTACAAACCACACTCAGCCACACCCTTTAAGTGTCACCAACAGCCAGATGGCATAGCAGGGGGTCACCAACCGCTGACCTGCACAACAGGGGGTCTTCTACTGCAAAAACTTATTACTCCTTTTCGTCTTAAATATAAAAAGTAGAAATTAATAAAAAACTGTCTTAACCATACCAACTATGCATAGAGCACATGCACATATATATTCATAGATAAATGCATAATACAAATGCATAAATTTATATGTTTGTGTATATGTGTGTATGTGTATCAGAGATTTGGACTTGATGCCAGGATGACCTGAGTATAAATATAAACATAAATAAATAAATAAATAAATTAATCAATATAATATATAAAAATATATGTAAACACAAATATATTTATATATAATATATAAAAATATATAAATATATTTATGTCCATAAAT
>NC_058130.1:354288822-354319946 GCF_016433145.1 Gracilinanus agilis | reverse complement strand
TATATATATATATTCAGTTCTAATAAAATTCAGTTCTAAACACACATCTCTCTCTCTGAAATCTAGATTAGAGAGAGATGTGTTTTTAGAACTGAATTTTTTAGAATTTGATAGCAAAGAATTGGAAACTGGAGGGATGTCCATCAATTGGGGAATGGCTGAAAAATTTATGGTATATGATTATAACAGAATACTATTGCACTGTAAGAAATGACAAGATGATCACAAAAAACCTAGAAAGACTTATATGAAATGTTGCAAAGTTAAGTGAGTAGGACCAGGAAAATATTGTATACAATAATAGCAATAAAATATGATGATCAACTGTGAAGGACTTAACTCTTATCAGCAATGCAAGGATTCTGGACAATTCCAAGGGACTCCTGACTAAAAACACTATCCAGTTCCAAGGAAGGAATTGATGGAGTCTAGATATGGATTGAAAGCATGTATTTTGTTCTTCATTTTATTTCCTCCATGGATTTTTCTCTACCATAAGCATGATGAACATACAAATATGTATTGTATGAAAACACATAGGCCACTTATGTCACATTACTTGCCATCTTGGGGAGGAGGGACAAGTGGGAGGGATGGAAAGAACATGGATCAAAAAATGTCAGGAAATAATGATTGAAAACTGTATTGTGAAATCTGGAAAAAATATTTAGAAATAATTTTTAAGATCACTTTCAAGGAAACCCTTTGAACTTTGTAAGTACCTTTTTCTCACAGTATCTGGGGGCAGGGGGATTCATGCGTCAAACCCCTTCTCACTGGATCTATATTGTTGATGTAATTTTGCTTTGCTTTTAAGTAGGATGGGCTAAGTCAATTCAAAATGCATTTATTAAACACTGGCTATATTCCAGGTGCTGTGCTAAGTGCTGAAGACACAAGTGCAAGGAAAAAGGAAGTCAGTTCCTGCCCTCAAGAATCTTTCCTTCTAATAGAGGAAGACAACACATAGAAAAAAGCTGAAAAGCTGGGAAGAGGTTGCAAAAGGAGTGACATGCCTATGTGGGGGCATGAAGGTGACATCCCCAAAATGGAAGATGGCTGGTGCAGGTCCTTCCTCAAAATATAATATGCAGACTTTCCTTTTCTTTTTCCATGGAGTATGTTATCTTAGAAAACTTGCTCTTTTGAGGCAACATTGACCTGGAATCAGAAAAACTTGAATTCAAATCTAGGTTCAGACATTTACTGCATGACCTAAATGACCAGAACTGTGTGACCCTTCCTTAACCTATATTTGCCTCAGTTTCCTCAACTGTAAAATGGAAATAATAATAGCATCTACCCCTCAGGATTGATGTAAGGATCATATATTATAATATTTAAAAAAGGACTCGGCACAATGCTTGGCACATAGTAGGTTCTGTAAAATGATTATTTTCTACCCCTTCCCCTTTCTAGAATGTCTGGTGAACTTTTGAACTCATGAACTATCTTTTTTATAATTCCTACACAAAAGACTTTTAATGACTAAACCCAAAGGTATATGTGTATGTGTGCATTTAATTAACTTTTTTGACTCATTAAATTTATTTCCTAAATTATCAACTTCATTGTTGTTAGAACTTCTAATTAAGCATTTCTTATCTGATTGTTCTCATCTGCTATTCTGTAAATGGGCTAATTTCTTAATTTGAACATTAGCAAATCCCCTACTCTTACAAATATTCTCTTCAAACGACTCCACTAACTCCTCTGGTTTCTTCATTATTTGATTTTTTAAATGACAATTAATGTCAACAAACATTTAAGTGCCCACATGCCCAAAGAACAGTGCCTGTTACTGTATTCACTCTTACCTCTGTCCTATTTCACAACAATATATAAACAATTCTAAATTATTTAAATTCAAATCATTTTTTTGTGCTTAGTATTTTTAACTTAGTATTATTATAAAAGCTTCAAAATTGCCCTTTTAGCTTTATGGCAGTTATTTCTTCTCAATGATTATAACTGATAAAATATTTAAGCAATGCTAACTGATATGGCGACCATGTGTCCATGATACTTCTTATTCATAGATCTTAACTCTTTACTGACAGCAGGAGGTTTTCCAGGACTGAGAATGTTCATTACTGTTGATTGGAGTTACTGCTTTTTTCAAAAAAATTTTTAATTAATTAATTTAGAATATTTTTCCATGGTTACAAGATTCATGTTCTATCCCTCCCCTCCCCGCACTCCTCTCCTGTAGCCAAGCACATTTCCACAGGGTTTTACATGTGTCATTTATCAAGACCTATTTCCATATTATTGATATTTGCACTAGGGTGATTGTTTAGAGTCTACATCCCCAATCATATCCCCATCAACCAATGTGTTCAAGCAGTTGTTTCTTCTTCTGTGTTTCTACTCCCACAGTTCTTTCTCTGGATGTGGATAGCATTCTTTTTCATAAATCCCTCAAAAATGTTTTGGATAATTGCTTTGCTGCTAGTAGAGAAGTCCATTACATTCGATTGTATAAGGCTTTTTAAAAAAGGGTTACCACTTACAATATTGTAATCATTGTGTTGATTGTTCTTTTGACTCTGATTTTTTTTCACTTCATCTTGTATTTCTCAGAATTTCTCATGTTTGCTGTTGGGGCAGCTGATAGCTCAATGGAATTAATACCAGGTCTGAAGTCAGGAGGATCTGAATTCAAATCTGACCTTGGACACTTGCTAGCTGTGTGACCTTAGGAAAGTCACTTAATGCTATTTGCCTCAGTTTCCTCACATGGAAAATGAGCTGGAAAAGAAAATGACAATCATTCTATTATCTTGGCTAAGAAAACCTCAAATGGGGTTGTAAAGAACTGGATAAAATTGGAAAATCACCGAACAGCAACAAAGCATGCTCTATATTTTAAATTCAGCCCCTGAAATTCTTTGGGTTTAATACCACCGTCATCCCCAGTCTTCTGAAGTTATGTATGCAATATTTTCTGAGTAGGAATGAGTTAAGCCAGATGTGCAAAATATGGGGAAGGTAGAAGAAGTGTGACAAGTGAGGAAATAAGGACAATTCAATTCAAAGATCAGAAAGGATTAGGATTAATCCTGGAAGGGTCAAATGTCATTTGCTCCAAGCCCTTCATTGTACAGAAGAGTAAACTGAGACCCAAAAAAGTCTTATGGTTTGACCTAGCATAGTGCTAGAGCACATAGTAGGCATTTAACAAAGTCTTTTGATTGATGGATTGATTGCTTTGCAAATGGTCACAGTTACTAAATGACACGGCTAGGATTCAAACCTATGTTCTCTGGCTCTAGCTTCATAAATGTGTTGCCTCTTCATAAGCAGATGGAACAATATGTCTAGAAACTGGACATATGGTTGTACATATTGTATATAGTAGATGCTTAATAAAGATTTAATTTGTTGATTGTCAGGTATCATTGTGCTAGAATAAATGTCAGAAATTTCCATTTTTTTTACTAACCCTTACTTTCTGTCTAAGTAATAACTCTAAGACGCAGGGCAAAGGCTAAGCAATTTGAGGTTAAGTGACTTGTCTAGGGTCACACAGCTAGGAAGTGCCTAAGATCAGATTTGAACATAGGTCCTTAGGACTCCAGACCTGGCATTCTTTTCTCTGAGCTATCAGCTGCCCCCAGGAATTTCTTTAATGTGAATTCTGACTAATGGAATGTACATCATTGAAAATAAAAAAAAAACAGTTAACTATATTCTCTGTAGAACAGACCCCCTCATTTTCTTGAAGCCATGTATCTCCCTTCCCTTGTTCCCCTTCTTTATTTCTCTTCTAAACCAAAGCCTAAATCCTACATATTCTCTTCTTCCTTCTAAGATCTTAATTATAACTGAGGGTCTCCCCTGGGCCCTTGTAATTTTCCATCTTTCCACCTTCAGCATGCAGCTAAGGAAGCAAAGCAGACATCTTACAGGCTGAGTTTCATTTCAGAACTTTGGACTCATGATTCATTTAGGAAGGAAGTGTCAGAAGAGTCCCATAATGCTAATATTTGTAAGATGGATGTGTCAGGATATTTTTAGGGTTTTAACTATGACTTTATTTTGCAAAGTAAGACCTGGCCTTTGAGGAAGATAATTTTTTATTATTATTGTCAGAGGTCAATGGTGTATCCAATCAGTTATTGGTTGCTGCGTGAAATATGAAAATCATCTTGTCAGATTAGATCCTTCCTGAGTTGTCTGCATGAGTTGTGATCTTCCATTAAATGATTTTGGAGGGACTGGTGTGACCAATTAATATGAAATTGATTCATCTGGAAAAGCTAAAGGACTAATTAGTCAGAGATCTTTTCTTGAAATGTGACGTGCTATTTTTTAAAAAACTACTTAAGGTATATTTAGTTGAAATATCTAGTTAGAACAGGTATTTCATGTCTCAAATTCAGGGAAGAAATGATATTCAGTCAACAAGCATTTAATAAGTGTATACCATGGGCCAGGGATAAAGAGGAAGGCAAAAATAATCTCTGCCCTGAAGGAGTGTCCATTACAATGGTGGAGATACCATGTAAATAATTAGGTACCTGTAAGATATATGTAGAGTAGAGAGAAGGTAATATGAAAAGGGAAAGTATTAGCAACTGGGGAAGATCTGGAAAGTCTTCTACAGAAATTAAAGATTGAGCTGCCTTGAAGGAAGTCTGGGAAACTGGAAAGTGGGATGAGGAAGTAAAGTGTTCTAGTCAGCCAATGCAAAGACAGTGGTTATGCAATCATCATGATCATGCTTCAAGGTGGAGCTGGAGCTGTCATATCAGGCCAGTGGGATGGAGCTAAATGGTTTAGTGGGTCTAAATGGTTTCTTATATTCTTGCTGTTATTGGTGGGGATGATGGTGGGAAATGTCTTGGCAGGGATAGGCTAGCTAGTCAGGAAACTGTAAATTTCTAGCCTGGAAAGGATCCTGAGTTTGGGGGTAGGAGGAAGAATATTCCACAGAAGGGGCAGGGCTAAAAGAAAGGGATACAAGGTACGAAAATTGCCTGGCTAGAGAATAGAGTCTGGTAGACAAAGAAAGATTATGCCAGGAAAAAAGAGAGAGAGAAAAATAAAGAAAAACAACAGAGGTTTATTCCCAGATGATAGTATTTTTTTAAAACCCTTACTTCCCACCTTAGAATTAATACTATGTATAGTTTCTAAGGGAGAAGAGTGGTAGGGCTAGGCAATTGGGATTTAGTGACTTGCCCAGGGACACATAGTTAGGAAGTATCTGAGGTAAGATTGGAATCCAGGACCTCTACTCTTCAGATCTGGTTCTTTATCCAATTAAGCCAACTACTTGCCCACTTACAGTAGTCTATTCTAACAAACATTGGTTAAGAACCTACTGTATTTTGATACAAAGATAAAAAAGAGAAATGGTCTCCATGGGAGAAACAATTGATATACATATGTCATTGGTGTTGAATTGTTTAGTCACATCCACTTCTTTCTGACCCCTGTAAGGATCCTTGGGAGTCTCATGCCAGTTAAAATGCCCTCACCGCATTCTGTGTTCCAACCAAGGAAAAGCCTACTGAAGTGGTTTGCTATTTACTTTTCTAATCATTTTACAAATGAGGAAAGTGATGAAAACAGGGTTAAGTGACTTTCCCAATGTCACATAGCTAGTAAATGTCTGAGGCCAAATTCGAACTCAGGAAGATGAATCTTTCTGATTCTAGATCAGATATTGTAACCACATTGATGCCTAGCTCCCCCAATATACACATAAATAAATGTAAAAAATGTTTTTTCATGGAAGGGCTTAGGCCAAATATGAAGGTCAGTTTGTTAAAAATACTACAGAGGTTCCAGAGGGCAGACGGAAGGTTAAGGAACAATGAGGACAAGGACACAGGAGGGATGGGGTTGACATGGAGATATGGGGTAGTAGAAATTCGTGGTCAGGGAAGGGAGACTAGGCTGGTGAAAAATATGAAACAATTGGGTAATACAAAAAAAAATTTAAAGGTTTTGAGAGGAGTGTGGGATCCATATTGCTGAAAGGGGTTCAAGCTGCATCACAGAATTCCGTAGTGCCCCCCAGAACTCTAAGAGAGGGGGCAGTTAAAGGCAGTTGGAGTCCTGGTATAAAATCTAGGTCACCCTTCTTGCGGGGCCCTGATTCTTTGCTCTTGGATCTGAGCAGAGGGGCAATCTGTGTAGCTCTGAGTGGAGCCATTCAGTCTCTGACAGCCAAAGCTGCTTTACTTTGTTAGACCTTCAAGCAAGATCACAGTCAATTTTAGTTTAGCTATCTAGGTATAGAAAGAAGAATATTTAGGGGCTTAGATAGGTGGTCAGCCATTCAAGCCCCTTTGGGGGAGGGGCTGCTTATTTGACATAGCTATTTTAGATAGCTTCCCTTACCTATCAATCCTAAATCATTTCCCCCCTTCCCATTTCCAGATATCATTAAACCCTTATCATCTAGGAACTGTGTCTGGTTACAGATAATTTGGGGAAATACTCATATCCTCCATAAACCAAGTTCCTTTTACTAGTGGCTCTGAAGTTGATCCTAACCTCTGAGCCAGTGAGCTGTTCTAAGACATCAAGCTTCATTGATTCTGTCCTGTGGGGAAATAATACAGAGAAAGATATCATCATAAGGGGTTTAGCCTTTCCCCACTTACCATCTTGGCCCATGAGTTATCAAGCCAGATTGTCCTCCATTATCAGACAGTTAACTGACTTCCAACTGCTTAGAGGGAGGGGGGAGATGAAAGAGTACTCCATAGGCTCCTGCCCCTCCCATCCAGTCAAGCCTGCCTGTGTTTCTCCAAAGACCAGGGATTAGGGAGACTTCATTGTCACTGACCCCTGTCATCTTACAGTTTCCCTAATCCTACAGGAGGATATTTTGTTGGTGGTAGATCCCGGGCAAAAGAATGTTTGTGTATATTACAGTTTTGTGTGATTTCAATTTCATGTACTTTTTAGGCAACCAGTTGGCACATTGGGCAGAATGCTGGACTTAGAATCAGGAAGAGTTATCTAAATTTAAATCCTGACTCAGACACTTACTAGCCATATGACCCCGGCAAGTAATCTAATAGCTCTCAGGCACAGTTTCCTCATCCATTAAATGGAAATAATAATTGCACCTAACTCTCAAGGTTGTTATGAAGATCAAATGAGTCATTTGTAAAATGATTTGCAAACTTTAAAGCACTTTATAAATGTTGGTGATGATGATGATGTTCTTCAGGTTTAAAAAGAATAAACACTGAATATTTAGAACAAATTACTGGCCCAGTCCATGATTAAATGCAGGTTATTTTCTGTATTGCGTATTTTTTCTTCCTTTGTTGAAAAGCCAACCCTGCATCTCTCTGCTCTGTGTTCCGGGAGCACATCTAGAATCACTGCCACTTTGGCATTGGGGAGCTGCAGTACCAAAATAGATACTTTATCACCTATTGTCCCTTGTCAATTAATCTGAGTGTAGCTCTTTAGAATTGGAAAGGCAGCATCATGTGGCTAAAGGTGGATTTCAGCTGAATAGCATTTAAGAGCATAACAGTGTCTCCCATTCATCTGGTGAAAAGCTATAGTTGGACTTGTATTATTGACAAAAGGCTTCTGAGAACAGCAAGTCCTTTCTAGGAAATGAAGATCCTTTTAAATTGTCTATATTTTAGCACAAATAAGACAAGTTTCAAACATCTTAGTCATGACGCTTTGAAAATAGAGTTTGCAAGTAGAGTGTGTGCTGCCTGGTATAAATGATTATAAAGCCTCTTTGATGTTTTGTGCAGTAATATATCCAGGACTATGTTCAAAGCTGAATAAATAGCACCCTCTGTATATGTACAATATTTAATATAGATGTTGCCTTTGGGGAACTGAGGCATGAATTGGACTATTTGTTTGTGACACAGGGCTTAACATAGTACAGGAATGAAGGAAAGTCTAATGCTTTTCCTACAATCAATACTTTTCTAGCTGGGAGAATATGCCTCAGATTGTGTTGAACTACTAGTTCTTTAAGGACCCAGGGACACGTTGAGAAGATATCAGAGGGTAACTTTGGTGGAGCATCTCTGTCTTATTTATCTGTGTAGTACCAAACCTAGTTCCTTATAGCAAAAGGTATTAACCAATATATGGTGTAGAATGAATAAATAAAGAATAATTTTCAAATGATTTAATCTTTTCCAGAAGAGTATTAGAAAATTTTGAAGAATGACTAATATATCTTTCCCAGGTATATATTTTCAATGGGTATATTGACAGAGAGACAGACAGAGAGAGAGAGAGAGAGAGAGAGAGAGAGAGAGAGAGAGAGAGAGAGAGAGAGAAATAGACTTCCACTCCTTTATAGGAAATATTTGCTTATAATAAATGTGTCTTTATCTGGAGAAAAATCCATATGTCAAAGTTTAGAGAGAATAAGAAACTCTCATGAGTAAATGATGCCAGTTAACAAAGTAGGAATGAGGCAGGTGAGGAGAGGGGAAAAATTTACCAAGACCCAGTGGCAGGGAAACTTAAAATTCTATCCAGGCAGACCACTCCTGGACTAAGTCAATTGTAGCCTCGCATCATACTTCTTTTGCCATCAGTTGGCCTCTGGTGTGTGGTCGTGGCTTCTAAAGTTTAGTACCATCACTCTTCTTACAGAAGCTTCTGCCTCCCATGATTCTTCAGGGACTCCTTACAACTGTGAAGAAGTATACTTCTCATCAGCCTTCTTACTGATAAGGTGATACACAGACATTTTCTTTTGGTTTCCTAAATGACAGCATTTCCTAGATTGCTGCTCTTCATGGAGAGCTTAGCTAACAGAAGGGTACATATTGGCATAGGAGAAGCAATCACAAATAAGATGGCCAAGGCTAGTTAAAGAATTGGGAGGCAGTCTCATAAGTTGAGCAAGGGAGTACTTTGTGACAAGAAAAGAGAAGGGAGGTTTTTGAAGCAGAGGATAAAGGACTAACTGGAGGAAGGGCATTGGATCCAAGGGACCCTAGGTCAGACAAAAGAGAGGTTGGTTATTTGTCTATTGGCCTGGATGATAACCAATATTTTCTGTACTTTTCCAGAAAGAAACAGTACTCAAGTATGGCATGGCCTGTTGCCTTTTGAAAGTCAACGAAGGGCCAGGTAGGTGGCTCAGTGGGTAGAAAGCCAGGCCTAGAGTTGGGATCTCCTTGGTTCAAATCTGATTTCAGATACTTCTTAGCTCTGTGACTTCTGGGCAAGTCACTTAACACTCATTGTCTAGCCCTTATTGCTCTTCTGCATTGGAACAAATACTTAGTATCAATTCTAAGACAGAAGATAAGGTAAGGGTTTAAAAAATTAAACAAAAAAATCAAAGTTTAGCATTACAGGAATTTTTCATTCTGTTCTATGGAGTTGGTTTCGTGAGATGAGATTTCACACAGCAAGAAATCATACATGAGAAAGAGGGAACAAAGGTAGGAAAACATAGTTTGTTAGCTCTCTTATGGGATCTGTTCCATCTTGGGGTTGGAGTTCACATTCCATGACAATGACTCCATGACTTGAAGGGGGGATAGGGATGCTAGGATTAGGGAAGGAACTATGGTTATCCCAGAAGAGCTAAAATTATTCCTCAGATCAGAGATCTAGATCTGGAAGAGATATCAGAGGCCATCTAGTTCAATTTCCTCATCTTATGGATATGAAAACTGAGGCCCAGGGAAATCAAGTGATCTTTTCAAGGTAGTTGAGAATCAGAGATAGGATTTGAATACAAGTCTTCTGTCTAGCACCAGGGTTCTTTCCTCTAAGCTGCCTGTAGCTGACTATCTTGGAGGTTCTATTTTGAGCATTTAGACAAAGGAAGAAAGAAATATTAAAAATAAATTAAAAGATTAGTCAAGAATCAGAGTATAGGGGTTTGAGGGTTGTTTTTTTCTAGAATTCTGACTTGTTTTTAATCATAAGTTTTCATTTTTTTTTTAAGATTGTAGCATAGAAAGGAACCATCATTTAATCTTGGCTTGGGCCACTGGTTTGTCCTGAATATTCAGTATTTATCTGCTTTTATAACTAAAAACTACAATGATAATAGCAGCAAGTAATGATAACATCTATATAACCTTAAAATGTTTTTTAAACCTGAAAACTGTCTTCGGTGTAGGAGAAATCCCTTCTTTTTCTTCTTCTCTCTCTTCTTTATATTCCTCCATAATTGACTCTGAAGAGTCAGGTTTCATTATTCTCTGATACTACTCCTTTCTGCATTCCCATATTGCTTGAGGTCTTTTCTGGAGGGTTGCTCATTTCAGCAGTCCCAGATTGCCTGGCATATGGCCTACAGAATCCTCTCTGTGAATGTTAGCAGATGCTTATCGGAGCATGTCAACAAATTTGCTCAGACATTTACAAATGTCCAGGCTGTTCTTCTCCCTCAAGTTTCCCTCCTGCACTTATGGGATGTAAGAGAGGGTGGGAGAAGTGAAACAGCAACAAAGGAAACCTCTAAGGTCTCATTGTTACCTCTCCATTGGTCCTCTGGGAGCATTTTAGTATTTTCAGATCCATTACCAAGTTGGAATCCTTCCAGGGTTGCTAACAGCTGGAGTCACTGGCAGTAGACTACAAGGTAGAGTGGCAGAAGCAAAAATGAGGGAGAGATGGAACCACCATTTGTTCATGCATGGTGCTTGCATTGTCTTTGGTTTCTCCCTTAGTTTCTTCACTTCTATCCCTCTGGCAGTAGAAAGGACTCAGCACTGGGGGAGGAACACTAAATTTACATTCAGAAAATCTGGATTCAAATTCTAGTTCTATTAGTTACTCCCTGTGTGACCTTGGAAAAGTCCCTCCATTTTTTGGGGGGGAAGGGTCTCAGTTTTGTCTCCTATAAGGGGAAGAAAAGGGAATAAACATTTATTAATAATTTTAAAAACATATTATTATATATTTTTATTAAATAAAATAAATTCATTAATAATTATTAATTAGGTATTCTGCTAAGTGTTTTAAAAATGTTTTCTCATGTGATCCTCCTAACAATCCTGAAAAGTGTTATTATAATCTTCATTTTTCAGTTAAGGAAACTGAGGAAAATATATTTAAAGCATACAAGTTTCTGTGCTGAACAAGGTTTTAGATTATGGAACCACAGAGTTATTGATTTAGAGCTAGAAAGGACCATTGATTCCACACTCTTTATTTAGAGATGAGTAAACAGGGACTCAGAGAGATTAAACAACCTGTTCAAAATCACACAGCTAGAGATAGGCTGTGAATCATGTTCTCCTAACTCTATTTCTAGCCCATTTTCTATTGCAATATGATGTATCTCTATTATTTCTAGAGTTTAATATGGAGTTCAGAAGCCATCCATTGACCTTAGAAGAACCTGTGCTTTGGGCTGGACTTTGTTCATGTTTTGAGAACTTAAAGACCAGGAAATAGATTTAGAAGCAAATGAAAGGAAATGTGTTGGTCTCCTGGCTGGCATTTCCACCTGAGAATGGTAGCAATTTATTAGATAACTGAGTCTTGAATGAGAAAATCAGCATTTTTTTTTTTTTTGCTGTTCTCACTTCCAACTCATCATCTCAGAATTGAGCTGGTAACTGATTAAAGTTCACCCTCAATTCAGCCACCAGTTTACCTGTTCCTTTGGGCAATAAAAGGACAAAACTCTTAGAAGACATTATCTTGCTGGTGCAGTTAAGTACTATATAAAAGTTCTCTAATAACTTAAAGATATATAGGTCTGCAATAACTGATCTGTTTAGAGTCATAATTCAGATGCATCAGCAGAACTCGGGAAAGCTTCCCTAGCATATTTTTACCCGTATATCCTATCTGTGAGAGACAGTGTTAGCCAACTCTCTTTTGGAGAAAAAATCATCCCCACATTTGAATTGAAAAAGAAAACCAAAAAATACTTTTACTTGAAAACAGCTCTTATCTTTTACTGGTTGTCTTAATGATAAACTTTAGATATTTACAAGGGTATTTTAAAATTTATATTTTGATGGTTAGCAATGAAATAAGCAGACATTCTTTTTGAAAGAAAAAGGGCACATGGATCTGGAGTATGAAGTTATCCACATCAATCTTTGGGGGTAGAGCAGGGGCAAGGAGAGAGAAAAAATAGTTACAGAATCCCTCCTACAAACTGTGACATATCTCAGTTTCCCTGAGCTCAAAGCTCAGTTATAATATTAATATTTAGTACATTGTCTCAGTAGTGTACAAAGTTGGACATAGTAATATGTTTAGTTTTACTGACACTTAGAGATGTCAGTTTTAAAGAAGGGGAAAGCAAAGAGGATTGGGAAGTGGCCTGCTTAATCTGGGTGAGATTTAAAAGAACATCATGAACAAAAATATCTGAGAAGCAGTGATATGCTTAAATGCCTGTGAGGCAACAACTATCATTTTAGTCTGAGTAACAGCTTCGAAAGAGAGGCAGAGTCAAGATGGCAGCTTGGAAGCAGCAAAAGTAGATTCCATTGAGAAAATGCTTCCAAAACCAATCTAAAACAAAGCACTTCAAGGGAGACAGAAAACTGCAAATCCAAAACAAGACAGAGCTGTGCGACCCTCCTGCTTGATTCTACTTAAAAGGTATGCAGAGAAGGTTGAATTTTCAGGTTTAAGGGGTAAAAAAAAGAAGGAAGGTCAGTGCCCCTCCCCCACCAATTATGTGGAGACTTGGGTTATTGGTGGGATCTCAGGGCTGAGGGTGGGATCTTAGGGTGAGGGTTCCAGCCTGGATAGAGTGCCTTGCTACCATAACTACATGAAGCTCAAGGATCTGATCACAGCTGGCAAGAAGGCAGCTAGAAGAGAGAAGTAGAGAAGAGGGCAAGCCTGGTTGCAGCCTTCAGACACCATACCTCCATGTTAGGCCTCTGGAAGTTCAGGCCTTAAGACACACTCAGTTCTGCAGATCCGCTCAACTGGCTTAATCCAGTTTATCAATAGTGCAAAGAATAAGCCTCCAGAGGGCAGAAAAGCTCAAAATCACAGAGCTACCAAACAACATGAAGAGCAATTATACAAAATAGACAGAAAGCCAAATACAACAAGACAGAACCAAATGTCTCTCCTACTTGGGCAAAGATGGAGAGACTTACTAAAAGCAAAAAGTTGGAGGGGAGGGTAAGAGGGACAAGAGAAAAGGCAAAATCAAAAGAGGAATTCAAAATGGAGGGGAATATATAGACAGTAATCATACCTGTGAATCTGAATGGTATGAACTCACCCATGAAAAGGAAACATATAGCAAAATGGATTAAAAACCAGAATCCTACCACATATTGTTTACAAGAAACACACTTGAGGCATGTAGACATGCACAGGGTAAAGGTAAGAGGATAGACCAGAATTTACTGCGTTGCAACTGAGAAAAAGAAGGTAGGAGTAGCAATTATGATCTCAGACAAAGCTAAAGCAAAAATAGATCTCATTAAAAGAGATAAGGAAGATAATTACATCTTGATAAAAGGCAGTATAAATAATGAAGAAATATCAATACTCAACATATATGCATCAAATGGTCCAGCATTCAGATTTCTAAAGGAGAAAATAAAGGAGCTTAAGGAGAAAATAGATAGTAAAATCATACTAGTGGAGGACTTCAACCTTCCCCTATCAGAACTAGATAAATTGAACCAAAAAAATAAATAAGAAAGAAGTAAGAGAAATTAATGAAATGTTAGAAAAATTAGAGCTAATAGATATCTGGAGAAAAATAAATAGGGATTAAAAGGAATATACCTTCTTTTTAGCAGCACATGGCACATATACAAAGACTATGTACTTGGGCATAAAAAGATTGCAAAAATGTAGGAAAGAAGAAATAAATGCAATTTTTCAGACCATAATGCAAGAAAAATCATAATCAATAAGTCCTTATGGAAAGGCAAATTTAAAATTAGTTGGAAAATAATCTAATTCCTCAAAACCAGTGGGCCAAAGAAAAAACCAAAAAAAACAGTTGCTGATTTCATTGAAGAGAATGACAATAAGCAAACGACATATCAAAATCTATGGGATGCATCCAAAGCATGCAACTTAAAAAAAAACTATAAAGAGAACAAATTTAAAATCCCCAGAAAAACAAATTGAAAATTCTAAAAATCAAAGGAGAAATTGATAAAATTGAAAGTAAAAGAACTATTGAACTAATAAATAAGACTAGAAGTTGATACTTTGAAAAAACAAAATAAAATAAAGTACTGGTTAAACCAATAAAAAAAAAGAGAAAAGAAAATCAAATTAACAGTATCAAAGATGAAAAGGGTGACCTCAACTTTAATGAAGAAGAAACTAAGGTAAAAATTAAGAGCTATTTTGCCCAACTATATGGCAATAAATATGACAATCTAGGTTAAATGGGTGAATATTTTCAAAAATATAAACTGCCTAGATTAAGAGAAGAGGAAAGGTAATACTTTAACAATCCGATCTCAGAAAAAGAAAATTCAAAAAGCAATCAAGGAACTCCTTAAGAAAAAATCCCCAGGTCCAGGTAGATACAAAAACAAATTCTACCAAACATTTAAAAAACCCATTAATCCAAATACTATACAAATTATTTGACAAAATAAGCCAAGAAGGAGTCTTACCAAATTATATTTATGACACAAATATAGCATTAATTCCAAAGCCAGGCAGACAAAAAACAGAGAAAGAAAACCACAGACCAATCTCCTTAATGAACATAGATGCAAAAATCTTAAATAAGATACTAGCAAAAAAGGCAACAGCACTATGACCAGGTGAGATTTATACCAGGAATGCAGGGATGGTTTAACATTAGGAAACCCATCCACATAATTGACCACATCAATAATCAAACCAACAGAAATCACATGATTAACTCAATAGATGCAGAAAAAGTCTTTGACAAAATACAACACTCATTCCTATTGAAAACAGTAGAAAGTAGAGGAATAGAAGGGTCATTTCTCAAAATAATTACCAGTATATATTTTAAACCATCAGCAAGCATCATTTGCAATGGGGATAAGTTAGAAGCCTTCCCAATAAGATCAGGAATGAAAGCAAGGATGCCCATTATCATGTCGATTATTTAACATTGTACTAGAAATACTAGCTCTAGCAAATAGAAAAGAAAAAGACATTTAAGAGATTAAAGTTGGCAATGAGGAGACTAAACTATCACTCTTTGCAGATTATATGATGTTCTACTTAAAGAATCCTAGAGAATCAACTGAAAAGCTAGTGGAAATAATCAACAACTTTAGCAAAGTTGCAGGATACAAAATAAACCCATGTAAATCATCAACATTTCTGTATATCTCCAGCAAAATTCAGCAGCAGGAGTTAGAAAGAGAAATTCCATTTAAAATTATTCAAGACAATATAAATATTTAGGGATCTATTTGCCAAGACAAACAGAGGAATTATATGAACACAACTACAAAATACTTTCCATACAATTAAAGCTAGATCTATATAATTGGAAAAAGATTCATTGCTCATGGGTAGGATGAGCTAATATAATAAAAATGACAATCCTACCTAAATTAATCTACTTATTTAGTGTCATATCTATCAAACTATCAAAAATTTTTCATAGAATTAGAAAAAATTATAACAAAGTTCATCTGGAAGAACAAAAGATCAAGAATGTCAAGTGAACTAATGAAAAAAAAAAGTGAATGATGGAGGTGTAGCAGTACCAGATCTTAAACTGTACTATAAATCAGTAAGCATCAAAACAATATGGTACTGGCTAAGAGACAGAAGGGTGGATCAATGGAATAGACTAGGGGTAAATGACCTCAGCAAGAAAGTGTACAATAAACCCAAACATACCAACTTTTGGGACAAGAACCCACTATTTGACAAAAACTACTGGGTAAATTGAAATACAGTATGAGAGAGATTAGGTTTAGATCAATATCTCACATGCTACCTATACCAAGATAAATTCAAAATAGATAAATGACTTAAATATAAAGATGGAAATTATAAGTAAATTAGTTAAACATAAAATAGTGCACCTGTCAGATTTATGGAAAAGGAAAGAATTTAAGACCAAGCAAGAAATAGAGAATATTACAAAATGTAAAATGAATGACTTTGATTATATCTAATTAAAAAGTTTTTATACAAACAAAACCTATGCAACTAAAATTAGAAGAAAAGCAACAAACTGGGAGAACATTTTTATAACAACACTCTCTGACAAAGCTTTAATTTCCCTTATATATAAGGAACTAAGTAAAATTTACAAAAAAAAACAAGCCATTCCCCAATTGATAAGTGGGAAAGAGACATGAATAAGCATTTTTCAGATAAAGAAATCAAAACTATCAATAAGCACATGAAAAAGTATCTTAATCTCTCATAATTAGAGAAAGTCAAATCAAAACAACTCTAAGGTATCGCGTCATACCTAGCAGATTAGCCAATATGACATTAAAGGCAAATAATAAATGTTAGAGGGGATGCAGCAAAACTGGGACACTAATACACTGATGGTAGAGTTGTGAATTGATTCAACCTTTCTGGAGGGTAATTTGGAACTATGCACAAAGGGCTTTAAAAGACTGCCTATCCTTTGATCCAGCCATACTACTGCTGGGTTTGTACCCCAAAGAGATAATAAGGAAAAATATTTGTTCAACAATAACAATATTTATAGTCACACTCTGTGGTGACAAAAAATTGGAAAAGGAGGGGAGGCCCTTCGATTGGGAAATGGCTAAACAAATTGTGGTATCTGATGGTGATGGAATATTATTGTGCTGAAAGGAATAATGAACTGGAGGGATTCCATGTGAACTGGAATGACCTCCAGAAATTGATGCAGAGTGAAAAGAGCAGAACGAGGAGAACATTGTACACAGAGACTGATAAATTGTGGCACCATTGAATGTAATGGACTTCTCTACTAGCAGCAATGCAATGATCCAGGATGATCCAGAGGAACTTATGAGAAAGAATGCTATCCACATCCAGAGAAAGAACTGTGGGAGTAGAAATACTGAAGAAAACATATGATCAATCATGTGGTTCTATCGGTATATGATTGAGGATTTTGACTTTAAATGATCTCTCTACCATAAATATGAATAGCATGAAAATAGGTTTTGAACAATGATACATGTACAACCCAGTGGAATTTCTTGTCAGCTCTGGGAGAGAGGAGTGAAGAGGGAGGAAAATCATGACTAATGTGCCCATGGAAAAATATTATAAATTAATTAATAAATTAATTTAATAATATTAAAAGAGTAATAGCCTCTTCACACTGGGCTTCCTCTTTTAAAAATATTTTTATTTTTTTCTAGATTACATGTTGATACAATATTTTAAAATAACAACTTTTCTGAAATTTTGCAATCCATATTCTTTTTCTCCCTACTACCCTTCTCTCTTCCTTCCAAAAAAGGCAGGCAATATGACATAGGTTTTACATGTTATCATAGAATCCATGTTATCATGTTTATCATGTTAAGAAATGATACATATTATTTACACTAGAGAAAAATTTATGGAGGAAATAAAGCAAAGAATGATATGTTTCAATCTGCATTTAGACTCCATCTATTCCTTCTATGGTGGTGGATAGCTTTTTTGTTGAGTTCCTTGAAGTTATCCTGGATCCTTAGCTTGTTGATAATAGTTAAGTCATTCACAGTTGATCATCATATGATATTAATACTGTGTACAACATTCCCCTGGTTTTGCTCACTTCACTTTGTAGCACTTCATATAAGTTTTTCCTGTTTTTTTTTTTGTGTGTGATCATCTTATTTGTCGTTTCTCATGATAGAATAGTATTCCATTACAATGATATACCACAAATTGTTCAGCTATTGCTCATCTCTTAGACATGCCTTCAGTTTCCAGCCTTTCTTTTTGATGGTTTATCTTCATTAGTGCTTTTATCCTTCTCCTCTTCTTCTCCCACCCTCTCACTGTAGTTAGTACATTTTCACTTCCTGTTCACTTTCAAATTATCTCATAAATTCATTTTGTAGATTTTTATATTGACTTGAAAGTGCACTTTTAATTTCCTTAAGCCAAATTTAAACTTCATGAGGGCAGGGCTATTTTATTTTTGTCCCTGTATCCCCAGTGCCCAGGGTAGCTAGGTGGCACAGTAGATAGAGCACCAGTCCTGGAGTCAGGAGTACCTGAATTAAAATATGGCCACAGACACCTACTGGCCATGTGAATCTGGACAAGTCACTTAACCCTATTAATTTCATTTTATTCCTCATCTACAACAACATTCCCCATGTCTGATAGAGTGCTTGGTATATAGTAGGAGTTTAATAATTTTTTATTGATTGATTGTCCACCATTGTAGAAGTACATTTCTATGTGAATCTTTCATCCAGAGACTGTTCAAATGATCTTAATATTACATTGAAGACAATTTACCTTTTTTGTTCTACTGAGTTATTGCAAAGTTCTTCTAATCTACAAGGCTCTGAAACTTTATTTGCTTTCAGAACCTCATATTTTGAATTTAATAGCTATATTTGATGAAATCTTATGCTTTATCGACCCTTGTAATTATTGAAAAAATTCTATCGCAAGAATTTAACTGCACACATGCTAGAAGCAAAAAAACATACTATACTAAATTAATGACTAATCTCAAGCTCTTCAATTTTAAACAGAGACTGTATTATCTTTTTCTTATTAAACTGGCTCACCCATGCAGCATCTTTTAAAATTTGCATTGCAAAGTATCACAAATCTATTTTTTATTAATATTATAGCAGAAGTCATAGCAGTGGAATCTAAACACTTAGACAACTGCTGTGGAAGCAGGTTTTAAAATAGCTTCCTTACTTAAGGGGCTAAAACAAATAAATTGCAAGGAATAACTATAAAATATTTGTGGCCAGGAGGAGATAATATCATGTATCAATATATTTTTCTTGAGCACTGACTACATGCCCAGCTCTGTGCTAGGCACTAGAATAGAAATTCAAAACCCATGCCTTTATTTTTTTTAATTTAAAATTTTAAAATTTATTTATTTATTTTTTACATTAAAATACCCAAGAAACTCCCTCTCTAGCCACAACTATCCTCTCTATCTCTATTCCCATTAGAGAAGGCATCATTTGACAAAAAGATAAACGTACATATAAAATATGTTTTGCTTATTCTTATTTACTATGGTTTCCTAGGTACTGCTCATTTCACTCTTCATAACTTCATGTAGGATTTCCATGTTTTATTTTTCTCTTGCCAAAATTTCATATTTTTACTGGTTCCATTAATTGCATGTTCCTGTTAAATAAATCATTTGGGCAGTTAGAGGAACCAAAACAACACAATTAACTTTTCTAACTTACTGTATTATTATGGCATTATGGCATAAGCATTTAAAACGAATTTAGAATATTTTCCCATGGTTACATGATTCATGATTCCTCCCCTTTTCTCTCCTCCCTCCCAGAGCTGACAAGCAATTCTACTGGGTTATACATGAATTATTATTATTCAAAACCTATATCTATGTTACTCATATTTGCAGTCAAGTGATCTTTTAACATCAAAACCCTAATCATATCCCTATTGAACTACATGATCAAACATATTTTTTTCTGTATTTCTGTTCCCACAGTTCTTTCTCTGGATGTGGACAGCATCCTTTCTCATAAGTTCCTCTGGATTGTCCTGGGTCATTGCATTGCTGCTAGTAAAGAAGTCCATTACATTCGATTATACCACTGTGTATCAGTCTCTGTGTATAATGTTCTCCTAGTTCTGCTCCTTTCACTCTGCATCAATTCCTGGGGTCATTCCAGTTCACATGGAATTCCTCCAGTTCATTATTTTTTTTAGCACAATAGTACTCCTACATTAGCTATGTTGCAAAAATAGCAAGGAACACGAAAGTGAAAAATATGCTTCAACCTACATTTAGAGTTCATTAGATTTTCCTCTGGAGATGGATATAATTTTTTTCATCATGGGTCCTTTGGAATTGTGTTTAATCATTGTATTAATCAGAGTAGCTAAGTCATTCACAAGTTGATCATTACTGAGTACAGTGTTTTGGTTCTTCTTATTTCACCTAGCAAGAGTTCATGTAAGTCCTCCTAGTTTTATCTTTTTTGTCCCAGCTTTTTCTAAAGCCTCTGTGCTCATCATTTCTAATAGCACAATGGTATTTAATCACAATAATATGCCATTTCCCAACCTATGATCATCCTTTCAATTTCCAGTTCTTTGTCACTACAAAAGGAGCTGCTATAAATATTTTTGAACATATAAGTCCTTTTCCCTTTTTTCCTTTATAGCTCTTTAAGATACAAACATAGTAGTATTGGTGGTCCAAAGAATATGCACAACTTTGTAGCCCTGTGTGTATTGTTCCAAATTATTCTTTAGAATTGATGGAGCAATTCAAAACTCCATCAACAATGCATTAGTGTCCCTATTTTTCCACATCTCCTTCAGCATTTATCATTTTCCTTTTCTGTTACACTAACTGAGTCTGGGAGGGTATAAAGTGGTATTTCAGCATTCATTTCATTTGCATTTCTTTAGCCAAGAGTTATTTAGAATATTTTTCACATGATTATTGATAGCTTTGACTTCTGTAAACTGTCTTTTGCTAAGTTTTGATCATTTATCAACTGAAGAATGGCTCTTACTTTTATAAGTTTGGTTCATTTCCTTATATATTTGAGAAATGAGGCCTTTATCAGAGAAACTTGATGTAAATTTTTTTCCTATGATCCTCTCTGTCTCTTTTTTGATTATCAACTCTCTCTTTATCCATAGTTCTGACAGATAAAATTTTCCATTCTCTCTCTCTCTCTCTCTCTCTCTCTCTCTCTCTCTCTCTCTCTCTCTCTCTCTCTCTCTCTCTCTCTCACACACTTTCTGTCTCTGTTTCTCTCTCAACATCCCTTACCTTCTGTCTTAGAATTGATACTAAGTATTGGTTCCAAGACAGAAGAACAGTAAAGGTTAGGCAATTGGGGTTGTCACTTTCTCAGTGTCCCAGAGCTAAGAAGTACCTGAGAACAGATTTGAATCTAAGGCCTCCTGTAATTAGTCCTAGCTTTCTATACATTAAACCTCTCCATGTTATCTTAATTTGCTTATATCACTATTTATGACTAAATCATTTTTCCATTTTGACCTTATCTTATATGATGTGACATATTGATCTATGCCAGTTTCTTCCAAAATGTTTTCAAGTTGTCTGAGCAATTTTGGTTAAATGGTGGGTTCTTACTCCCAAAGACCCAGTCTTTGGGTTTATCATATTACTATAACCATTTACTACTGGGTATTGTATGCCTACTCTATTCCACTGACCTATCACTCTATTTCTCAACCATTACAAGATTGTTTTGATGATTAATTCTTTTAAATATAATTTGAAATTTGGTACTGCTGGGTGTATAAATGGAGATTTTGAACCTTTGGACTTCATCCCCCAGAAGTCCCTTAGTATTTCCCCAAATTCCCCTTAATCTATCCTCTGCATCTATGTTTGCATGTTCACATTATTGTTTTATAAGTTCTGTAGCTCCTCCCTCCCACTCTCTCTTCTTTCAGGAGTGGGCTGGGTGGTTTATATAGCTTTTTTACTTTAATTACTATTAACAGAAGTTTTAAAATATAATACTTAGTTATTGAATATTAATTTTAATTTCCACATTAACTTCCCTCATATTACTTTCATTGACTTCTATTTTGACCTTTTATTCTTCCAGATGAATTTCATTATTTTTTCTAGCTTTATAAAAAAATTTGGGGGGATTTGATTGGCGTGGCAGTGAATAAGTAAGTTAACTTAGGCAGAATTGCCATTTTATTATTTTGGCTTAGCCTACCCATTGGCAATGAATATTTCTCCAGTTATTTAGATCTGTTTTTATTTGTATGAAAATGCTTTGTAATTGTGTTATATAGTTCTTGGGTTTGTATTGATAGATATAATTCCATTTATTTTAGTCATTTTAAATGGAATTCATCTTTCTATACCTTCCTATTGGATTTTGTTAGTAATATATATAGATGCTAATGATTTATAAATATCCTGCAACTTTGCTAAAGTTGTTAATTGCTTCAATTACTTTTTAGTTGATTATTTAAAATGCTCTAAATATAAACATATCAGCAAAGAGTGATATAGTTTTGTTTCCTCATGGCTTATTTCTATTCCTTCCATTTCATTTATTATCTGATTGCTATAGCGAGAATTTAAAAAATATATTAAATAATAGTTACAATAATGGATATCCTTTCTTCTCATCTGATCTTATAGAGAAGGCTTCTAGTTCATTCCCATTAGAGATAATGCTTGTTCTTGATTTAAGGCATATGCTAATAATAATTTTGGCAACTAGATGGCACAGGGGTCAGAGCACTGACTCATCTCTATGAGTTCAAATCAGGCCTCAAACACTTAATATCTGTGTGATCCTGAGTAAATCACTTAAACCTGTTTCCCTTAGGTCCTCATCAGTAAAATTAGCTGGAGAAGGAAAGGGCAAACCACTTCAAGTGTCTACCAAGAAAACTCCAAACAGGGTCAGAAAGAGTCAGAAATAACTAAAAAATGATTGAAAAAAATTATTTAAAGAAAGGCACCATTTATTCTTATGTTTTTTAATGTTTTAAATAGGAACAGATGTTGCATTTCATTAAAAGCTTTTACCACATTTATTGAGACAATCATTTGATTTCTGTTAGTTTTGTTATTAATAATGTCAATTATGCTGATATTTTTCTAACATATCAACCTAAACAACTTATTCCTGTACCATTTATGTATACTTCTATCTATTGTGATAATCATAACAGTTTTAAGAGTTATAGATATCATCTTTCCATATAGGAATTCATGCCATTTGACCTTATTGAAGCCCTTAAATTTTTTCTTTTTCATATTTACCTTTTTATATTTTTCTTGAATTCTCTATTTGGGCATCAAATTTTCTGTTTAGGTCAAGTCTTTTTTTTTTTTTTCAGAAATGCTTGGAAATCTATTTTATTAAATGACCATACTTTCCCAGTTTTGCTGGGTAGTTCATTCTTGTTTGTAGACCCATTTCCCTTACCTTCTGCAATATTATATTCCATGCTTCTTAGTCCTTCTGTGTGGATGCTGACAGATCCTGTGTAATCCTAATTGGTGCTCCATAATATCTGAATTGTTTCTTTCTAGTAGTTTGAAGTATCTTTTCCTTGACCTGGGAGTTCTTGAGTTTGACTATGATATTCCTGGGAGTTTTCAGTTGGGGATTTAGTGCCTGAAGTGATTTGTGGATTTTTTCAGTCTCTACTTTACCCTCATGTTCAAAGATTTCAGGGAAGTTTTCTTGATGTCTAGGTTTTTTTTTTCATGATTTTCAGATAGTAAGATGATTCTTAAAATGTCTTTCCTGGATCTATTCTCCAGGTCAGTTGTTTTTTTTCAATGAAGTGTCTCATATCATCTTCAATTTTTTCATTCTTTTGATTTTGTTTTATCATGTCTTGGTGTCTCATGAAGTCAGTTTCTAGCTGCCCAATTCTAATTTTTAAAGACTATATTTCTTGTGTAACCTTTTGATTTTCCTTTTCCTTTTGGTGCATTTTTTCTTTCAAGTCATTCTTCTCTTCCATTTTTTTGCATAGTTTTCTAACAAGTCAATTCTGACTTCCAATGTCTGTGTCTCTATTTCCAGATGACCTATTTTGTTTTTCAGGCTACTATTTTTTTTTTGCCATTTTTCTTCAACCTATCTTATTTGATTTTCAAATTCCTTTTTGAGGTCCTTCATAGCCTATATTCAATTCCCTGGGTTTTTTTGAGGCTTTGTTTGATGTTCCCTGGATCTCATTCTCATTCATTGGTTCTGTTCTTTGTTCCTTACCCAATAGAAGCTTTCAATTGTACCTTTTTTTCTCTCTCTCTTGTTTACTTATTTTATTTATTTTTTTTTCCTTCCACCCTATGGACTATATAGACTTGCCCCTCTGTTGATTTACAGAACCTGAGTATTTGAGCTGTTCTGCCCTAAGGCTGAATTTACTTTTTTCTTAATCCTTACCTTAATCATAGTATACTGAATTAAACTGGTTGAGCTAAGCTGCTGAACTGACCTGCTCTGGGGCAATATTTTTACTGTAACCAGCAGACAGAGGATGTCCAGCCAGGTTCCCCCCTCCACCTTATTCCTCTCTTTCAGTCCTTGTTATAGCCCTGGATCATGTGTGGTGGGTCAGGGGCAAACCCTCATGACTGCTTTCTCTACACAGGAGCTCACACATTCAACCTGGTCTTATCTCAGGGCCTCTCCCTTTCCCCATGAAAATAGATGAACCATGCCTACCTTTCAAGTTGTTTTCAGCGGGAGAGTCTCACGACTTCTTCTTGTTGAGTTTGGATTTCTTTTTTTTTTTTTAAGCATGATATAAATATTGGTTTGGAAGGATTGTTGGAGAGATTATGGCTTTAGGTGTTCCTAAGCCTCCATCTTGGCTCCACCTGATAGTTTTCTGAATATTGAACTAGACCTTCATTTCTGATATAAATTCTACCTGGTCATAGCATATGTCTTTGTGATTTATTGCTATAATATCCTTGCTAATAGTTCATTTAATTTTTTAGCATTAATATTAATTAGGAAAATTGGCCTATTACTTTTCTTCCTCTGTATTCACTCTTCCTATATAATATATAAATGGAATTATCCTCCTTTGTTCTTTTTAAATTAATTAATCAGGGACATGGAGGTCTTTTTTACCATTGAGATATGCAGAGATAGACCATGTCACAATGAAGGGAAATAGAAACCAGAGAGACAGGAATTGATGTGGAAAAAGGGCTTGTAAAAGGCAAGATAGAAAAACTGAGCATTCATTATGCATTGGATTCATTCTGGGTTGGAGCACTCTGAGTTGGAAAGCTCTCTGCATTTGGAAGGTATTTGGCTTCAGTGTCTTGCTTGGGTTGAAGAGAATTTTGCAGACTTTCACCTGGAGATTGGAACTTTGTCAGGGGAGTTAGATAGATTTCTTCAGAGCAGACTTAGAGTGGTAGGCTAGAAAATTCCCTATCACCTTCCTACATTTCCCTCTCTTTACTATCTCTATTTTGCTATAATAAAGCTACTAAAGCTACTAACAGCCAATGACAACCACAATAACTTTTTATAACTCTTAATTTGACCAAAACCACTTTTGACTCATATAATCAATACCATATATTTGCCATAAAAGGAATTTGGCAAGACTTGTTAGCCTATTTTTCTAAATAGTTTATATAGTATTGTGATTCATTGTTCTTTTAATGTTTGGTAGAATTCATCTGGCTTTGGAAATTTTTTTTTACAGAGTACATTGATGGCTTGTTCAAGTTCTTTTTTTTTTTAAAGATGGGGTTATTTAACTATTGTCTTTCCTCTTCTCTCAATCTAGACGATTTATATTTATTGTAAACATTTATCCATTTAACTTAGATTGTCAGTTTTACTGGCATGTGCTTGGACAAAGTAATTCCTAAGAAATGCTTTGATTGCACCTTCTTTGGAGGCATATACTAGTAATTTTGCCTTCTTTTTAAAAAATCAAATTAACCAATATTTTGTCTTTATTTTTAGTTTTTTTTTTATTAAACTATCTCCTTGGTTTATTTATTAGTTTAATGGTTTTCTAACTTTTGATTTTTATTAATATCTTCTTTGATTTCAGGATTTCCTTTTTGATGTTTAATTGGGTAATTTTAATTTGTTCTTTTTTATTTGTTTGTATCTTTAATTCATTGACCTATTCAATTCATTTCTCTCTTTTATTGAAGTATGCATTTAGAGATATAAAATTTCCCCAATGCATTCCTTTGGCTTCATCCCACAAATATTGGTATATTGTTTCATTGTTGGCATTATCTTTAATGAAATTATTGATTGTTTCTATGATTTGTTTTTTGGATGTTTCACTCTTTAGATTATCTTATTTCCAATTTATTTCCAACATAGCCTCTAATTGGATATAAGTTTTACAAAATGGCCTAGAATTTAATATTTAATATTTTTGATTTTCTGCCCTAATATATTGTCAAATTTCTGTAACAGTGTCCTATACAGTTGAGAAAAATATTTACTTCTTTCTAATCCCATTCAGTTTTCTTTAGAAGTCTGTCATATCTAACATGCCTAAAATTATATTTTTCTGCTTAATTTCTTTTTTTAATTTATTTTATGGTTAGATTTATCTAGCTCTGAGAAGGTAAAGTTGAAGTCTTTGATTAGTATAGTTTTATTGTCTTTTTCCATATGCAGCTTATTTGGTTGTTGGATTCTGGTTTCTAATCCAGTCTGCTATCCACTTCCATTTTATGTGTGAATGTATTTCATTCACATTCAAAGTAATGACTACTATCTGCATTTTCCATTCTGTTTTCTTTTGTTCTCACTTTCTCTCCTCCCTTTACCCTGTACCTCCTCAAAAGTTTGTTTTGCTTCTGACCACTGCCTCCCTTAATCTGTTCTCCATTTTATCCCTAAAATTCAATACCTAGTTGAAAGAATGTGTGAACACATGCATACACACATTTAGGTTTTGAATTACATATGTATGTGCATATATGCATATATATGCACATACATATGTAATTGTATGTGTATATATATGCATATATATATATATATACATATATATATATATATATCCTCCATGAGTCAATTTATTCATGAGCAAAGTTTAAGCATTGCCTGCCCCACTGTTTTCCCCTTAATTATGAAAGCCTTTCCTTGTATGCCTCTTTTATGTGAGGTAATTTCCCCCTTTCTAATTCTTCCTTCCTTCTTTTCCCAGGGCATTTTTCTCACTCTTTCTCTTTCTCACTCAACCAATATTTTGGAGATCTTTCCAACATAATTGATACCCTTCTATGCCTTCTGTATATGTATAGTCCTACTAACTATCCTAATAATGATAATATTCTTAAGAGTTACATATATCATTTTCCCATATAGAATATAAACAATTTAATCATATTAAGTATCTTATGAATTTTTTCATGGTTAACTTTTATGCTTCTCTTGAATTTTGTATTTGAAAGTTATATTTTCTATTCATTTCTGATTTTATCAGGAATGTTTGAAGAGCCTCTATTTTATTAAATATCCATTTTCCTTCCTGAAAGATTGATTATACTCAATTTTGCTGGTGAGGTAATTTTTGGATATAATACTAGTTCTCTTGCCTTCCAGAACATCAATTTTCAAGCCATCCACTCTTTTTAATGTAAGAATTGCTAAATCTTGTGTGATCCTGATTGAGGTTCCATAATATTTCAATGATCTCTTTCTGGCTCTTTGAAATATTTTATCTTTGAATAGAACCTCTGGAATTTCGCTATTGTATTTCCAAAAAATTTACTTTAGGGGTCTCTTTCAGGTAGTGATTGGTAAATTCTTTCAATTTACATATTACTCTTATGTTCTAGCATATTAGAATGATTTTCCTTGATAATTTCTTGAAATGTGATGACTAGGTTGTTTCTTTGATCATGGCTTTCTGGTAGTCCAATAGCTCTTTAAGTATCTTTCCTCAATTTGTTTTCTAGGTCAGTTGTTTTTCTTATGAAATATTTCACATTTCTTCCATTTTTTCCTTCTTTTGGCTTTGTTTTATTGCTTTTTGATATCTCATGGAAGCATTAGCTTCTGTTTGCCTAATTCTAATTTTTAAGGTCTATTTTTTTTATCAGTATAGTTTTAAATCTTTTTTTGCCATTTGGCAAAGTCTGTTTTTTTTTAACGTCTGTTATTTTCTTCAGTTTTTTTTTTTTTGGGGGGGGGCTCTTTTACCACAGTATTAATTGTCTTTTGAAGATTTTCTTGAATTACTCTCAATTATTTTCTCAAATTTTCCTGTATCACTCAATTCCTTTTGAAAATAAGTGTTTTGGTTTTTTTAGCTCTTCCATAAATTCTTACTAGACATGTCAAATTCACAACTTTTTTTTTCCTTTGCAGCTTGCTTGTAGCTGGTTTGACATTGTTGTTTTCTTCTGAGTTTGTGTCTTGATTTTACCTGTCACCATAGAAGATTTTATGTTGAAGTTCTTTTTTGTTGTTGTTGTTCTTTGCTTATTCTTCCAATTTATTTCTTGACTTTGACCTTTAAGTTAAAGTTGGGCTCTGTTCCCAGGGTGTGGATAGGCTTCAGATTTTCTTGCACTGTTCTTTTCCTATGTAGTTCTGGAGGGTTGGAAGTTTTCATTGCTTCCAAGATACTATGATCCTGGGAAAGAAGTGATACTATTTCTCATAAAGCCCTTCTCTCTTGGAACTGAAAACAATACTTTCCCTTAGATTTTCTGCTCCCTTGTGACTGAAAACAGTACTATTTATCATGAACCCTGTTCCCTTGATACATCAGGCACTCCTCTCTGCCTTAGAATTTTGAACTGGAAGTGAGATGGGGAATGGAGTTGACAAACAGAACCCTGTCCTGGGACCAGTGCTAGTATAAGGGTCCTCTGCATTCTCTTTTTGACAAATTACCAGATCACCTTAGTGTCTCTGATTTGAGAGCTCTTGAAGTTGCTACTGTTACTATTGCCACCTACAAGACTAAGTACCAATGTGGCAGTTCCAGGGCATCCGATACCCTAGTATCACAGATGTCTCCTGATCACCAAAGTTGTCTTGAATAGGAAAAAATGTCTCAACTTGACCTTTTGTTGGTTCTGCCCCTCTACAATTCAGTTTGAGAGATTTAAAGTTGTTTTGAGTGGAATATTGAAAGAGCTCATCAGCTTCCTCTTTTTTGCCATCTTGGATCTACCTTCAGATGTCCTAATTTTTTCATTGGGATTTTAGAATCTCTTTAATTCCTTGATCTAATCTTCCATCCATTGTTGTTTTCCCTAAAAGGAATTTTAAATGGTCTGTTTTTGCTCTTTTAGTAATATCAAGGACTTGAGCCATGGATATGCATATGTGACTATAAGATTTCAATACTTTAATGGATCTGTGATTTCCAAAATGTCACCCATGCCCTTTTATTCTGGGGGATTCTTGTCCATGTCCTTACATAACTTTTTCATAGTGGATTCAGCTAATGTGCCAGGACCCTTCCCATCTGTCTTCATATTATGAAGGTACTATTATATCCCACAGGCTGTATATGTTATCTTTCACTCTTACTAATTGACTGGTCCATACCCTTTTCCAAGTATATTCCTCCTTCATTATTTTATTTTATGTCTCTTATCTTGATATATATATATATATATGTATATATATATATATATCTTTCATATATAGTGTGTGATAGCCTCTGATCCACATCATTTATGTCTACTATATATATTTCCTTGAACCTTTTTGTTAACCTTCAATTCCAGTGCTTCAGAGACTAGGTGTAGATTATGGATATATCTGTAGTATATAGTGTATCAATGATAAACAATATTTACATATATATATATATATATATATATATATATATGTGACCTGTATTATATAGCCAAATCATCAGCTTTTGGGGTTTTCCACTCGAATGTATATCAAAGTCTTGACAATAAGAATCCTTTATTTTACCTGCGAGGATAACATCTTTTAAATGATTATAGAATTATTGAAAGAATAATAATGCAACTTTTGATTCAAGGAGATACCTGAAGTCACTAAAATCACTGAAGAGTTTGTCAAATGCAAATCCTATATCCTCTTTTCCTCTTATTCATTTCTGGGACCAGAGCATGTGCATATCTGCAGCATATGACCAAATCAGAATCTTGGCAATGAATTTTCTTCATTCACTTGGCTTTTTCTGTGTAGGTAGGTAGGCTGAATTCTTTTGAATTATAGATCTCATTTCGGAAACTAATATTTTAGGCCCTGATAGAATCAGCATAGGCAAATAAGAGTATCTGGGAAATTTTATTATCTCTAGTGAATTCTTTTTTAAATTTGTACTTTGTGTTGAATGTCTTCTGTAATAGAAGTAAATCTCACTCAATAATCCGAAGATTATATTGTTTTATCTTTTTTATCTTTCAAAGAATCTTGCATGACCCTTAAAAATGAGTGGGAGACATTTTGTTGGAGGAGAGTCTTGAAGGGGCATTTTACTGAATTAACACTTCACTGGATATATATCATTTCACTGATCTGGTATTCCCTCCAACATCTCTGAAAGTATTTAGATATACAGATTATAGTCTTTGGACGTTTTCCATCTTAATCTGGAAATATATTTGAAACAAGTTTTTTGTGATTTTTATATATAAGAGATGCTGTAGGGGTCAAAAGAGAGCCTGGGGATGACTAGGGTATTATTAAATAAATTCACCTTCTCTTATTTTAGCATAACTGTTTTTCTTTCTTATAAGAAAGGGTTAAGTTCCAAGGGTAATAGGTGGAAGCAGGGAAAATTTATCTAGAAATGATTTTAATGTAAAACAAAAGGCATCAGAAAAACTTATTTTACAAAACCACAAAAATGTACTTTCTGGGTTCCGGGTTAAGATGGCGGCAGAGTAAGAAGCAGCTCTTAACCTCTCCTGACCGAAACACACAAAACTCCTCAAGGGGACATAAAAACAAGTCCAGACGAACGGAGGAACCCCACAACAGGGCACAGCGTGGAAGGTACGTGGAATCGAGACATTTCCAGGCTAAAAAGGGCTCTCCTTAAATCGCGAGCTGAGCAACCGCCCCACCCCCACCCCCTCCACACTCACCTATAGCTTCGAACCCAGCTAAAAAGAAATAGAGCAAGTTTGGGGCACCCATCGAGTCATCAGCAGCTCCGGGACCTGTTCCTGAGAGCAGCAAGACTTAGGACTCCATTAAGTCAAGAACGCACGCGAAAGCTGAGCGCACGCGCGGGAGCAGAGAGTGGACGCTGGGCGCGCAGAGTGCCGGCTGAGCAGAGGCGTGGGTGCCGGCTGAGCAGAGGCGTGGGTGCCGGCTGAGCAGAGGCGTGGGTGCCGGCTGAGCAGAGGTGTGGGTGGAGACAAACACAGCCAGGAACTAAAGCCTAAGTGGGGAACCAGTGCAGACGGGTATACGACTGTGGAAGCAGCGCCCTGAGACTTGTAAAGAAACTTCCTGCAGAGGATCAAGCAAGGGAATCCACCAGGGGGCTTGACCTTGGAAAAAACTAGAACTCAGACCTCAGGACTGAGCGCGAGGATAAACCTGAGAAGCTGCTGGGCTAATGATGGCTAA
>NC_058130.1:354287329-354288732 GCF_016433145.1 Gracilinanus agilis | reverse complement strand
CTGGAAAGCGAGGCTCAGAAACCAAATGAACTGATAAGCAAATTGAACACAAGAAATGACCAGATTGAAAAGGAATACCAGAAGATTATGGCCGAAAACAAGAAGATTATGGCCGAAAACCAAAAGATTATGGCTGATTACCAGAAGATTATGGCCAAAAACCAAAAGATTATAGCCGAAAATCAATCCCTAAAGGCTAGAATTGAGCAAGCAGAAACTAATGATCTCTCAAGACAACAAGAACAAATAAAACAAAGCCAAAAGACTGAAAAAATAGAAGGAAACATGAAATATCTCAATGAGAGAGTGACAGACCAAGAAAACCGGTCTAGAAGAGACAATTTGAGAATAATTGGTCTTCCAGAAAAACCAGAAATTAATAAAAACCTGGACTCTATACTAACAGAAATAATTCAGCAAAATTGCCCTGAAGTCCTACAACAAGAGGGCAATATAGACATTGAAAGGATTCATAGAACACCTGCAGCAATCGATCAAGAAAGGAAAACACCAAGAAACATCATTGCAAAATTCAAGAGTTTCCAAGCAAAAGAAAAAATCTTACAAGAAGCCAGAAAGAAACAATTCAAATATCAAGGAGCAACAATCAGGATCACACAGGATCTGGCAGCCTCAACACTAAAAGACCGCAAAGCGTGGAATACAATATTCAGAAAGGCAAGAGAGCTGGGCCTGCAACCACGGATCAACTACCCATCAAAATTGACTATATATTTCCAAGGGAAAGTATGGGCATTCAACAAAATTGAAGAATTCCAGGTATTTGCACAGAAAAGACCGGGGCTAAATGGAAAGTTTGATATCCAACCACAAAAATCGAGAGAAACCTGAAAAGGTAAATAAGATACAGAGGGGAAAGAAAGAAAACTTATAATTTTTAAATTTGCCTTTTTAAGGGCCTCAGTGAGATCTAATTATCTGTACTCCTTTGTAGAGAAATATTATGTTTAATTCTCTGTAGTAAACTCTATTCACTATTATAATATTCACTATTATAGTAATCAGAAGAATAATTAACAGGGTGAGGGTGGAACACTAAATAATCTAAGATGGCATGGGGGATGGGAAGGAGGGGGAGAATAGCAGGGGACACCAAGAGAAACTTGAGCGAATAAGAAAATAGAATATTCTATTTCACACAAAGAGGGCATGGGAGAGAGAGGGGACAAATACTATTATAAGAAGGAGAGGAAGAGAGCATAAAGAGGTAATAATCAAACCTTACTCTCAGTGTAATCAACCCGGAGAGGGAAGAGTAGCTATACTATCCATTGGGAAATAAAACTCTTATCTTACCCTTCTGAGGAAGTTAGAAGGGATAAACCAAGGGGAGCAGGGGAGTGGGGAGAACAAAAAAAGGGAGGGGAGAAGGGGGAGGGAAT
>NC_058130.1:354219321-354282337 GCF_016433145.1 Gracilinanus agilis | reverse complement strand
GGGGGGGGTTCGGGGGGGGTTGAAGGGGAAAGGTGGAGCATGAATCATGTAACCATGTCAAAAATGAATATTAATAAATATTAATAAAAAAAATGTACTTTCTCAGCTGATTATCTGTAATTTGAAATCAGCTTGGAAAATATGGTAGCAGCAGAAAGAAGCCAGAGGAGTTTGTCACTTGTTGGTAATGATAAAGTTGCATATTGGCAAAAAAGAGTGATCTGGATAGTCATAAAATGGCTAAAAAAGTGTCATTAAAGTATTGTAGGGGGAAGACAAATCTTAAAGTAATGGCAAAAGTCACAGAAACTAAACAAACATTAAAACCCATGACTCCTTGTCAGAGTAAAAGATAAATTGGCAATGAAAAGGTAGTATTTTCCTGAGCAGTCATTCACTGCATTTATTAGGACAATCTTTTTAGAATGTTTCTTTCAGAAGCTTTATTCCTGGCCCATTCTGCTTTCCTAATCATTCCCTTTCCAGTCATTCAAATCATTCCTTTCTATTGGTCCATTTTCTCTTGTGGATTTTGAGTGTAGAATGGGGACATTGGCTCCATAAGCAGCATTTTAGAACAACAGATTTATTTTCTATACATTCTTGGGAACCACTACATAGGTGTTGGGTATGAATCACATGTGATTTTTCCAGTGTCAGAATTTCAATTTCAGTGAATGGCTCACTGAAAAGGATGAAAAAAATGTTCATTTTGCTTTAAATTTCCATATGTTGGAGTGATGGGTAGGTAAAGTGACCTTCATGAAAGAGAAGATTACTACTACTACTAACTCTAACTCTAATTCATATGATGCTTTTAAGATTCCCAAATATTTTTCTCACAAGTGCAATGTGAGAATAGTTTGCCTGTCAGATCTATGGAAAATGAAAGAATTCATGACTAAGCAAGAGAGAGAGAGAGAGAGAGAGAGAGAGAGAGAGAGAGAGAGAGAGAACATTACAAAATGCAAAATGAATGATTTTGATTATATTAAATTAAAAAGGTTTTGTACAAACAAAACAAATTCAATAAAGATTTTTAGGGAAGCAATGAACAAGAAAAGTATTATATTGTATTGTATTTGATTAAATATAAAGAACTAAGTCAAAATTATAAGAATCCAAGTCATTTATTAATTGATAAATGGCAGTGTTAAGAAGAAGAAATCAAAGCTTTCAATAATCACAAGAGATAAAAAATGGGAAAGGACCTGTTTGTACAAAATTATTTATAGATGCACTTTGTGTGGTGGCAAAAAATTGGAAACTAATGAGATGTCCCTCAGCTGGAGAATGAGTGGACATACTGAGGTATATGATGATGATGGAATACTATTTTGCTATAAGGAATGATGAAAAGGATAATTTCAGAATAACTGGAAAGACCTATATGAACTGATGCATAGTGAAATAAGCAGAATCAAGAGGACATCCACAGTAACTGAAATATTTTGGGATGATCAAATACAATAGACTTTGCTACTGACAGCAATCCAGGACAATTTTGAGGGATTTATGAAAAAAGAATGCTATCCACCTCCAGAGAAAGAACTGTTGGAATATAAATGCAGATGAAAACATAGGATTTATCACTTGTTTATTGGGGTATATGATTTGGGGTTTTGGTTCTATAAAATTATTTGCTTACAAAAATGAATAATATGGAAACATGTTTGTGTGATAATACATGTATAATCCAGATTGCATTGTTTGTCGACTTCTGAAGGAGGTAGGGAAGAAAGGAGGGAGACAATATGAATCATATAACTTTGGATGACATGTAGAAATTTTTTATTAAAATAAAATAAAGAAAAAATATTATTAAAAAAACTGTACTTCGGTAGATAGTATCAATATTATTTTCATCTCACAGAACCAGAGACCTAGAGTTGGAAGGGATCTTGGGAGTCATTTAGTTCAATATTCTAATTTGCAGATGAGGAAACTGAGGCGTAGGGAAGTTGAGGGACTTGTCCAAAATCACATAGATAGTAAATAAATTACAATTTGCAACTAGGTAATGTGACTCTAAAGAGACCTTTTCTATTTACTTTTCTCTTGTCTTTTTTTCTTTCTTCCCTTGTTTCTTAGTTTCTTTTTTTGATATTTGTTTCTTCTTTCTTTCATTCTTTCCTTCTTTTTTTCTTCCCTTTGACAATCTAGTAAAGCCTATGAAACCCTCCTGTTTTTAAATGTAAAAATAAAATACATAAATTACCAAATAAATCAATTCTATTGAAATATAGTTACCATTTTTCAAAAGTTTATAGACTCCAGTTCAATTTGGGTTTTCAGCATTTTTTTTGGAATAATGATCTTCTATCCTTCAAAATATGAAACCTTACAACCATCTAATCCTTTATACTTTTTTAAAGTTACTTTTACATATTCTCTTACTTTAGCCTCCTGTTTATTTAAATTATTAAAAAGTCTTAACCTATCATACAAATTAGCAATTCTCTGACACCAGAGCGAATGGAATGTTCAGATATTTCCTATCAATTTTTTTAAAGTTTACTCTTAAATTGTCATTGATTCTCTTCATTGTCCTTTCTTTAGGAAGAGATGAGGGGAAGCAAGAAGATAAATTTCAAGAACTGATTGTGGGAAAAGAAAGAGAATATAACAGTACCAACCAAGAGAAAGAAGGAGATCGTGGTATGATTACCCAAGTGTCTTAAAATCTACTGTCTTTGGGCTTTAGTTTGAAGAAGAAGGAGTAAAGTAAAGGTGTGTCTTCAAATTCCAATTACTCATATTGAAAGACTGAAGAAAAAGGGATGACTTTTTGTTGTTAATGATTTTTGAATACTGGAAAGGGAACCCTATAAAAATCATGTACTGTATCAGATTGCACTGGGGAGGATAAATACTTAGGACATACTAGGGAGTTAAAGAATAAATAGAAGCCCTAAAGAGTATCAAAGGAACTCTTATACTTACAAAACAGAAATTAATGGACTTGGGGGCATTAAAATACTACAAAATATGTGAGAAATGGTTCTAGAGGAAAGCAGAGGTATTGTGCAGAATGATTCATATAATATACCGCTGTTATCAGTCAATATCAAGTTCTAGGGAAGAGGTCTTTAATTTTATTTTATGTGTTTGCCATGTCCACTTTTCTCAGTCTGGTAAAGCCTATATAGATCTTTCTTAGAATAATGTTTTTAAAGGATTAAAACAAAATACATAGGATTACAAAGAAAACTGATTTTATTGAAATATAAATTTCAATTTCTTAAAAGTTCATTGGCCCCAGACTGTAATTTAGAGTGAGAGAAAATACTTGCCCAAAATAAAGGTGAGGTGAAGAGGCCACGTAAAGATTTTGAATTTATGTTTGTACCACAGCATGACTTCTGAAGTCAGGTTAGCTATGATTCTGAGGGAAACATGAAATAATAGAAAGGAAACTATATTTGAAATCAGAAAGCCTTGGATTCAAATCCTTCCTCTGATCACATTGGCTTTGTGATTCTATGTAAATAGCTTAACTCTTCAGTGTCTTAGTCAATTCTCAAAGACTGGATCAGCATCAATGAAAATAACAATGAAATCAGTACTCCAATCTCTTTCTCTACTTCTTTTGGAGGAATAACAGTGATAAAGGTTCAGTTAAAAAGCTTTTTATGAGATCATGTTAAAAGGAGAGGAAAAGAAGAAGAACAAAGAGTCATGATCTTGGGGGAGTTGATTCTGACAATATTTTTCTGTTACCTGTGTGTAGAATCCTATGCTGGCAGAGATGGAAAGTTTTGTCAAAAGATCATCCTTTCCCACTAATATACAACTATAATATACATTAAGTGCACAAGTGAGGTGCAATCAAAATAATTATAAAGTTCAATAATTATTATTCACTAGGGAAATCAGGAAAGGCTTTGTGGAGTAGCCACTATTTGAACAGGGCTTTAAAGGATGAACAGTGCTTTGTAAAACTTGAACATACAAAATAATTGGAGAGGAATAAAAAATTCTAGGCAAAATAATACTCTAAATGACACAAATTGGGAAAACAATAAGATGCACATCAGAATGATAAGTAACCCATTTTGGCTAGAAAAGAGATGGAACATGTAGAGAGGAGGAGCAATAGAATTCCAGAATGATAGGGTAATGTCACAATGTGGAGCACTATGAATAGCAGGTCAAGAAGTATGACTTTATTCAATAAATTTAATTCAATAGTGGATAGCCATTGAAGGAGGTAAGATAGTAGAGAGCTTGAAAGGAGGAAGAATTGCATAGTAGAGGAAGAATTGCTCAGTGATAGAGTGCTGGTCCTAGGGCTAGGAACACTTTTTCTGAGTTCAAATCCATCCTCAGACACTTACTAGCTGTGTGATCCTGACCAAATTTGCCTCAGTTTCCTTCTCTGTAAAATGAGCTGGAGAAGGAAACGGCAAGCCACTCCAGTGTCTTTGCCAAGAAAACCCCAAATCAGTCACAAAGAGTTAGATATGACTTAAAAATGACTGAACAAGAGGTCAGAGATCCAATCTCTGCTGCATATTGCCAGTGTGACTTTAAATTAATCATTCAATACCCTTTGAATAAAGTCATTTAATTTCTGCTCTTATAGAATGGTCTAGATAAACTGAGATTCTCTGAAACTCTAAATCTGTGATCCAGTGGTCTAGTTCAATCCTCTCCTCTTTTAAAGGAGGTAATGGAAGCCCAGAAAAATTAAGGGATTTTAAGGCTAGAAGTGTCATGTATGTCATCATATAATGCTTAAAAAGCAAGACCCACACAGGAAAGCTAGGGAACACAGTGGACAGAGTGCTGCTGGCATGAAGTTAGGAAGATTCATCTTCCTGAATTCAAATCTGGTGTCAGATGTTTACTAGCTATGTGACCATGGGCAAGTCACTTAACCTTATTTATCTCAACCGTTCCTTTCCCCACCAAAAAAACAAACAAACTTGTCTGTTCATATCTTTTGAACATTTATCAATTAAGCAATGGCTAATATTCTTTTGTATTTGACAAAGTTATCAAGAAATTAAAGCTATATGTAATTATATAAAAATGCCTTAATCATTATTGATTAGAGAAATGCAAATCAAAACAACTCTGAGATATCGTCTCATAATCTATCAGATTGGCTAATATGATAAAAGGGCAAAGGGACAAATGTTTGAGGCAATGTGGGAAAATGTGAACACTGCTACCTTGTTGGTGGAACTGTGAATTGATCTAACATTTTGGGGAGGGAATCTGGAATTATGCCCAAACAGTCATAAAACTGTGTGCCTTTTGACCAAGCGATACTATTATTAGGTTTATTTCCTAAAGTAAATAAGGGAAAAAGGAAAAGGACCTACATGTTCTAAAATATTTATAGCAGCTCTCTTTGAGGTGACAAAGAACTAGAAATGGAAGGGATGGCCTACTGGAAAGAACCAGGGCAAATCTGTCACCAGAAGGGGCCTAGGTCCAAAGACAATGACAATGAAGACAATGTCTGTTGGACAGAAATACCCAGGATCTTCATAATTGATCCATTGAAGATCTTCTACCCTACATCTTTATCTTACAAATGTATTTACCATCTCATTCTAGAATTTGATCTTGGAGAGATATTTTTATGTTTTATTTTCCAAATTACATGTAATAACAATTTTAAATGTATATTTTCCTGAAATTACAATATCCAAATTGTCTCCTTCTCTCTCTTTCTTCCCCTCACCTGGAGATGGTAAGCAATTTGATTTGGGTTATGCATGCATTATCATGCAATATTTACTTAGATATTGGTCATCATTGTAAGAGAATATTAATATAAGTCTCAAATACCTGAATAAAAACACAAGAAACTAAAGTGAAAAATAGGATGCTTTGATCTGGCCAATAGTTCTTTTTCTGTGGATGGATAGCACTCTTTGTCATAGTGTTTCAGAATTGTCCTGGATCATTATATTGCTCAAAGAAGATAAATTTCTCAAAGTTGAACATTGTCCAAAACATTACTCTTAATATATACAATGTTTTCATGGTTCTGCTTATTTCATTTTGTAGCAGTTCATATAGGTCTTTATATATTTTTCTGAAATTATTCTGTTCATCATTTCTTACAGCACAATAGTATTCCATCACCATCATATGCCATAATTTGTTCAACCATTCTGCAATTAGGATACCTCCTTCATTTCTAATTCTTTGCTACCCCAAAAGAGGTGCTATACATGTTTTTGTGCAAGTAGGTCCTTTATCCCTTTTTAAAATCTCTTTGGGATACAGACCTCGTAGTTATATGACAGGATCAAAGAGTGTGCAGTTTTATAGCTCTTTGGGTATAGTTCCAAATAGCCTTTTAAAATATTTGGATCAGCTCACAACTCCACCAACAATGCATTAGTGTCCCAATTTTGCCACATCCCCTCCAACATTTATCATTTTCCCTTACTGTCATATTGGCCAATCTGATAGTCATACCTTAGGATTGTTTTAATTTGTATTCCTCTAATCAAGAGGAATTTAGAACATTTTTTTCATATGATTATTGAGAGTTTTGACTTCTTGATTTGAAAACTGCTTGTTCATATCCTTTGACCATTTGTCAATTGGGGCATGACTTGTATTCTTGTAAATTTGACTTAGTTCTCTCTATATTTGAGAAACAAGAAATTTGTCAGAGAAATTGGATGTAAAAATTGTACCCTAGTTTATTATTTCCCTTCTAATGTTGGTTACATTAGTTTTGTCAAAACCTTTTTAGTTTAATAAAATCCAAAAAAATTCATTTTATATCTTATAATGCTCTCTATCTCTTATTTGGTTATCAGTTCTTCCTTTCTCCATAGATCTTCCAGGTAAACTATTTTATGTTCCCCTAATTTGCTTATGGTTTCACCCTTGATGTCAAAATCACACTCATTTTGACTTTATCTTGGTATAGATGTGAGATATTGGTCTACATCCAGTTTCTGCTATTTTCCAGTTTTTCTAGCAGTTTTTCTCAAATAATGAGTTCTTATTCTAAAAGCTGGGGTCTTTGTGTTATCAAATAATAGGTTGCTAAGGTCATTTGTCCCTGTATATGGTGTATCTAATATATTCCATTAATCTACCATTTTATTTTTAGGCAGTACCAGATTATTTTCATAATTAATGCTTTATGGTACAGTTTGAGATCTGGTAAGCCTCTTTCCTTCACATTTTTTCATTAATTCCCTTGATATTTTTGACCTTTTGTTCTTCCAAATGAATTTTGTTATTTTTTCTAGTTCTATAAAATACTTTTTTGGTAGTTTAATTGGTATGGGCCTGAATAAGTATATTAATTTAGGTAGAATTGTCATTTTTATTACATCATCTTGGCCTACCTATGATAATTAATATTTTTCCAATTGATTCTGACTATGTGTAAAAAATGTTTTGTAATTATGTTCATATAATCCCTGTGTTTATCTTGACAAATAGATTCTTATGACTTTATCTTTCTTTTATTTTCTAGTGATTTGGAAAGAAAACCAAATCTTCTCTCAGAATGCCTCATAAAGTACCATCATAAAGTACCACTTTTCTGGTCCCCTTGTCTGATAGTGCCCTCCCTCCCAAACTACCTCACATTTTAAACTACTTTGCTATTATTTGTTTGTATTCTCTTAAGTAGGTATTTAATTAGTGCAGATTTATTGATCTGAGTGAAACCGCATCCAAGTGGAAGACCAAAAGTTTCTGGGAAAGAATTACCTAATCCATAGGAAGGCGGGCATCAGTGAGGGGCAGTGACTACTTGTCCTTTTCACTGATATAACAATAATGTTATCACCATCATCATCTTCATCATCATCATCTCTCTCTCTTTCTCCCTTCTCCACCCCCCCCCCCCAACCAGTGCCATGAAAATTTAATTTGCCAGTGTTGTGGAATGGAGGGATTTGAGTAGGGAAAGAGAAGAGACTAAAAACCTGGCTAGGATTTAGCATCCATCTAGGTAAGGGCTAATGAAAGTAAGATGGTGAGAGTAGAAAAGTAGAAAAGGAATGGATATGAGTGACTTAGCTAATATTGAATTTCGGAGCTGGAACTAGAGGGGGAAGCAGGCAGAGATTTTTATCAGGGTTTCGAAATTTAAAGCTCACTGATAACTCTCCTACTCCTCTGGCAAGTTGGAGCCACAGAACTTAATGCCTTATTAGCAAGAATATTTTTTAAGTAATAATGATAATAGCTATTATGTATGTAGTGACCTAAGGTTATAAAGAAATTTATGTATGCATGTTATATTTTTGGACCTCACAACTACCTTATGAAAAAGGGGCTATTCTTATTTCTAGATAATAGAAATAATGTTAATTGATTTGCCTGGTGATTTGCTCATATAGCTAAGTTGTCTAAGGCATTATTCTGACTCATGCCTGACTCCAAGGCCCAAGGAACCAGTATGGTTTACTTCCTACCCCTTTCCTACCTTATTCCCTGGTGGACCAAATTCCAAGTGAGGTACTTCCTGGCCTGCTTCTCCTCTGCTTTTTCCCCAAGGGAGATCACAATGATTCTGTAAATGGTGATATGGGACTGTGATTCAGAGACTAGAACTATATTTGCAGATATGTGAGTTGTCTGTATAGAGATGATAGTTGAACCCTTGGGATCTGTTGAGATCAGAAAGAGAGAGTACAGAGAAAGAGGAAAAGGCTAGAAGCTGTAGGTACATACATGCATAAGGAATGGGACATGGATGAAAGTCTTCTCAGAAGCACTGTCATATGTTCTGGGTATCAATGTCCAGTATCCCTTCCATGGGGCCCTGTGTCCAATGTCTCATGTCTTTTCCCAGCCAATTGGAATTCTTTAAAAAGTTCGGTTAATAGTTCCATTTATGGAACCTAGTCTTTCTCAGTTTTCCTTTATAAACGGAGGTTGCTCATTTTAAATCCCCAGGAATCAAGGCTAATTGGATTTTTGTATCCTCTGATATAGTGTGCTAAGAAACCAAGAAATACTGCATGGCTTTCTCTTCCACACCCTTATTTTTGGAAGGTATTTTCTCTTTTGCTCCAGGACTTGATCTTAACCTTTTACTATAATACAGAGAGTGAATCATTCCACATAATATCCCTGCTTTGTCCTAGCTCCATTTCCTGCAGTCTCTTAATGGTTCTTTTAATGCCCCCAAATCCATCAATTTCTATTTCATAAGTATAAAGTTCCTTTGATGCTTTTTAAGGAGTCTAATTTTTTCTTTTTCAATCCTAGGCCTTTATTCCCCATTCTGCCATCTTGTTTAGCACATACTTTGAACAGGATGCTGTTTTCTACTTTTCAAAATACTTTATTTCCAGGAGAGCAATCCCTCCCTTACAGTTTTTCAAGACAGGCATCTGGGATTTGAAGCTTATCATTCAGTTAAAATATAAAGACAGTGAACTCTAAAACCATTCTACTTTATGCCTAGCTCTCTCTTTTTTCCTGTTTTCATATTGTACTTCATCATTTTCAAGTTTTTTTGATCCTCCTTTTCTCTCCACTAGAATTTGAAATCCAGCTTCTTTGTTTTTCTCTCAGCTTTTTGTGAAGCCCCTTCATGATGCTTTTTCTTCTTATAATTATCAACAATTTCCCCGAATTTGTTGTGAAATTGATGGCATCAGGTTATTAAAATAACCCTATAAAGTAGAATGACTACATATTATTATACTTATTTTTGCGGGGTAGAGAACAAAACCTATGATTTCATCTATAAAAAGAACCCCTAAGTATGTTGGGAGGAATTATCAATTCAGATCAATTCTATTCTCCAGGCATTGAGGGGCTTAGAAGTGTTAAATGTCTTGCTCAGAATTACATTGACAGTATGTGGTAAAGGTGGGACTTGACAAGTCATCTCAACTTGGAATAGTACCAGACTCAAGGCAAGAATAAATATATCTTTGGGTTCAGGGCATGCCCCACTAACTATATTGCCTCCTAAATTTGTGTCAATATAAAGCAGTGTGTTTTATTCATTAATAGGGCATTAGACTTGGAGCCAGGGAGTCCTGTATTCACATCATGCCTCAGGAACTATGTATTTCTAGGAAAATCACTTATTAACATTTCTGCACCCCACCTATAAAATGAGGGGGTGCCCAAGTGACCCTTTGAAGAAGGATGAGTTTTAGTGAATGAGTCCCATAAGTGATTTCTGTGACAATCCAAGGAGGGTGGAAAGGAAATGATGCACAACTAGTGCAGCTGAACTCAGTCATCAGCATAGACTTTCTGTTTATTTGCTCCCTTGTCAGTGCTCCCTAAGGAGCTATTTGGCCTTCCCCTCCTTCAGAAGTCTTGCTTGATCCATGTATATTCATTGGAATGTTTGCTTCTTTTCTCTTGTTCCCATTCCCTGCAGGCTTTAGTCATTCCCAAGGAGGTGATCCTTGGCTCACTTTCTTTCAGCTCTTACTATATTTTCTTCTGAGAAATGAAAAGCTTTGTTTAAACTGGAAAGGGTCTACTGAAAAACTGGCATTACTCATTTAAAGCCTTTAGACATTAAAAAAAAAGCTTCATCTGGTAAAGAGAGATGGACATGAGAAGCTTGAATAGAAAATGGAGACATGATTAGATACATTTTAAGAAGAGAAATCACATCCTAGTTTTATGTGATAATTGAGACTGTTGTTATTGGCTGTTTATCTTATATAATTCTCAATTGAAAATGCTTTGGGCATTTTATCAAGTTGGGTGTATTCCTATGTCTCCTGAGGGTTAATCTAGCTTATCTAGTTTTCTCTGAAAAAGAAAGAAAAGGAAATCTCCTCCAGTTATTTTGATGAAAGTCATGAAACTAAATCATAACTCAGATTTCTGTTCTGTTCCAAAGAGAGAAGCAACAATCTCTTCAAAACAACACAAAGTCCTCATGCTCTTTAAGGAATGAAAATTGTTTTTGGAAAGAAAAAAGAAATATAGAGTTAAAAGAAAAAGTATAATTGGAATTTGGAGGCATGATGCATGCAGCTCTAGTTTCAAATTACTTTGGTGGCATAACTATCAGCTACTTTTCAAGACTCTTCAAATACAAACTAGTAGTGATTTCTCAACAGCCTTATTAAGATGTAGACTGTTCTCTGTTTAGGAATTCTGTTAAAAATATAATTTGGGACAAATTTCTATTCTGAGATTCAGGAAAGATAATTTGCAGTGATGAAGACCTCCAAACCTGCCATTGAATTTATCCAGGACTTTAGGAATTGATTTTTAAGAGTGCTCTATGGAGATAGTGTAGTGCTTGCTATGAATGAGGATGATAAGAATTTAGCAATTGCATTCACTCAATCATTTTTCTCTTGGCAATTCTCCTTCCTCCTATACTCCCCACTTGGGCCCCCATGCTCTTGTCCTTAATCTCTTCTTTGGCCAGACATAAGTCTAAGGAGAATAGCCTTCCTGCCTGGGAAAAGAGGAATTAGCACTCTCTGCTTTAAGAAAAGAATTAGTCTATCACTTCAATGTAGCTCAGGGCTTAGTGGGTCTGCTCTTTCTATCCTCAGTAACCCCTGCATGTATGGAGAGGTAGCAAGGTGAGATTTTTCTTTTTCTGATCAGTTGATTTGGAAACGGAAATCATTATACATTATTTGCTATGGTTTCTCCATGATTGATGGAATTCTTCTGATCCATCTAGAGACATTAAAATTTTGAAATAGAAGTGAGATTGTAGTAGTGTCAGTTGTGAACTGTGTGTAGATATCTATCTATCTATCTATCTATCTATCTATCTATCTATCTATCTATGTCCATTTGAGCATGTACGTGTGTGTGTGTGTGTGTGTGTGTGTGTGTGTGTGTGTGTGTGTGTATGACTTGTTTTGGCCCTGACAGCCTTGGAACTGTCCAGAGTAGCAGGTCTTCGATCTAGAGGCATGACATTGATGCAAGGCCAGGAACATAGGGTAAGGGCTAGATCTGGGAATGGGACAGAAAATGTCAGAAATCCAGAGGCCAAATCAGTTTGGGGAAGTCAATAATCTGCATCAGGTTTATATAATTAGAATTGGTAGAGATCTGAGAGGCTATCTAGCTTAATTCCTTTGATTAATAGGAGAAGAAATCCTGACCTAGGGTGGCCAAGCATCTTGTCCCCAAACCATCTTGTATTTATTTTGTTTCCACTTATATGTGCACATGTTGTATGCTTAATAGAATGTAAGCTCCTTTTTTCTTTTTGAACACTGAAAGAGCACTGGCCTATCTCTAGTTTTCTTGCACCTTTCTCATTCTCTGTAATTATTCAAAGACTGCTAACAGTGGTTCAGCAATTACATTTGTGACTTCTTTCAATACCCTGTAAATACTTCTGGATAAAGGGAGTGAACTTATTTGAAATAGGGAAGTACTACTTTCTATGCTCTCCAATATTTCAGGTTTCAATTTCTTCCTTTATTTTTATTCTAACTTCTAAATGTATTCAAATTGATTCTCCTGTTTTTGGTGGGAAGGTCATTCTCCTTAGAAGAGAAAATGGAAGCATAGAGATGTTCAGTTCTCTCTTCCTCTTCATGACCTCATGGACCATGGCATGCCAATAATGTCTGGGGGTTTTCTTGGCAAAGCTATTGGAGTGGTTTGCCATTTCCTTCTTCAGTATATTTAAGCAAACATAGTGACTTGCTCAAGGTCACACAAGTAGTGAGTGAGACCAGATTTTAACTCCAGTCTTCCTGACTTTGGGTCTAGCACTTTATCCACTGATCCATCTAGCTATGTCTTAGGAGATGTAGTTTTGTTACTGTCCTGTTAACTTTCCAATGTCTGTTCCAGAGAGTATATATATCCCTTCATGGTACTTCTCTACCCTCTAAATATGTTAAAAATAAAATAAAACAATGAAACAACAAAACAATAGCAACAGCCCTTTTTGTTGTCCTTGGCATTTTATATAAGTCTTAGATCAACATGGGCTTTAGCTTTGTGACCCAGTTCCAATAGCCCACCCCTGTCTTGGCTCCATGACTTGTGTCCTTGTCTTGATTATCTGCCATCATAGTTCTTGGGCTAGAACCCTACTATGCCCTTGAATGTCAGCCCTTATATGTAGCTAGTTATTTACTGCTTCCTGCTGGATCCGCCAGTCCTACTTACCTAGATTTCTACTCCATTGACTGCTACCAAATTCTCCTACCACCAAGAGACATCTATTTGTTGGGTTAACTACTTCTACTCATTGCTACACCTCCTTGCCTGGAGCTTCGACATTGTCTATCCCCAGATTTTCCTCATATATTGTGCTCTGCTTACCACTAGTCGAACTAGTTGGAGACCTACTTGTGTCTACGTTTTATCTATTGTAAAAAAGGTGGGGCACCAGGGATGTAAAATGTGGCCTAATGGTTTGTGGGTACACACACTGGGTTGAAGGAGAGACAGGACCAGCCAGGATAGGGACATCAAGAATCAAGAATGGCAGTTGGCCCCAACAGTCACCCTGCTCACCCTAGGCCAGGGTCTTTGGAACCAGCAGGCAAGGTAAAGGGTTTTAACAGTTTAATTATGATTAACTAAATAAAGGTGGGATAGGAGATTCTGCACTTAAAAACCTAAAGGGCAAATCACAGGGGCAAGGGGAGGACTTGTCTACTCTAATTCTAATTGACCGAGGCCAGGCAGGGCTCAAAGGAGGAGTACTGGAGTCACTGGAAGGCTGCTTCAAACCTGGTTACAGCCAGGTTTGACCAGCACAGTTAATGAGCCTGAGGGTGGCTTTGAGGGTTCTCATGGTAATCCAAAGATGATCACAGGATGCCAAAAGCCAAGGTGGTCCAAGGTACCCAAATATAGAGAGTGTGCTTGAGTTGCTGTCCACCAGATCCCAAACCCCTCCTCTACTTGGTGCAGCTCTGCAGGTCTTGTCCACTTGCTGGAAGCCTCCACCACTCAGGATCCTAGGGAATCTAGATGCAGGTTATCCTTAACTCTGAAATTTCCCAGGGCTAGCAACAGTTTGTGCCCACCACTAATGGAGTCTCTCTCAGAGCACAAGCTCTACTTCCTGCTCCTTCATTCCATCTTGGAATCTTCCAGCTCTTCCTGCTGGGTCCAACACTATTACTAACTACTCTTCCTCACAACACTATCTGCCCCAAATCCATACTAATTTGGACCTATGGGTATTTCCCTCTTGTCAAATTGCAAAAAGACCATAACCTCAGACCTAATTAGACATTTGTTTATTGTCTTTTAATATTGATTGCCTAACTTTATGAATGTCTTTTTATTGCTTGCTACTCAAAACATCCTCAGTCAGTCTTCCTGATTTTGGGGGGTTCTTTCTAGACTTGAGGTCTTGGGTCAACTTTATTCTGGTTTTTCCCATGTCAGATGATCCTAGTATTGACATTTTCTGGCATTGTCCAAATGACAGTGAATTGAAAGTAAGTAGTGAAATAATTGACAAGAAGATTGTTAAACTGTTCTAAATGGTAATATTAATCTACTTGTACATTAGGTTGTGGGTTCCTTGAGAGCAGGGATGGTTTTAATATTTTTCTGCCTTTTCTTTGCATCTTTATCATTTAATATAATGTCCTGCCCATAATATACACTTAATAAATGTTTATTGATTGACTGAATGTTCACAAGGATATATGGATAGAATAGCTACTGTGAAAGAGAATTCTTTACTCTATTATCTATCCTGAGTTAAGACTAACTTAAATACCTCACAGGATTGTGAAGATAGGATTAACTGTCTTTTGTCTACCTTCTGATTGAATTGACAAAGCTTGAACTAGGTGGAGGATTACTCAAACCACTTAAAGAATTCACACCTTCAGAAACTCAGTCATCCAAGAATCTGTGAACACTTTCAATGAGTATTCACCCCTCCAGAAGGTGAGGACTTATTCTCACAGTTAGACAATTTGGAAACTGTAATTGGCCCCTGTGAAGAGGGGCACAGACAATAAATCACCATAAAAGCAAGCCCTGAACTCCCTCAGGAGAGATTGTCTTTGAGAAGATAGTCTGAAGAGATTGTCTTCTGGAGATAGTCTTCTGAGTAGGGAGAATCTTCAAGGGAGCTTCATTGGAGACTGGATCCAAGCTACACTTGGATCATGGGCTTGGAGCTCGGCTTCAACTTAAACTCTGACTCCTAGACTACTTTGTGAGTGAAAGGCTGAATCCCTTCCTAGTTTCCTAAGAAACTAGCTTCCATCTTAGAGGAGGCCCTGTGATTACTCACCAGCCTTCCTGGTTGAGCAAATTAATCTCTGCCTGGATTAAGCAGACCCAGAGCAAAACATTTAGGTTGATAGGATAGATAACTTCTGTGTAACCCTCACATTTCTCTTCTTTATTGTTTCCTCTCTATTTGCAAATATTTGTAAATAAATTTACCACATAATTTCATAAAGTTATTGTCCAACCATTAATTTTCACCTTTATACTACCCAAAGTGATGTGTTTGGTGAGCCATTAGGTGGCACTATAGTTTGAACCTCAAGCTCCAACAAATGTGTATGTCAAGTATCACTTCCCAGTTCTCAGTCTAGAGTCACTAGTTCAGCATGTTTGAATATCCTTGGCTATTGTCTTCAGCCTTTGCCTCTCCTAAACTGCTTTCATTTCATGGTTACATTTATTTATTTATTTTTGTATAACTTTTCAAAGAAATTTTAAAAATTTAATAACAAATTTCCAAATAAGTTTTCCAAAGTCATATGATACATAATGTCTCCTTCTCCTCTTCCCTCTCTTCACTAAGAGCTGACAAGCAATTCAATCTGGATTATATATGTATTTTCATGGAAAATATATTTCCATATTTTTTACTTTTGCAAGCAAACAATTTTATAGCATGAAAACCTCAAAACATATACCAAAATAAACAAGTGATAAATCATATGTTTTAATTTGCATTTTTACTCCAACAATTCTTTCTCAGGAGGTGGATAGCATTCTTTTTCATAAGTCCTCAGAATTGTCCTAGATCATTGTATTGATGTTAGTAACAAAGTCAATCACATTTGATCATTCCATAATATTTCAGTTACTGTGGATAATGATCTCAGGATTCTGCTTATTTCACTCTGCACCAGTTCACATGGATCTTTCCAGTTCTTCTAAAATCATCCTGTTCATCACAGGATATATTCCATTACTATCATATACCACAGTTTGTTCAGCCCTTCCCCCATTGAGGGACATCCCTTTAGTTTCCAATTCTTTGCCACCACAAAAAGTGTAGCTATAAATATTTTTTACAAACAGGTTCTTTCCAATTTTTTTATATCTTTGGGATAAAAATCCAATAGTGGTACTACTAGATCAAAAGGTATGCATTCTTTTAGAGCCTTTTGGGCAAAATTCCAAATTGCCCTCCAGAATGCTTGGATCAGTTCACAACTCCACCAGCATTTCACCTAGATTATTATATTTATTTTAACATATAATTGGGTGAAATAGATCCTATAAATTGTCTTAATTTCCTCTTCTTTAGAAATGAATCACCTTTTCTTTTTTGATAGTGGTAATTTGATTTTCTTCTTTCTTTTTTAATCAAATTAACAAAAACTCAATTTTACTTGTTTTTCCCCTACTAGAACCAGTTCCTAGCCTTATATATTATCATTATTTATTAATTTATTATTTATTAATTTCTTATTTGACTTTTTAGGATTTTTAATATTTTTTAACTGGGGATTTTAAATTTGTCCTTTTTCTTGTTTGTTTTTTAGTTCCATGCCCTATTCTTTCATCTCCTTTTTCTACATTTTTATTGATTTAAGCATTCAGGGATAGAAATTTTCTTTTAAATACTGCTTTGACTGTATACCACAAATTTTGATATGTTGATTCCTCATTGTCATTGTTTTCAATGAAATCAGTGATTGTTTCTATGATTTGTTCTTGACCCACACATTTTGAAGAACTAGACTATTTCATTTCTAATTATTTTTAATTTGCCATTCCATGAACACTTATTGATTATAGTTTTTATTACATTACGATTTGAAAAATTGCATTTGTTATTTTTCCTTCTCTGCATTTAGTTGTGAAGTTTTTGTGCCTTAGTCAATTTTTGTATATGTACTATGTGCAGCTGAAAAGTAGGTATATTCCTTTTCATCACTATAGAATTTTCTCTAGTTATCTATTAAGTCTAACTTTTCTAAAATTTCATTCACTTCCTTAACTTCTTTCTTATTAATTTTTTGTTTAGATTTTTCTAGTTCTGATAGGGGATGATTGAGAACCTCCACTAGTATATTTTTACTATATTCTCTTTAAGTTTCTTTAGTGTTTTCTTTAAAAATCTGAATGCTATACTAATTGGTACACATATATTAAGCATTAATATTTCTTCATCTTCTATACTACCTTTCATCAAGATGTAATTACCTTCCTTATCACTTTTAATCAGATATATTTTTGCTTTAGTTCTATCTGAAGTCATGATTACTAGTCCTGCTTTTTTAAAATCTCAGTTGAAGTTGAATAGATTCTGTTCCAGCCCCTTACCTTTACTCTGTGTGTCTATCTGGCTCAACTGTGTTTCTTCTAAACAGGATATGGGAAGATTCCAGTTTTTAATCCACTCTGCTATTTGCTTCCATTTTATGGGTGAGTTCATCCCATTTACATTCACAATTATGATTACTATCTATGTATTCCCTTCCCTCTTGATTTCCTCTTTTAATCCTGCCCTTTCTCCTTTCATTCTTTCCCTGCACACAAGTGTCTTGCTTTTAGTCACCTCCCTCTTCCCCCTCCCTTATATTACTTCCCTTCCTGACACCACCCTTCTTATTCCCCTTCTGCTTCTCTATATGATCTTTTTGTCACCTCTCCAAATTCTCCCTCTATTATCTCTTTCTCTATAAGGTAAGACTGGATTCTATACCTCAATGAATCTGATTGTTCTTCCCTCTCTATTCTCTGTTCTCTGAATGAATTCCAATAAGAGTAAGGTTTAAGTATTACCTGTGACCACCCTCATACTCCCCACACTGGAATAGTATTCCACCACACCGTGCATCTTTATATGATATAATTAACCTCTTTTTACTTCTCTCTTCCCATTTCTCTTAGTACAATTCTCTTTTTCACCCCTAGAGTTTTTGCATATTATCTTAAATAGCTTACTACCACACTTTCTGTCTATTTATACTTGTATACTACTATAATAATGATAACAATTTTTAGGAATTCCAAATATCATCTTTTCATGTAGGAATAAAACAATTTGGCCTTATTCTTCAATAAGGATAAAAATACATTTTTTCTCTTTCTTTTTTACATGCTTCTCTTGAATTTTGTATTTGGATATTAAATTTTCTGTTTAGGTCTGGTCTTTTCTTCAGGAATGCTTGGAAATCTTCTATTTTATTAAATGGCCATACAAAACCCTGAAAGAATATAGTTAGTTTTGATGGGTAGGTGATTTTTAGTTGTAAACCAAGCTCCCTTGGCTTTTGTAATATCATATTCAAGGCTTCTGGTCCTTCCATATGTAAACTACCAGGTCCTGTGTAATCTTGACTGGGACTCTACAATATTTGAACTGTTTCTTTCTGGCTGTTTTCAGTATTTTTTTTTCCTTGGCCCGGGAGCTCTTGACCTTTGCTATAACATTCTTGGGAGTTGTCATTTAGGGATTTATTGTGGGAGGTAATCTGTAGATTCGTTCAATATCTATTTTACCTTCTTGTTCAAGAATATCAGAGCAGTTTTCTTCAATAATTTCTTGTAATTTGATGATTAGGAATTTTTTGGTCATGACTTTCAGGTAATACAGTTATTCTTAAGTTGTCTCTATTTTTCAGGTCAGTTGTTTTTTTTTTTTTTTCAGTGATATTTTTCATATTTTCGCTCATTCTTTAGATTTTGTTTTATTGTTTCTTTTTTTATTAAACATTTATTAATATTCATTTTTAACCTGTTTACATACTTTATGCCCCTACTTTCCCCTTCACCCCCCACTCTCCCCCCACCCATGGCCAACGCACATTTCCACTGGTTGTAACATGTGTCCTTGTTCAGGGCCTATTTCCATATTGTTTTTAGTTGCATTGGTGTGGTAGTTTCGAGTCCACATCCCCAATCATGTCCTCCTCAGCCCCTGTATTCAAGCAATTGTTTATCTTCTATGTTTTCTCTCCTGCAGATCTTCCTCTGAATATGGGTAGCGTTCTTTACCATAAATCCTCAGAGCTATCTTGTGTCATTGCATTGTTGCTGGTACAGAAGTCTATTACATTCGATTTTACCATAGTATATCAGTCTCTGTGTACAATGTTTCAACCTATATCATTTGATTTTTTAAAATTCCTTTTTGAGTTCTTCCAGAGCTCAAGACCAATTCCTGTTTTTCTTTGAAGTTTTGAATATGGTCGCTTGGATCTCACCATATCCTGTTGATTCTATAATTTGCTCTTTGTCCCATAGAAATTTTTGAGGGTTAAGTGTTTCTTTTGCTGTTTGCTCATTTTCCCAATGTTTTTTTGCCTGTGGCCTGTAGCCTCTGAAAGCTTTTGATTCTGTTGCTAGTTTGCAGGACTGGGCATTGTGTCCTATTTTGCCCTGGGACTAGAGGTCTTCACCACAGAAGAGTAGGCTTGAAAGGGCCCAGCACTATGGAGTTCCAGACTTCAGTGTAGCCTGGTGCCAGAACCTGGGATTTCAAGGGGTGGATCTGAGGTGCTCTTTTGTTGGTGTAGCCCATGTCCCAGGCTCCCAAAGTTAGTTTATGCCCAGTTATTGAACCTGGTGCAGTAGGTGGTGTGGCGGTTGGCCAACACTCCTCTGTTTGTAGCTTTGCTTCCAGTTTCCCCTTATCCCATGAAAATCAATTCTCTCTGCCTACCTTTCAAGTTATGGTTATCAGGAGAGACTCCTCACTCCATCTTGCTGTTGGTTTTTGACTTGTCATCTTGAGGCACTTTTAAAGATTGGTTTGGAAGGATTGTCAGAGTGGTTTCAACTTTTGCTTCTACTAAGCTGCCATCTTGGCTCTGTTCCATCATGGTTAAGTTAAAAATCTATACTCAGGATTCTTAAACTAACATTTGTGAAGTTTTTTTTAATTTTTAATATATTTTGATAGCTATATTTCAACTTAATTGGTTTCCTTATTATTTTATTTTTATCAAAAAACATTATTCTATGTAAGGGTTAAAATAAGTTTTAAGAAAATAAGAGAGCAGCTTTTAATAATTTAAGTTTTAATGAGAATATAGTAGAGTTGTAAATTAATATTATCCCTTTAAGCAAGAGAAAAGAAAACTTCTAGCAGCTTTTAATAATTAACAATTTTGTTTAATTAAAATAGAGATAGTAAAAGAATATAATAAAGGAGGGAAAGATAGAAAAGAGGAAAGATTACTAATCTTATCCCCTATAAATATACCTAAAATTCCTAATACTACGTAAAATTCCTAATAACTACCTCTAAATATCTTCTGAGGATGGCTTCTTCTTGCCTGGGAAACACCAGGTCTATCTAAATTGCACTATCTATAAATGATTCACTAACTTCCTAACTCCCTAAAATAATAGACAGCTACCACTCACTCGCTCCTTCAATCAGTTTTCTATAGCAGCCCAAACTGTCAGTAGCCAACTGACAGCAGATCCTTGCCTATGAGACAGACCTCCTGCTCTCTAGGGATGCCAGAGGCAGAAATCCCTTTAAAGGCTAAAGCCAAAAGCCCTCTCAGTAAACTCAGTCCCACCTTTATATTTCAGCAACTAAACGCCACCCACACCATCAGCAACCAACCCCCAAAGACAAACACGCCCAGAAGACAACTTCCCTGAAATTGCCAGCCTTAACTGTCAGCAACTCACTGACCAACTGCCTGAAACTGACTCTCCTGTCAGCAACTGACCGCCTATAACTGATGCTTGCTCAGCAGGGGGCTCCCTGGTTCCTACTTCCTGTCACTGTGGGCTAGTTAATCCCTACACATCTTTATGGTAAGAGGGCCTCCAAGTTCCCCATTAAGTTAAAAAAAGAGTAAAGCATTCCTTTTTACATATGCAAATAGGTCCCTAACTTTGACCAAACTGCCAAAGGAATCCATGATACCAGAGAGGTTAAGAACCCCTGGTCCAAGTAAAGATATTCCCATAATTTATTTGTTATATCACCTTCATCCCACTTAGTTCTTTGATATTTTCCCCCTCGTTAGAGTGACCCTAAAAATAATTCCCTCCCTTGGCATAATATATAGTTATTAAGATTAAATTGAGAATAAATGGGCACAACTTTTAAGCCCCTGATATATGGACTAATTCCAATTCAACTCACCTGACCCACTTTGGTAAACCACAGCATTTCTCTCATAGAAGCTGTTGTAGAAAAGTGTACTCAAAGGTACTTTGATATCTTAAAGATATTAAAGTCAGAAGAAATGACAAGAGAGAAATGACTTTCCATGGAGTCCTCGCTACTACCACTTTCCTGAAGCTCCCATAACATATACCACCAGAATGATTGTATAGGTATGATGATAAGAAAACACTTGTTAGTGAATGAATTGTTATGCAAACTGAAATCTCATGCCTTATATAAAGCAAGATCACAAAAATAATTTGATTCTTTGACCTATTGTCTTCATTGTTAGGACTAATTACCTGCTAGTCAAAGCTGACACTCAATGTCTTCCTAGATTGCTCAGGCAGTTTCTAATCTTTCATCCATGGCCATGTTGTCCTAGGGAGGACAATGCCTGCTAAAATTTTTATTTCTAAAAGAGTGAGAAACTGTCCACAGAGACAGTTGCAAATCATCGTCTTATCTTTTAAGAAAATCCCTCAGTGCTAAAACTTTAGCAGCTCAATATATGATCACTTTTCTCATAGGATGATAAGGAAATAAACTTGGACCTGGAAGTCATCTAATATAATCCTCTTATTTTAGAGATCAGGAAACTTATCTCTAGGCCCACAGGTTGAGGTCACACAGGTGGTAAGTAAATGTCAAAGGTGGGATTAGATTCTAGATTCTCTGTTTTGAGAGCTGGTATTTTTGCTATTTGTCACACTTCCAACCCTGTACTGTTATTCTGAGCTTTCTTCCTCCTCCTTTTATTCTCTTTCTGTTATAAAAGAAAGGGATGGAGAGAGAAAAAAGAGAGAGGGAGAAAGAGAGATAGAGAGAAAAAGAGAGAGAGAATGAGAGAGAAGCAAGAAACACATGTGGTTGGCTATCTCTTTCGACCTCCTCTTCTGTGAGCAGGCTGAGACACTTCTGAGGGAGACCACTCACTCTCTTGAGTTTCTAATTCCAGGAAAAAATTCAATTCAAAAATTATTCTTAAAACTAACAAATTAAACAAAAACAAAAAATCATAAGAAAATTAATTTCTCAAACCTCATTTTACAACATAACAGTTGAATATATGTATTTTAAAGAAACAGATTGATTACCTAAAAATTAAGTCTACTAGATCTCTAACTTTCTCTCATTCTTGGTGCACATATACATATGATTTCCCCTTGGTAAAAGCTTGGCTTTATTACAACTACAAGATAGGGTTATCCAGTGTCAATATGTGGTACTGGTTTTATGTAATATCAAAGAATTTTGATGGCAGTTGAAGTAGTCACATATACTTGGAAAGGACCTTTCTGAGCAGGCTGAGTCCCACTAATTAAAGGAAAACCCAGGATTATGTTAGAGGCCTTCTTTTCTAAAAAAGCTGTGGCTGCCATAGCCCAAAGGCAGGACAGTGCCATTGCATCCAACTGTATAGAACTATATGTTACTGGGCATTGTGTGGGTCACAAAGCTTGAGTCAAGACTGTAGAAGCCACCTCACTCTGTTCATGTATATAGGACATGAATTACTTTCTGTCAACATAAATGACTTATCTGTATTTTGAAATTTCTAGAGTAGGGATGGTTAGAATTACCTTTTTTAATTCTGTGAGAGATAACAGGTATTAGGAATCTAAAGTGGTTCATGGACTGAATTTTTAGTCAGAGCCACAAGGGTCTTAATAATTTCTCCATAGCCAGGCATTCATTGTCTTCAGTAACTACCAGGATTACTCTAAATTTCATCTTAGATGAGGGAGCAAAGCATTGCTGAATATCTTGAATTAATTTGTGAGAAATAGAACAGGTTCCTGCAGGTAAAATAAAACCTAATCATTGCACTTTGGGAAGGCTCCACTGCAACTTTGACCTGGAAACCTAGTGGCTCTTCTTTTGGAACTCCAAGAGGAGATGTCTACTATCTTCTTGGAATGTCTTTGCATCTGTTGTCATTACAAGTAGATCATCTACATATAGAACTAAAATAGTATCCTTAAAAATGATAGTAGATAACTCCCATTTTTAAAATTTGAGAGAATAATGTTGGGCTCTCTACATACCCCTAAGGCAGGCAAATCTATGTTCAGGTGAAAGCAAATATTTTCCTAGAATTTATGTGGCATGAAATTGTTATTCCTTATTCACCAAATACATCAATTATTAGGAATATTCCTTCAATAACTTCCTTGGATAGTGGATATTGAGAAATGGAAGATGTGGGACACTTTTTGTCCTCATAGTAACAGAAACTGTAGACTAAAGCAGGCCTACATCAGAAAAAAGAGGAGGCCCAGAGAGATTCAGGAATATCTGCTGGAATTTCAAAGGAATAGGCTACTTCTCCTGATTTTCAGGAAGAACTGGGAATAAAGACTGAGAATCCTCAGGCAATTGTAGAGAGAAAGAGCCTACTGGAAAGTAAGATATTGTGTCTCAGTTTACATAAGAAGTCTCTCCCCAAGAGTCTCATAAGGGATTCAGGCATTAGGAGGAATGAATGTTTGATTGTTAGAGGCCCCATGGACACAAGGTATGGGGAAAACTTATAGATATTTTGAGGCTTCCCTGACACCTCAACCACATTTAAAGACCTGATGGAGGTATATTTAGGATTAAGTTTGCTAATACAAATCTGGAAATCATAGTATCAAATAAACAGTCATAATAAGTCCTCAATTTTAAGGGTTACATAAGACTCTTTAAGAGTGGGAGGGGAACAGATTGGAACAAATGGGAGTATAACATCAGGGTCTGGAGAAGAAAAGTCATTATGCTAAGACCCTAAAGTCACTTCCCATCCTTCACACCATCATAAATTATGATTCCTCTGGCATCCCCTGTAATGGCTATAGTTTCCCTGAGGAGCACTATGGTAATTATTGTGATAAGTATCAGCTTTACTGGAGTCTCTATTATTATTCCAGTTTCCATTTCTAAACTCCTAATTCTTTCTGTTACAATTTATTGCCACATGACCTGGCCTTCCATAGAAAAATAATGAATTGACTCTCTAGGTTGGGGGCATTATTGATTTCCTGAATCAGAGCCTTAGTGTCTTCTTTTAAGGGAACTATGAGTTCCTCAACTGCAGACTTCAAAAGAGGAGCCAAGATAGATGTTTTGCTTTCTGTCTTGCTAATTTTTTCCTTATTTATGCTTTATAACCTTTTCTTTTTCCTCTCTCTCACACCCTTCAAAAACATATACAGCTGTATGTTTCAACTGTTCTATATTCATAAGACAGCAGTCTGGGCAATGCTTGTAAAAATCATCTCATTTTTGGGGAGGAGTAAGACATGAAATGAAGCATATAATATGAGCATCAGTGGGTTTAATGGGATCTAAACCTGCATATTGCTTAGCTGTTCTGCATACTCAATCATAAAACTGGTTGGAACATTCATTATCCACTTGACTAACATATTTGAATTCATGCCAATTTTCTGAGTGAGTAGAGCAGTCTTCCATTCCTTTCAGCAAAACTTCCCTAGCATCACATAACCTCACATAGTGCTCAGGATTATTGGAGTCACATTGTAGGTCCTCTAATGGTCACTGTTTCTCAATCTTATTCTCAGGATTATGGGTGGGCTCAAAATTGCCTGTCTTTTTCCCTCAGAGAGTAAGGCATGCACCAAATTTATTATATCATCTCAACTTTGATAAAAACCTGTAAAAATAGCTTTAAATTGAGCTATCACCATAATGGGGTCAGACCTAAGAGGGCCCCCCACCCGAGAGGTACTGATAATCTAACTCTTTGGAATTTCTGTCCCTTATAACTGATTTTAACTCTTTCCATGTCTTTAAGTGGAAATATACTCCAGAGTCAAAGCGGGTTCTTAGCTGGTATAATCATAGTTTTAAATGATTTCTTATAAAGACTGACTAACCTCATTTTTTCTCCAAGGCAAATACAGCACTATTTCCTCTCAATCACAAGGCATAATCACCTTCCTTCCCCACTAACCATTGATTTATCAGTATCTCAAGACTTGGTTCCAATTGAGTGAAGATTGTCTGTTTTCTCTATATATCTTTCTTACTTTTTAATCCTACATATAATTTCATTGTCTTTGGTGAATATATTCATTTTTACCAATTGCAGATTAACAAATTCAACTTCTAGTCTTAGAGAGTTGCCTGGGGAAGAAAAGATGTGAGAAATTCAGTGATCTACCCAGGGTCACAATGCCAAAATGCCAGGCTTAAACCATGTCCTCAACACCCCAGGCCATTTCTTTTCCTACTCCATATTGTCTCTCTACTTGGTAAAGGGTCTTACACATTGTTATAGCTTTTTGTTATCTGCACCTATACATTGCTTCTCTTCCCAGCCTGTAAATTCTCTGTGTACCTTACTATTATTATATATCATGACACCAAGCTCTGGGCTTTAAATATGGTAGGTAGTCAGTAAAGGTTTGTTGAATGAAAGAACTTGAACAAAATTTTTTGATAAATTTCATTTTGGCACAATCTACATATCCCAACAAATATTCAACCAGAACTTATCCTCAAAGTAATGTTCCCTCCACAAAAGAATGGATCTTGTATTTATTTGGTACACAATGAATATATGCTGATTTATTTATATATTATTTATCTCATTTGAGTGACATGGCAGATTGAATGATGGACCTAGAATAAGGAAAACCTGAGTTCAATCTGGTCTTAGGCAATTACTAGCTGTATGACCCTGGGCAAGTCACTTAACTTTATATACCTTAGTTTCCTGAATTGCAAAGTGGAAATATTTCCCTGGGTATGAGAATTAAATATTTCAGAGTGCTTGGCACCATTTTGGATACAGAGTAGATACTTAATAAATGCTTCTTTCCTTCTTTTCTTTTAATATAATATAAGCTCCTTGAGGGTAGGAACTATTTCATTTTTTGTTTTTGTATTTCAGGTGCCTACATGTAGTAGGTCCTTATTAAATTCTTATTTATTGATTGATTAAATATAAAAAATGATAAAATTATAGATCAAGAGATAAAAAATCCCCTCAGAAATCATATAATCCAATCCCCTTATTTTGGAAATAAGGAAATGGAAGCCCAGAAAGCTGTTACTTATTTAAGGTTATACAGGAAGTAACCTTCAAAGATAGGATATGAAACCAGGTTCTCTGACTCCAAAGCCATTAATTTCTTATATTTTTGATTAAATGACATCAATATTAACCATTGTTTTTGACAAGAGTCTTGTCAAACTAGTTTCTATATCTGTAAGAGTCATGGAGAGATTTAAGCAGTTCTTGCTGATACGAATCCTATTTTGACTCATGCAAAACAATTAAAAAGGAAAAAGTCAAAGGAAAAATAGATTAAATAAAAGGAGTGGCAAAAGAGAAGATGGAAAGAAGGATAAGGAAAAAAATGGTACACATGCTAAGACTGATAGCCATTAGATAGTATTATAGTTTTGTGGGAAAAAATTCAGCCTGAGAATTATCCTCTTTCTTCCCCAAATGGCTATATGACTTTAGGCAAGCTACTCTTCTTTATCTATAATTTTCCTTATCTACGAAATGGGTTGATTGAAAATGCCTACTGCTAAGTTCCTTTCACCTCTCACCTCAACATTTTAGGATTTCTTTGACCAATTATTGCCTGTTGAACCTGATCTCAAACAGCATTATCTCATCAATATTCTTTTTAAATGTTATTTGATACTATGACACCAGAGTTCATGGTGGATTCCAGAGTGGAGATCAAGGGTCAATCTACACCTAACTGAGTCTCTTTTCTATCTGACTAGGCTTCCTTTTTCTACATAGTTTCTCCAACTTAATCTTCACACTCCTTAATGGAAGTAAGTAGGATTAGATTTAGGGGAAAAAAGACTCATACCTGTTCTAAGACAGCACTAGTAGTGACCATGAGGCATGTATCAAAATAATTAAAAGAAAAAGTCAGAAGAGAAATGGCCCTCAACCAAGAAGAATCTAGACCAAGTACACAAAAAGGCTGTATAACTTCAGGCAAACCATTCAATCCTTGACAATGCTTTATGGCTATAAATTGCATTGGGCCAGAGAGTTTCTTCATCTGGGAATTCACTATGAAATTATCAGTCCAGTGTCCATCCTATAAATATGAAGATAAAAAGATACCTAACTACATCCCTTTCACTAAATCATTAGAACTTTTAGGACATTGTCAAAAGTCTTTGTGTATATTTCTCCCCAAGAAATGAAAGGAAAGAGTTCTGTGGATTGTATTTTTATCAGCTTTCCTTAGTTGTTTTTAAACTCATCTCCAACTAATAAATCCATTGGAGGATTTTCTCTCCTCATGGAGAGAAAAATTGATCAACAAAAAAATTGCAAGTGTTTGCTTTTTTCCTCTAAGAAGCGTATCTTCCAGACAAGATGGTAAATGACATGTGCACCAAGATGAATTTGACTGAGGGGTACTGATACATCTAGGTCAAGCAGCTGTCTTTGGGGTGTATTCATTTGCTCTCTCTAGGCATTTCAAAAGGCAGCAAACATTTTCTTTCTCCAGAACTAGAGGCAGGATCAGAATTAGCATTTGGATAGTCCTTATTCATGAGCCTCACTCAGGCTTTACCAAGCAGGAAAAAATGCAAAATTGCTCAGATGAATAAACCCTCCCCCAGCTGACTTGTATTTGACTAACCTGCAGATTGGAGCACCATGTAAATGAAGGCATGGATAAAGGATCATTTGTCCAGGACCAGAGACTGACTAGGAAGAAGCAGATATCTCAGTTGGACTTATCTTTAGTATTATCATATTGATGTATTTGGATGTCTGATCCATGACTATGCTTTACTGTTCCTGCTGTGGCCTCATGTTTAGGAAAGAAAAGCAGAAAAACAAACAAATAAATAGTGCCAAGACTTTTAAAAGATAATGGAATATATTATTTTATTATAGTAGTTAGCAACAACTCCCCTAATGGTAAAAGATTTGGAACTGAATTAGAATTGCGCTTTATCCTTAGCTCTACTATTTACTTGCTATGTGTCCTTGGGCACTTAACTTGCCTTTCTATGCCTGAATTCCATCTTCTGTTAAGTGAAGATGACCATGCCTATCTTATATACTTTATGGTTAGCATTAGGGTTAAGAGGAGAGGGCACTTTCGTTTCAAATTGTAGGGTTTTCTCTTTCCTCTAGACAAGTGATTATCACCACATACAGTTAATAGCCTTCAATCAACAAGCATTTATTAATCTCCTATTGTGTTCCAGGTTCTATGTCAGATGTTGGTGGTGATGATGACAGTAATAATAATAGTTAACATTTTATGCATCTTAAGTTTTGTGAAGTGTTTTAAAAATTGTATCTCATTTTATCCTCATAACAACCTTGAAAAGTAAATGTCACTATTATTTCCATGTTGAAGATGAGGCAGAAATAAATGAAATGATTTGCCCTGGGTTACATAGTTAGGAAGTATATGAGACTGGATTTGAACTCAGATCTTCTTCTCGCCCAGCACACTAACTTCTCTACAACTTAGCTGCAAAGACAAAAAATGGAACAATCTCTCTATGATTTCCATCAGAATTCTACTAGAAGGGATTCAAACTTTTTTCAAAGGTTTTCTTATCACAGTCTTACTCTTTAATATATGGGAATCATATTGATGATACTATAAGAAACTAAGTATCTGAGGGATGGATTGGAATTTGTCCAGAGAAAACTGATGAGGGATTAGACAGGACTTGTAACAATATTACATGTAAATGGCTCAAGGAACTGAAGATGTTTGGTCTGACAGAAAGAATACCTATGGGAAATCATGGTAGTTGTCTTAAAATATTTAAAGGCTACCATGTCAAGGAGAGGGATTAGATTTATTCTGTTTAGCCCCACAGGACAGAATTAAGGTCAGTGGGTGAAAGTTGCAGAGAAGCAGTTTTGGCTTGATAGATGGAAAGAAAAAACAAATTTCCAATCAAGTGACACTATCCAAAATTGGGATAGATTGCTATGGAAAGTATTCATTCTCTTATCACTCAAAAGTAGGTTGTAGCAGAGATTCTTGCCAGGTACAGCTATCTACAGAGGTCCTCTGTAACTCTGATATTCTGTAATCCTATGAAAGGGATGTTGGCACATATATTTTAGCCCAACTGCCTTTCTGGTCATTAGTACATGGAAAAAAGAGCAGAGGTATTTATAAATATTAACTCTGAGGTCAGGGGACCTGGGTTCAAATTTTGCCTGATATTTGATACCTATATGGCTTCAATTTTGTCACCTGTAAAATGAAAAGGTTGGACTAAATGATTTCTGAAATCTTCCAGCTCTAGACTTAAGATCCCATGATCTTCAGAAAGGGATAAATTTAGTAGTGCCCTTCGTAAGTCCCAGATGCTGATCTGGATCTTACTCTGTTAACAATCCAAATCTCCTAAAAGAGGTTAAATTATGTAAGTTCAACTATGCATCTTTTCCATTCCTCCTCTCCCTAAGTCCTTCCTTTACTTTAATGTTCTGAAATAATTGTCACTGTCTATTTTTGCTTCAGTGTTTTGGTTACTTTTAGTTTTTATATTGCTGACCATGGTGCTGATTCATTTTCTGATATGCATTAAGACTGGCAAGAAAACACAGGTTTTTGGAATTGGAGTAAAAGGAGATGTGAACTAAAAACAGGTGGTATGGAGTGGACTGGATTGGGCATAGACATCTATATCTGATAACGTGTTCAGATTTAGACTCTAGGTTGAGCAAGGCAGTAGTTTCCTATGTTCATCTAATTGCTGGGTTGTGTATGATTTAGATTCTAAGAACCATCATATAACATTTCAATAAGATAAGTTGTGCATTCTAAAGATATTGTCTGAAACTCACAAAGCATCATGAAAGTTATGGGGGAAAGTTGAGGTCCTGAGAAAGAGCTCTGATCCTAATGGAAATGGCCAGAAATGAAAACAATCAATCTTTCATAGGTTTGGCTATGAGCTTTCCATTATATAATATTTTCTTTCAGGAACCTTACAAAGATGGCAACATTTTTCAGAAGAAGGTTAAAAAAAGGTCATCTTTTACATAGCTATGTAGTGCCTTATGTATGTCAAATAATTATAGAATACTTTTTCTGGTTTAATTTCACATTAGTCTTAATGTGAAATGAGTGCGACAAGTATTGATGATTTTACAGATGGGTAATGTGAGGCCAAAGAAATTAAAGGAATTCGCTTAAGGCCACATAGCAGTATCAGGGTTAGAATTGAGATCTCACTTTTTCTCTTATATTATTCCTTACTCTTTACAAATATGTCCAGATTTCTCCCATCCCTTAAAAAAGTTACTTGATCTTGCTTTCTTTTCAAGCTATCATTATGTTTTTCTGCTGTTCACTGCCAAACTCTTCAGGAAAAAAAGTCTACATTCATTGCCTCCACTTCTTGATCCCCCACTCACATCTTAACTCCTTGCAATATTTTTTAATATCATCACTTGATTTAATCTGTTTTGTTCAAGATTTTCAATAAACTTAATTGCTAAGTGAAATGACATTTTCTTAATCTACATTCTATCTGATGTCTCTGCAGTTTTTGAAATTGTTGGACATCCTTTCCTTCTGTATATTTCCTCTGTGTGTTTTCATAATATTGTTCTTTTTTATATCTCCTGGCTTTCCTCCAACCTCAGACATCCTTTCTCAGTTTCATTTGCTTGATTATTGTCCATATTGTCCACAGCTCACTTTCTAAGCTTAGATGTGCCCCAAGAATATATCCTAGGTCTTTTTCTTTTTTTCTACATTATTATCTATATGTATTCAAGGAGTCAAGGATATCCTATTTATGGAGTAGTATTCCACATATATACACATATCAACCCTTTTTTATCCTCTGAGATTTGCTCCTCTCTAACTAATCACAAGCTGGAAAGCTCTAACTGGATATTCCACAGGAATCTTAAATTCATCATGCTTAAATGGAACTTGTTATTTTCCTGAAAATGACTCCTCTTTGAAATGTCCCTATTTCTGTCAAGGTTACCATATCCTTCTAGTCATCCAGCTTCATAATCAGTCATCCTCAACACTTCATTCTTCTTCATCTCCCATAACTCATATCTAATCAGTTGCCAAGTGTTTTAGATTCTTACCTTAACAATATTCATTTCTAGAATTTTTTCTGTTCTCCCTACTCCCATGGCCACCCCTTAATTGTAGGCCTGGACAATGTATTTTAAAGAATTTCACTGAACGGATCCTAAGAGAAGTAAGCAGAACCAGGAGAACGTCATACCCAGTAACAGCAATATTGTACAACAATTAACTGTGAATGACTGAACTATTCTTAGCAATACAATGATCTAAGACAATTTCAAAGGATTCATGATGGAAAATGCTATCCACCTCCAGAGAAAGAACTGATGGAGTCTGAAAGCAGATTGAGACATACTTTTTTCACTTTATTTCCTTTGTGATTTTTAAAAAATTGATATGTCTTCCACAACATTACTAATATGGAAATATATTTTGCAAGATCACATATGTACAATATATATCAAATCCTTACTGTCTAAAGGCAGAAAGAGGGAGGAGAGTCAGAATTTGAAATTCAAAGTTTTAAAAAATGAATGTTAAAAATTGTTTTTACATGTAATTGCAGATAAAAACAAAATTTATTGAAAAAAATTCAGTGCTTCCAGTCTTTCTACTCTATCTTCCATACTGCTTCCAATTTATATTCCTAAAGAATTAGTCTTCATTCTTCTCTCCCTCCCCTTTACTCAAAGATATTCAATACCTCTCTATTATATCTGGAATAAACAAATTGATTTTTAAAGCCTTTCATAATCTGGATCTTATTTAACTTTCTAAACTAATTTCACATTGCTCCCTGTCGCATAATCTGTACTTTAGTCAGTGTTCTTTCACTTTTCTCTGTTCCTTGGGATCCCTAAATCCCTTTAAGTCCCAACTCAAGTGCCAACTCCCATGTGAAGTCTTTCCTGATCCCTTCAGTTGTTAAGATGCCTTGAAATTATTTTGTGTATATTTTATACTAACTTATTTGTGAATATCCCCACTGGCTCTCCCAACTCCTGCCCCAGTAGTATATAAGGTTCTTGATGGGAGGGACTATTTTATTTTTGTCTTTTTATCCCAAGTCCAATAAAGTTAAGAGATAAATGACCTTTGTCCAAGGTCATTTAAGAAATAAGTGGGAAAGTAACACACTTCCTGACCCACGGTAGGCACTTAATGAAAGCTTGGGATAATGAACTAAATCTCTGAACTTCCCATCCATTACTATTTCCATTATACCAGAATACCTTTCCAATGGTAATTGAATGATGATGAAGCATTTTTCAAAAAGATAAGGCAAGTATTTTAAGCTGCAACTGACCAGAAACTCTCAGGAAAACTTTTGGTCTGTGTAATGAAAGGGATTGATGAGGGTGATCTGGGAGTTAGAGCTCCTGGCTTGAGCTTGGAGTACTGCCAAGTCTGCTTAACGGATGGCAAATAGCATTGGAGTTGAAATTATTCCAGAGAAAGCAATGAGTTTTTTTTTTCCAGAACATGTCAAAAAAATGTAAAAGAAGCTGTTTATTCTTCATGGAATCAGCTGTCAGGAGAACTGTTCTCTGCAGTACCTTTGCTGTGTATCCTGCAAGGATGCTGAGAGCAGTTCCAGATTTTGCAATTCAACAAATGACATTTCTTTTTTGCCCATTTCTGCTTTTGTAGGCAAATTAAGCTGATTTTCAAAATGCCAAAATAGAAACACTGGAAAATCAAGGCAATGATGTGTTTTGATTCTTTGCTTGTATATCTTTTTCTTCTACTTTGCTTGTTGTGATGCATATGAAGTGAACTGCCCTTATATATCTAGGACCACACTGGTGGCCTCCCTGTTGTGACTTTGTCACTGTAGGAGATCAAAATTTCTATTAAAATGCCTGACTAAAATAAATCAGCGTGTTTCTTTGGATTGCTAAACCTGGTGTCACTAGTCCTGAGTTCAAATTCTAGTTTTGCAAAAAGGTCACCTGTGTAACCCTGGGCAAGTCATTTATTCTCTCTAGGCTTCAATTTCATTTCGAGGGTGTTGGTTTAGATGGCTTATTTTAAAGATTCTTGTCCTTTAAAATTTTTGCATTCCAAATTCTCTCCCTTTCTCCCACCCACTCCTCAACCCCCTGAGAAGCCAAGCAATATGATATCAATTACACATACGAAATCATGCAAAAACATTTCCATAATTAGCCATATTTCCAAAAAGGCAAGAAAAATAGATTGAGAAAATTGTACTTCAATTTCTACTTAGTGTTTATCAGTTCTTTCTGGAGATAGAAAGCATTTTTTTCATCACAAGTTCTTTGACATTGACTTGGATCACTGTATTCATCAGAGTTCCCTTATGACTTCTCTTATTTTTCTCTTTTTGTTCTTATATTTCAAAGTCAGATTTTCTATTCAACTCTGGTCTTTTCATCAGAAATGTTTGAAAGTCTATTTCATTATCCATTTCCCCCAATTAATTATACTGTTTTGTTGGGTAGGTTATTCTTAATTTTAACCTTGTGCCTTAGCATTTTCTAGAATATCATAATATAAGCCCTCTACACCTTTTACATGGAAACCTCTAAATCTTATGCAGTCTTGACTGTGGCTCCATGACATTTGAATTGTTTACTTCTGGTTTCTTATTTTCCCTTTGTCTTGGGAACTCTGAAATTTGACTATGATATTTCTGGGAGGTTTCATGTTGGAATTTCTTTTAGAAGGTGATTCATGGAGTCTTTCAATTTCAATTTTATCCTCTGTATATAAAATACTGGGGCTGTTTTCTTTATTAACTTCTTGAAGTATGATATCTTGGAACTTTCTTTGATTATGGCTTTGAGGTAGTCTAATAATTCTTAAATTATCTCTCATTAAACTATTTTGCAAGCCAGATGTTTTTCCACTGAGATATTTTACTTTTTATCCTTTTCCTCCCCATTCTTTTGACTTTATTTTATTCTCTTGATATCTCATACTTAGATCATTAGTTTGAATTTACCCAACTTAATTTTTGTGGAATTATGGTCTTCAGTGAAATTTTATAACTCAATTTCTGTTTGGTCAATTATACTTTTAAATGAGTGCTTTTCTTCAATATCTTTTTGTACCACCTTTTCTATTTGACTTATTCTGCTTTTTAAAAATGCATTCTTTCCATGGGATTTTTGTGCATCTTTTACCATTTGGCCAAATCTGTTTTTTTAAGATGCTATTTGTGTTAGTATTTTTTTTGTATGTGTATGTGTGCCAATTTTACCATTCTCTTTTAATTCTGTTAACTCTCTTTTCATAATTTTCCTGAATCATTCATTCCTTTCCCCAATTTTTCCTCTATTATTCATCCCTTTGTTTAACTTCCAGGAATTCTTATGGGACTTGGTTTCAATTAACAGTTTTATTTCAGCTTTTTTGGTAGCTTTTTTCACATTGTATCCTTCTGCATTTATGTCTTAATCTTCTCTTTTGCCATAGTAGTTTTTTAATGGTCAGATTCTTTTGTTGTTGTTGTGGTGGTGGTTGTTTTTTGTTGTTTCCTCATTTTTCCATTCTATTTCTTGACTTTGAACTTGATGTTAAGGTTGAGCTGTGGTCCCCTGGGAGTGAGAAAGCACTCTCCCAAGCTTCAGGCTTTATCTTGCTGCTGTTTTCAGAGCTACTACTGAAAGTCTGCAAGTTTTGGGCATTTTCACAGTAGTGTAATCTTGGGAGAAGTGTGGAGACTGCCCCTTTGGTATATGCTCTGTTCTTTATGAAGGAAGGGCCCTTGTCACATACAGCTGCACATGCTAGTAATACTTTCTGCTTTGGTACTGTGTTCGGGCCCCTGCTCTTTTGCAACAATCCCCAGCACTCCTCTCCACTCTGGACCTGTGACCCTGAACTATGTCTGGACAGAGTTACTAATAAGTGCCAGCAGTATCCAATGCCAGCAAAGGATCCCCTGTAATTGTTTTCTGAGTGATTGTCTGACACCCCTTAATACTGTAATCACCAAAAGTGTGAACACCCCACTTAATCCCATTCTCACACTACCTCTGAGATGAGAGCTCCTGAAACTACTGCTACTATTGGTACTTTTGTCATTGTAGTGTATGTGAGTTCTGGTAAGATCCCCAACAGATTTTTTTTAAACCCTTGTACTTCAGTGTATTGTCTCATAGGTGGAAGATTGGTAAGGGTGGGCAATGGGGGTCAAGTGACTTGCCCAGGGTCACACAGCTGGGAAGTGGCTGAGGCCGGGTTTGAACCTAGGACCTCTGGTCTCTAGGCCTGACTCTCACTCCACTGAGCTACCCAGCTACCCCTCCCCAACAGATTTTAAATCTGATATTATAGACTTCTATCTCTTCAGTTTTCTTTGGCTGGAAAATATATTCTCTGACTCTATGTTGACTCTCACACCCCAAAATTTCATTCGATTTATTATTTTAAAGTTGTTTGGAGAGGAGTTTTGGAAGAATTCAACTGGATGGTTGCCCTAATCCACAATTTTGGCTCTACCTCTAGAGAATTTCTTAATTTCTTACTTCCTCTAACTTTGGAATTAGACTCTATTAAAGTAAAAGGACCTAGGAGGTCTTGTAGATTTTTCTCTAGGTACATTGTTATGTTGCAGGTAAAGTAAGCAAATCAAAGACATGGAATTTTAGCTTTCCAGGCAGATTCAAACTTCTCTATACCTTTAGGAATAGTATTATTGCCTCAGAGTCCATTCTCTGATAATGGACTCATTTCATAGATGATTACAGATATTTATGTAGAAGGAGCTTTTTATAGATAGGTAGAAAGAAACACTTATCAAGTATTTACTATTTTTCTAGGCATTGTGTTACAGGATTTAGATAAAAATACAAACAATTAGGTCAGTTCAGTCCCTGTCCTCAAAGAGCTTTTATTCAAATGAAGGAAGACAACACAAAAAAGGGATACTGGTTACAGCAGGGTCAGAGCTAATAGATCATCCCTGTATTTTATAGATGAGGAAACTGAGGCTCATTGAGGTGAAATGTTTTGCCCAAAGTCATACAAGTAGTCAGCACCAGAGACAGGATTTGAACCCAAGTTCTTTGATTTTGAAGCCAGTGTTCTTTATATTGTGCTTTATCCAGACTGACCCTAATAGTTCAGTACCCAATCTGACACCTATTGGATCTCAGAAGCTCTACCAGCTTGGTGAGATCTCCCTGGATTTTGCTCTGCTGGCTTTGCCTTTGAGGGCTGATTCTATGAAACAATGAGACATTGGAATAGAACTTTAGGAGTAAAGTTAAAAAAGGCTAAAAAAGCTTTTTCTAAAAAAGAAGCTAAAAAGACTGGAAGAATACTGAATATGATTGCAGAAAGCATTATAAATAATATAGCAACATTATCCTATCCCTTTATATAAATAAAGCATTGCTGCATCTATCTGAGATATACATATACGATTCTGGTCATTGAGCCTCCGGAGTTATATCATGAAGGCTGAGAAGTTCCAAAACAAGAATGAATGGAGAGATAGAAACATAGTCTTCCTTATAAGAATAGACTGCAAAGATTGTGCATCTTCAGGAGAGGCAAAGACTTAAAAGAGAACTATATCAAGGGCTGCATGAATGGGTTTTATCCCTGGGTGTGAAATTTAGACAACACTTTCCCTGATGCATTTTCTTCCTATAATTATTCATTCATTAATTCTGTCAATGGGTAAGGAAAATGAGGTATAGAAATACTTAAATTACCTGTTCAAGGAGCACACAGTTTGTTGATTACAGAAATTAATCTAGGTCTCTTGAATCTTGATACTCTTTCCATTAGATAATTTTCCTCTTTCCACTGTTATTATTACAAATATGCATATAACTTAGGTGAATTTTTAGAATTAAATCAGTGCTTGCTTTTCGGATAGTTAAAAACAAGGTATTTCCATAATATTTTTTAGAACTGTTAGTAATGTTCTCTATGCCCTTTGGAAAAACTTAATTTTCCTACATATAGGAATGTTCTTTATGTCACAACAAATTCCATTCATGTCTGTAAGTAAAATAAATTGTTAATATTGCCTTTTTTCTGTTTAAATCCTTAACTTCTGTGTATTGTCTCATAGGTGGAAGATTGGTAAGGGTGGGCAATGGGGGTCAAGTGACTTGCCCAGGGTCACACAGCTGGGAAGTGGCTGAGGCCAGATTCGAACCTAGGACCTCTCATCCTGACTCTCAATCCACTGAGCTACCCAGCTGCCCCCTTAATATTGCCTTTTAAAAACTGCCTACATATTAAAATGAATAAGCTTTTTATTATCATTTAAAACATTTAATTTTTTCAATGAGCATTTATGTGCCAGACACTATGCTTGCTGCTAGGGATGCAAAGAAAAGCAAAAAACAATTCCTGCCCCTGATCAACTAATAATCTAATTCATAACCACTACTCTGGCTATAATCTCATTTCCCAGATACTGTCTCTTTAGTATCAACCACTGCTTTAGAAGCCTAGAAACATGATGATGTCCTGGGGGCAAGCTTTTTTTTTTTTTTTTTTTTTTTTTTTTGCCTCAGAGGCTGAACTTTTAGTGACACCTACCCCTATCCTTTCTCATGCTTGCTTCATATACAACAATTTCTAGTCATGGATCTCAAACTTATACAGGACAAAACTGAATACCAGGAAATGCTGAATGGCAGTGATGAAGTGAGTCATAGGATTGATTTTTGAAGTTTTAGATGGGGGTGAAGTTCTTAACTTTTTGTGTGTATCATGAACCTCTGGACAGTTTGATGAAGCTAATGAAGTTTTGTTTCCCCAAAACTGCTTAAATTCATAATATAAAACATATAGGATGACCAAGGAAACAAATTATATTGGAATATAGTTATCAAAATATCAGAAACAAAAGCAATCGAGTCCAGGGATCCTATATTAGGAACTCCTAGGAAAGCTAACATGGAAAACTACCCTTTGTTTTTATTGAAAAAGAAAGAAGAAAGAACTCTCACACTATCAGACTCTACAATAACCAGAGAAATCAAAATAGGAAATGCCATTTGCTTTTACTTTCAAAACCATATGCTCCAATCCATGTCACATAAAAGGATATTGTCTTTGTCTTTGCCTTCCATTTCAAAAGTTATATTTAAAGAGGAAGGAACCCCCTCTTTCCCCCCCTCAATCTAAATAGAAAAATCCTCTGACAAAGAGCAGCCACTTTTTGCAGTGACTGGTTTAAAGGATTTTAAAAATAAATGTTTGAGCTGAAGTTGTTTTTGAAAATGAAGCTTTTTCCTAAATGGTACTTCAGACCTAAGAGGTTCCATAAAGTGGGGTTAGGTGGCAGATGGTTGTTGGATATGTAAGGGAAATCAATAGGTCATCAAATTATCTTCTGTATTGGTAAGTGGCCTTTTCTGGTTTCTCTCACAGATCTGGTTTGAGTGAGTTATGGAATAAAAGACCTAATTGTGATAAATAGAGAGCAATGAATGAAACTCCAGCTCAAATATCTGTTCCAACCTGCTTTCACTGAATATTTCTCTCAAAAATCATATTTGGAGAGTTTTGAAACTGCACTGAAATTAAACTTTTTGTTGCTTATTTCAGTTAGTCAATGGAACTCTTAGAACGTAAAAGTCATTAGAGGAATGACTTTTCCCCTCAAAATGTTTTGTTATTTGGACAATATATGAGTTTGCATAGGGTTTTAGTAGATCCTTGTCCTTTGATTACTGCTTTTTCATCAAAGATGTCCTCTGGATCTCATCAGGAAAGGACTTCAAAATAACATATTTTCTTTGTGATGTTGTATCCTACTCTTATTGGTCTAGGATATTGTTGGATATTATTTACTCATTGGTTAAATTTGTTTGTATGTGTGTATGTGTGTATATATGTTTGTATGTAGGTTTATTTGAACTATGAAACTTTAAGTCTAGAACCTTCAAGATGGTGCTGATGGTGGGCAAGGGAGATATTGGAATAATCTGAAAATGAATCACTAATCTGGGCGACAGAATAAACAAAGATGCCCATTGTATATTGGCCCCAGGATGTGCCTAGTATTTCAGCTTTTAGATGAGTAAGCTGAAACACAGAGAAGTAGTAAGTTACATATTTAATGCCATTCAACAAAACAATGGCAGACTGAGTACAAGAACCCAGGTCTCTTAATTCTATTACACCACACTGCCTGACAGAGGTTAGCTAACTTTGGACAAATACGTTTATTACTAACTTTCAAAGTCATACTCCCAAGGAATGTCTGGATCTCTGAGGTTCAAGATACTCTGTGGGTCTTTAAGTGGAATATTTACCTTTAATACTCAGATTGGGGACACAATTAATTCAAAGCAAAGTTATAAAGGAAATGGCCCAATAAAAAATAAACCTATGGCAAATTCTCTTACAGATACACACAATTATAAGATGAATGATACTTGATTTCTATTGATGTCAAATTCAATTTCCAATTGGCCCTTTTGGGGAATGAGCCCTTGGGGATCATTCAGATTTTATTTTCCAAAAAATTAAGTAACCCATTTCTTGTAGTATGGAATGACTTCAGAATTCAGACTTCAACTAATTTGGATGTCCATTTTGGATCATAATATGTACTGCAAAGATCTATTGGAGGAATTTCATTCAAGATAGTTTGGTTTCTCTTCTGAGGTTATAGGGTTGATTTCTGAATCAAAGTACTAAAATCACTGTTGGGAGAGATCCAAATGTCTCCTGTTACTTTCCTACCCCTCCATTCTCCTCTCCTTTCCGCTAGCCACTTTAAAAGACAAAAACAAGTAGAGAGGTTTTAGCAGTATGACTGGAAAGTAGAACAGCAGAAAAAAAGACATGGAGGAAAATGTCACCAATACTTATTAGAAACTCTCTTCATTTTTCTATTGCAACCCCTAGCTGAACCAGATTGCTGCTCTTCTATTGCCTGTGAACAACTTGCCCCCCTTTTCCTTTTCTTCCTTTACCCTGAAGATCCCCTATTTGATTTTTGATTTTTAAAGCTATTGACTTAAGACTGCCTGAAGCTGCACCATAATCTTTAAAGAGACAACATCAAACCAAACTTCCTTGAGTCGTGTTCTAAGGCTCAACACAGGGTTTCTGTTTCTCCTTCTGCCACTTCTGGGCAGAGGGACAAAGGCAAGTGGGGATCAATATTTTTATCATGCTTAATCATGGCCTCTGGAGTGCCTCCCTAAAAAGGAACTTGTTAATTAGTCCTTATATATGTGTGTGTAGAGTAAATAGTAGTCATTTCTATGTGGTATGCTTTGAGGACCTGCCATCCAAGGAGAACAATGGGACCAAAAATAACCTCAACTCTCAAACATAATTTCCTTGGATGACATTTTACCATCATAGCTCCACCATTTTGAGCCTTAAAACCTTTCTGGTTTTACAGATCTGTTATTAAAGGAAAATTTTTCTTGTGGGGTGGTAGAGGTAGAAAGGGGGTCAGTAAAATAGGTGAGAAGGCTACAATCTGGTTCATGCCCTCCTTAATAACTTTGCTAATACTAAAATGAAGGATAACCTAGGGGAAGATAGTAAAGAGGGAAAACAGAGGAGGATGAAAAAAAAGGGGAGTGTGAGAATGTAGAATGAGTATAAGAATGGAAAAACAAATAACAACATGTAAAAGATGAAGAGTTTGTGACAGAAATATAAACACTGGGATGCTAGTTATACAAACATTTCCAAATAACTCAGGCAGATACCCTGATTTGGGTACAGAATTCTTAAGTTTTAATTTGAATGTGTAGTGTTGCTTCAATCAATCAATCAATCAATATGTTTTTATTAAGTGCTTACTACATGGTAGGCACTGTTCTTGTTGCTAGAATTTGACCCAGAAAGAGTGCATAATAGTATGAGGGTAATGAAAAATAAATTTTTGTTTATCATGGTCAAAGAATGAATGAGTCAGTGAATGAGGAAATTTGAGTATGAGAAAAAGATGAAAGTACTAGTTAGATGGATGAGAGAGGGTTAAAGGGTAGTTTAGAGACAGGGTGGATAGCAAAATGAGCAAATTCCAGTACTTGGAAATCAAGTTCAAGCCTTTTGTAAGATACTATGTTGCTTACCATTTTCTTTCCTGAGCTTTTATTTCCAGGTAAGTAGTGTTAGGAAGTATGATTCTTGTGAACAAAGGAAGCAAAGGACTCTGAACCTAATGGTGTTTCGACGCTATAAAGAAGAAAAGCTAAAAACCACAATGTGCTTGTTTGAGACTTGGCCTTTTATTTGCAAGCTGCAGCAATGGAAATTTTTTTAAAAATTGATTTGAAAAGAAATTGAGAAGGAATTGTTTAATTGCTTGAAGGTGAGAATGCACCAATTTCCTTGAAATATGCTAGGAAGATTTTGAGGAAAACAATGCACCTGTAATATGGTGAATTATTTATAGAAATTTATATAAGTAATGCAAAATTTATTCCTCTCATATTGACGATGTTCATGTGGCTCAATACTGTATAAAATAATGTTGCTGCCTAAGATAATGGAAATTCTAGATGCTCATTATACAGCAGTTAGCCAAGAATGGATACACAGTAAGTAGGTGTATAAAAGTGTCATTGCCATGAGAGGCTAAATAAATAGTATTCAATGATGATGATAATGACCTTTTGAAAGAAAAAGGCCTGTGTGGGACCAGGCTCTTTGCTCTAAGATTATAAGAAACAATCTAAAAGAGAAATTTAGCTTCTTAGAGAAATCTAAATTTTAAAGCCTTAGAGACTAAGAAATGCAGAGTTAGAGTCAAAGAAAAATACAGGATATTGGAAGAAAAATGATGTGTTCTAACCCAAATTTAAACCCCACCTGAATCTAATTTTGAAAGAAAAAGATAAAAGCCATCTTTGTGATATTTTATTCATTGGGATTTCTCAGGCATTTCAAAAAGAAGTAGTGTCCACAAACAGAAGCAGAAATCTACTAATAACTATATAGAAAGGAAGTGTGGTATGGTGGAATATTGGTTTTGAAGTCAGAAGTTCTGAATTGGATTCTGGTTCTGCTACTTAATTTTTGTTTGACCTTAGGCCAATAACTAAACCTCTATTTTTAAATTTTAAAATTAAATATATGTATATGTAATTATCATTCAATAAAACAACTCTTACTTTCTATCTTAGTACCAATTCTAAAGCAGAAGCACAACATGAGATAAGACACGAAGTTAAATGACTCGTATACATGGCTAGGAAGTGTTGGAGGTCAGATTTGAAGCCAGGACTTCCAGATTCCAAGCCTGGCACCTGGTCCACTTGATGATCCCTAGCTGCTCCAACTTAACTTCTCTTGACCTCAGGTTTCTCATATTTATAAGGAGGGGTTGGACGAGATGATTTCTGAGTACTTTTGTAGCTCTAACTATGTTCTTATGACAAGGAGTCCTTCAGAACAATAGAGGGAATTACATCCTTCTCCAGTAGTGAAGCTTCAGTATGTAATAAACCTGAGCAGAGAGGTTGCCCAGTGGATAGGGGTCCAGACCTGGAGCCAGGAAGACTCATCTTTCTGAGGTCAAATCTGTCCTCAGACACTTACTAGCTGTTTGATTCTGGGCGAGTAATTCAACTCTATTTATCTCAGTTTTCTCATCTGTAAAATGAGCTAGAGAAGGAAATGGCAAAGAAATCCAGTATTTTTGCCAAGAAAACCCCAAATGGTATCATGAAGAATTGGATGGGACTGAACCAACCAAACTATTGTTGACAACTGTTGTTAGCTGTTCAATGGTCTCCACCATTTCCTGCCCTCCACCCCACCAGAAAGGCAGAGACATGGGCAAAGTTGAGACATAACTTGTCTCAACCTCAATTTTCTTGTCTATAAAATGGGGATAATAATGTTTATACTACCTACATAGGATCAAAGACTTAGAGCTGGAAGAGACTTTAGATGCCATCAAACTTTTTAAAGATGAAGAAACTGAAGTTTAGAGAAGATAAAAACTTGCCCAAAGTCACACAACTAGTAATTATCTTAGGCAGGCACCCAAATATTTCTGATTCCAAGACCCATGCCCTATTTATAGGTGTGTTGGTAGATATTTATCAATATCCCTTTTTTATACCACAATTTAACAATACCCCATGTTTAACAATACCCTACAACACACTTCTAAAGTTTGATCTGCATAAATAATATTTCTCAGTCATTTCTTTATTCTAGAAATCAGCAAAATAACTAAACCAAGCCCTGATTTATAGCCTTTTCTGATTTCCAACACAGTGAAAATTTAACAATCATTTCTTCCAAATTCTTATGAATTGACTCTAGCTGCTTTGGCTGTCTACTATATCAGTGGTTCCCAGACTTTTTTGACCTACTGCCCCCTTTCCAGAAAAAATATTACTTAGCCCCCTGGAAATTAATTTTTAAAATTTTAATAGCAATTAATAGGAAAGATAAATGCACCTGTGGCCATCACCACTATCCTGAATCGCTGTAGCAGCCACCAGGGGGCGGTAGTGCCCACTTTGGGAATTATTGTACTATATTATTGTTATGAAGTAATAATATATATCAGTTTCTTCCCAGAATCCTAGTCTTTGTTCAGCAACTTGAAGTAAGGTTGGTATTATCCATCTTTTCTTTAGGGGCTGGAAGCAGAAGTGCCAGAAATGACTGGAGAACCCCAAAAGACTCTAGGCTCCCAAGAGACTTTAAGAGAGTGCAAAGAGAAATGGCATCCTCAGGGTATCTTGTCAAATATACCCTACCCCTCACTCAGGCACAGGGTAATATACTCTATCAATAAGGAGTGAGTACCATACCTGTGGACTTTGGGACTTGTGTTAAATACATAAGATACTTTGTGATATTAAATACTTTAATATGCTTTTAAATTTATAACTTCATCTGGGGAGCTTCCTCCAATGATGACCAAGTCTTGCTGATCCAAGTCTTTTTTTTTTTTAAGAATTTCAGTGTATTTAATTAATTAATTTAGAATATTCTTCCATGGTTACATGGATCATGTTCTTTTCCTCCCCTCCTCCCAGCCCCCTCCCTTAGCCAATGAGTAATTCCACTGGGTTTTTACATGTGTCATTGATCAAGACCGATTTCCATATTATTAATATTTGCACTAAGGTGATTGTTTAGAGTCTACATCCCCAATCATATCCCCATCAACCCATGTGAACAAGGAAATGTTTTTCTTCTGTGTTTCTACTCCTACAGTTCTTTCTCTGGATGTGGATAGTGTCCTTTCTCATAAGTCCTTCAGAATTGTCCTGTGATCCAAGTCTTCTTATCATGCGTGATGTTTGATTTACCATAAATCTTCCATCAAAGATCTTCTCCACTCTTCAAAAACCTTCCTCTAAATCAACTGATATTCCCTAGGTCTCAGCCTCCACTTGCAATTCCTTGTTCTATTCTAGGATGAGTGCATTTCTTTTTTCATGATGCAGTTTTAGGCAGCTGTTGTTTATTTAATTTATTGAACACAAATTATTATTGGTAAATAATAACTAATTATTTATTTGGCAAATAACTTAAGCTTGCCTCTATTTCCTATACAATTCCCCAATGTTTCTAGGGGACACATAATTTTGGTTCTTTGGAGACTAATGTTCAATGATTTCCAACCATAGAGTGTCAATGAAAGAGTATTGGTTTCAGAAAAATGGGTGTGCTATGATGAGTATGTGTTTAAAAGTATGTCTCTGTGTGATGAATGTTTTTGTGTTTCATTTGTTTCAATTGGGTCTGACTCTGTGACTTTATTATGGTTTTTCTTGGCTAAAATACTGGTATGGTTTGCCATTTCCTTCTTCAGTTCATTTTTATAGATAAGAAAACTGAGGCAATCAGGAGTAAGTAACTTGCCCAAGGTCACACAGCTAGTTAGCATCAGAGGTCAGATTTGAAGTTTGATCTTCCTGACTCTGGGCCCAGTCCTCTATCCACTGTACCACCTAGCTGTCTGTGAGAGTCTTGGATTATTATAAGTACCACACAATTCTCCGAAGGCAACTGAATCTATTTAGTCCTTTTCCTCAAGATATTTTGAAAAATAGTCCTTGAATGCTTTCAAAATTGTGTCACTTCCAGCACAGTTATGACAGTCTGTTTATTTATGTTCACTATTCATATCGCATGTCATCCTACAAGTTGGGATAACCAAATGTTCCATGAAATTAAATTGTGCATAATAGAACTGACTCCACTAACTCTTTTATTCATTTCTCTAAGGGGAAATTGTGAGCTATCAAAGCCGTTAGCTCCAACTTCCTGATGGCTTTTGGCTCTATTTACAATGAGAATAACATTATTAATGATTCAGTTCCTCCAATAGTGAATCAACACATTGGATACTGGACAAGAATATCATATTTAAAGTACCAACAGTTAAAGTCAGTGTTTATAGATGGCTTAAATACTGTATGATTTTAAATATTTTTATTTCCTTTTCCATCATTCTGTCACCATCATGATGAAGGAAAGAGGAATCACATATAACCTGGAATAATGACATGTAAAATATATGTTTCATGTACATACATACATGTATAGAGTTTTGATAATTACCTTGGTAAAAATGAAAAGAAGCTACCATATAGTGGCCAGTCTACTGGTTATGAATCTTCCCACATTTAGTTAGATTGATTGTAAGGTAGCAGACAACCACTGGCAAAGTAGTTTGAATATGTTATACATACACATACAGTTGTCTATATTTTATATATATTTAGGGCATCTACATGGTACAGTGGATAGAACACTGGGCCTAGGGTCAGGAAGTCTAATTTTTTTGAGTTCAAATCTGGTCTCAGACTCTTACTAGTTGTGTGACTGGGCAAATCATTTACTCCTATTTGCCTGAGTTTCTTCATCTGTGAAATGAAATGGAGAAAGAAATGGCCAAACCACTCTAGTACCTTTGACAAGAAAACTCCAAATGGGGTCACAAAGAATTAGACATGACTGGATGGCAAGAAAATGTATTTTCATATAGATATTTATACATACAAACATATATTTATATAATAAATGAAACATATAAAATCATTATTTATGTCAGTGCTGAGACTCAGTTGTCAAATGCCTATTGAAAGTCCTTATAGTTATCCGAAATGGTATACATTTCAAAGTAATGTTTAAAGATACCTATTAGAGATCTTAAGACAAGGCCTTAGTCTCAGTTTTATAAACCATTAATCCACTGTGGGGTTGGAATTTGCTCATCAGTTCTTCCTTTGTATGCATTATTTGAGTGTCCTGATGTATTGTAGTTGTAATACTGAGATATAGTAGAAAAATAGTGGGGACAAATCTGATCCTATTCTTTCTGAAAAAAGCAAAGGTCTTAGAGAAGCCTCTACTTGTTTTTAGAGGCATCATGGTTTAGTTGAAAGAATGCTGGACAAGGGGAAAGGAAATCTCCTATTTTCTTCAATGCCCATACTTTCCCCTGGAAGTATATAGTCAGTTTTGATAGGTAGGTGATCCTTGGTTGTAGAGCCAGTCCTCTTGCCTTTCTGAATATCATATTCCAAACCTTGTGGTCTTGTAGTTTGGAGGCTACCAGATGCTGTGTGATCCTGATTGGTGTTCCTTGATATCTGAATTGTCTCTTTCTGGCTTCTTGTAATATTTTATCTGGACAAGGAGAAAGGACTTCTGAGTCTGAACCTTCCCTCTGCCACTAACTAGTTCTGTTTTGGTTGTTCTATTTTCAGTTGTGTCTGACTCTTTGTGACCCCATTTGGAGTTTTCTTGTCAAAGGTACTTAAATGGTCCATAAAGATAGTGGAACAGAGTTAGATATGTGACCATGGACAAATAAGCTTTCACAGAAGTGGGGGGGGGGGGGAAGTGCACCAGTCTACTTACAGAGTCAAACCAGTATAGGTCAGAAATGGAACAGATCAAAATTCTCATGTTAATTATGAAATTAACAGTGGGATTGAACTCAACAATGGTTGTTGTACAACCTGCCTCGGTGAGATAGAAAGACCCATTCTCAAAAAAAAAAAAACAAAAAAAAAAAAACAAAAAAAAAACCACAGCAAAACAACAAAGTAAACACAAACAAACAAAAAAAGGAACTATCCAAAAATATCTAATTTGGCCTGGCATATGGCTACAAGCCAAGACCAAAGTGGAAGGATAGTTGTACTCAACTTTGAGGCTGAGATGCAACAGAGTACAGATCAATTCCCTGTCACCTTTGCTAATTTTGGCCTAACAATTAATTCCAAGAAAATAGAGGTCCTTCACCAGCCAGCATCACCTGATTTGCACATGGAACCATTGGTCACAGTAAATGGAGAAATTTTGAATGCTGAGGATAATTTCATTTACTTTGACAGTATATTTGCCAGGGATGTCCTTAAAGATGATGAGGTTGATGCACAGATTTGAGAGCTAGCTCAGTGTTGGAGAGAATTAGAAAAGTATGGAAGAGAAGTATCAGGCTGCAGATGAAACTGAAGAGGCCATGCCAGAAAACTGAATTGCTTTCACCTGAATTGTCTCAGAAAGGTCATGAAGATTACCAAGTGAGATAAGGTTCTGAACACTAAGGTCCTCTCTAGGGCTGAACCGTTAAGCATTCAAACTCTATGGCAGAGAAGAAAACTCCAATGGCTTGGCCAAACAGGCCAAATGCCAAATGCATGATTACTCAGAAGATTATTTTTCTGAGAACTTGCACAAGTTAAATGTTCACAAGGCACTCAGAGAAGTGGTATGAGGACACTCTGAAAAATTTATGTGTCGACTGAGAGACATGGAAAATACTGGCACGGAACTGTCCAGCATAGTGTGCCTGTGTCAGAGAAGGCATTGTATTCCATGAGCAGAGAAGAATCATAGAAGCACAAAGGAAACATGAAAACATGAGCTGTGCAAATGCAGAGCCATTGCCATCCAAAATGTTCTGCTGGTCCAGTTTGGGTTATTCTGTGGTAGTGCCTTCTGAACTCATATTGGACTGTTAAATCATAATCAAACATATCATGATGTCATTCATTATTCTTCAAAAATGGACAAACCACACAAATTTCACTAGCTGATACTCAAATCTTATCTTTGTATAAATGGAGATTTTGAACCTTGGACTTCATCCCCCACAGAACTTCTAAAACAATAATGTGACCATGCAAATGTGGAGGTGCAGGAGAAAGATTAAAGAGAATTTTGGAAAATACTAAGGGACTTGTGGGGGATGAAGTCCAAGGTTCAAAATCTCCATTTATACATCTTGAACCCCAATGAGAAATCTATGTTTGAAAATGAGCCTTATTTAGAGAAAACAGGCTTAAAGAAGGTTAGGGTTGGGTCTTAGGGAATTTTTAGTACATAAATTCAAGCATCTTGAGCTAAAGTGAAAATATGTAGTGTGAGGGAAGCTGTTGGATCCAGGGTTATTGAGGAGATCCAAGATATCTTTAGGATTAGAGCATATGTATACTCTATATTCCTTTTCTCCCTCTCCTTTTCTGCAACCTCAACACATATTTTTACAAAAGTGAAAAATCAAATATATTGGGGGTAAAGGGTAGAGCAGAGTTTGTGTTAGAGGATAATAAGAGAAATAAAAGAGAGAGAACAAGAGAAATAAAACATTTAAAAATATATACAGAAGAAAACAGAAGGAAGTGCCAAAGGAGATACGAATAGAAGCACTTTGTTGCTACTTTGATAAATTGAAAATATCTTTAAAATATAACAGAACTTCACAGTTATGTAATCCTCTTTCTTGTTCTTTATATAATGAAATGTGTGTTGATAATTTTTAAGTTCATAATAAAAAAGAAAAATTGTGGAAAATAATATTGTTCTGAAAGGGAAAAAGAAAACTCAACAGGGTATGAGGGATGTGGTATGGAAGGGGGAGAAGATGATGGTACACATAAGAGCCATAAGCATTTCTTTCTAGCTGCATCTGGGTGATCATCTCTTTTTCTCTAGTAAGTTTTTTCCTTGAACTTTAGCAAGTTACTAGCTATTTAGGTATATGTCCTTACCCTCTAACCCCAACCTCCATAGGATCCCTGAAGAGCATAGTCATTCCCTCTCCCTTTATATAGGTCTGGAATAACACAGACTTCTAATCCAAGACAAAGGCATTCATCCATTTAGAGACACAAATCCATTTTTGTCATGGAAAGGAAGAATCTCAGGAGCTGTAGATCTCCAGAAGGTATAGGGCACAGTCGGCATTCCAGAAGACAATAATGGATTGAGAATGGGATTGGTTTTTTATTTTAAATTCTTGTTATATGAAATGGCTCTCTGGAAGAAGCAAAGAGGAAGAATACAGAAAGAAATTTACTTGATTTAGAAACAAAAGCTATTAATGAAAGCATTTTTAAAATGGACTTGTCTTTTCCAAGTGGCTCTCAGATCTGGGGAGCAGAGCTCATAAAAATCTTTTGGAAGGGGTTGAAAGTAAATTTTACAGGGGCAGCTGGGTGGTTCAGTGGATTGAGAGCCAGGCCCAGAGGTGGGAGGTCGGGTTCAAATCTGGCCTCAGATACTTCCTAGCTGTGTGACCCTGGGCAAGTCACTTGACCACCCCCATTGCCTAGCCCTTACCACTCTTCTGCCTTAGAACCAAGGTTTAAAAAAAAAAAGAAAGTAAACCTTACCTATATACCATTTTTCTTCCTTCATTTCCTCTTCTCATAACAAATTGAATTATAAGGTAGGTTGAAGATCAGGGTTGGGGAGTCAGGAAAGGGAGAAATCTTTATGAGTTCAAATCCAGCCTCAGACACTTACTAGCTGTATGGTCCTGGATAAGTTATTTAATCTTTTGCCTAAGTTTTCTTATCTGTAAATTGAGCTAGAAAAGGAAATGATAAACCACTCCAATGTTTTTGCCATGTAAAACTGAAATGGGGTTACAAAGAGGTGGACACAATCATCAAATGAATGAACAACAACTATAAAAGTAATGATGAAGGCTTCAAGGAAGATAGGGAATTTGAGCAGAACCCTGTAGAACAGGTAAATTTTGGATATGAAAAAAGAAGGAGGGAGCCATGCCAGGAAAGGAGAAGAATGTGAACAAAGATACAGACATAGGCATGTAAAAGTTAGGAGCCTGGCCTTGCAGAAAATGAACAAAAGATAGATGCAGAGAGATTAAATTTTGGATGATCTGGAAAGCTAGCCTGAGGAGTCTGGGCTTTATTCCCAGGGCAATGCAGACATGATGAAAAAGAGTTTTTAGATAGATTTCTCTAGCAGATAGATTGTAGAAAGACTATAAGCAGAAAGATCAATAAAAGTCTAATATAGCACTGTGTGTGTGTGTGTTTGTGCATGTATGAGTGGAAGACAAAGAGAGAAATACATAGAGAGATTTGAAAGAGAGAGATACACATAGAGACTGAGACAGAGACAGAGGGATAGAGACAGAAAGAGAAAGAATTATAGAGAAGGGAGAGAGAGAGAGAGAGACAGAATCAAAAAATATAGGATCTCAGAGCTGGAAGGGATCCCAGGAGGAATTTGTACATTAAAGTCTAATTTGTACATAAAAGAGAATTACCACCACACCCCTCAAAAGTTTTCATTCTACATTTCTTTAAAGATCTTCTGCATAGCTGTAATCATAGGAATGTTTTACTGACATCAAACCTCAATTCGCCTCTTCAAAACTTCTACTCCTTGCTCCTGGTTTTGCCCTATGGAGAATAAATCTAATCCCTTTTCCACATGATAACCTTACAGATAGTTGAAGAAAGATATAATGTTCCAGCCCAGCCTCTTCTTTTTCAGTTATAACCCAACTCCATGTGACATAAGAGTTTACTAAGCGGGCTAAGTGAATGTGTTAGCAATGAAAGGAAAAGGAGTCGAATAGGAAAGCACTCATAGTATGAAGAAGTAAAAAAAAATAAGGACATGATGTTATTATTAATTTCCTGACATTTAAGTTCTTATTTCCTCAGGATCTGATTAATTCTGCGTGGCCCAAGTTTTTTCATATTTTTGGCCTGAGAACCCATAATCATTTTCATGGTTCTTCTAGCATAACCTGACTCAGCTTGACGTCTTTAGATAGAGGGGACTTTTTTCTGTCTAAAGGATTATTTTTATGTTTAAATAAAATGCTACCTGGGAGATGGAGACCTTGGGGGCACCATTACTTGATTGGTTGAGTCAATAATTGTTTGAACAAGATAATAGTAGTAGAGGAAGTAGTCTGTGCTTCCTAATTTATTTTGTATTCTAGCAAAAGTCATTTTGCTTTAATTGAAATCACTATTCATTTAGGTGAAGTTCTATCATTTTAAAAAGGTTGTGATAGGCAGAGGTGTTGGTATAAGATTTTGGGGAAAGTTAATATTAATCTTTCTATCCCCCAAACTAACCTTTTGAATTTAAAGCTAAAAATCTTGGGTCCAAAACTCTGAACTATATCTCTCTGAGGCCATGGATGGATTTCTTTTTTATCCTGTCTACCACACTAGGAGACACTGTACATGCACTCTGCAATCAGTATAAATCCTGAATGGTTACTTTTAGAGTCTAGAAGACCCAACTCTTATCCAGACTGAGGTCTGAGTCTGCCAATCAGAGAGGTTTGAGAAAAGGATGTCACAAGAACATAATTTGATGAAGGAGACAGGAAATTGCTCTCTTCCTTTGGAACCACAGACTAGAAAGGGTGAGCAATCTGGCTCAGGGATGGCTCTGCCTGCTCACTGGGGGAGGCAATAGAAAGAGCTAGTCAGCCATATGTGACTTGGGTTTCTTCCTTTCTTTGGCCTGCTTTTTTTCTCTTTAACAATTATGAAATTAAGATACTATCTCCAGAGAATATTAATCATAATAATTTCACTCATCTGAAATAATTTTTGAGTAAATTGACATGAAGGTATCAGTGATTACAAATAAAACCATATGTGTTGATCAGTCTTTTAAAAATAATTAAAAATAAAAAATAACTTATTGATATCTTTTGATTTTATATTACCTACATTTATCAATGTGTCCCTTTCCCTTCTATCCCTCTTAGAGAGCCTTTCCTAATAACAAACAATAAGAGAAAAATAAATGGTCTATGACATGAACTAACTCAGTAGAAAAGTCTGACATTATATACAGTGTGCTACACCCATAGTTCTCCAACTCTGTAAAGGAGGATGATCAATCTTTTCTTATTGTGACTGTTGGGAGATGACTAAAGGAGTACCTGCTCAAAGACCTGACAAAGACTTTCTAATTAATATTGGCAAACACCTTGCAGATAAACTCATATCTTTTGCAAGATCAAAAACACTCACCAGCCTTACAGATACCAGTGATAATGCATTTAGATAATCAATCAAATGTTTATTAAGTACCTGGTATGTGCCAGGGACTAGGGACAAGTGCTATGAATGCAATGATTCCTACTTAAAAGAGCTTATTAGATGGCCAGGAACATTAGTGATTGGAGAGGAATAAATGCTTTAGGACAATATTTAACATTTTTTATTTGAAAAATGTTATTTAATTAATTAATTTAGAATATTTTTTCCATGGTTACATGATTCATGTTCTTTCCTTCCTCTCCTCCCACTCCCCCTCCCATAGCCAACAAGCAATTCCACTGGGTTTTACATGTGCCATTGATCAAGACCTATTTCCGTATTATTAATATTTGCAATAGAGTGATCGTGTAGAGTCTACATCCCCAATCATATCCCCATCAACCCATGTGATCAAGCAATTGTTTTTCTTCTATTTCTACTTCCACAGTTCTTTCTCTGGATGTGAATAGTGTTATTTCTCATAAGTTCCTCAGAATTGTCCTGGGTCATTGCATTGCTGCTAGTGGAGAGTCCATTATATTACATTTGATCGTGCCACGGTGTATCAATCTCTCTGTATAAGGTTTTCCTGGTTCTTCTCCTTTCACTCTGCAATTATTTAATATTTTTGATAGTAATCATTATTGTTCTTATCCTCATCATAATTATTTTTGGCCTGATCTAGTTTCTTTTAAGACCAAAGCTGACTCAAATGGCCATTTTAGGCCATTTTGTCTTCATGAAACCATGATGAAAGAAAAGAGCTATCTCTGAATGAAGAAGACAAATTTGTCATCATCGTCTTCAACAATAAAACATCATTGAATACCTATGTAAGTGGTCCTGTAGACTAAATGATAAATTTTCACATAAAGAGATGATCCTGATCTAACTAGGTACATTAACATAAATGGAATTGATTAAACAAATATTTAGTAAACAATTACTAGTACCAGATACCATGCTAAACATAGGAATATGAATACAAGAATGACAGTCCCTGCCTTCAAAGAACAGTACCTCCTTTAAGGACTACCATCCTTCAAATAAAGATTCTGGGAAAAACTAGCCAATCAGAGGAAAGGGCTGCAGGGGCAGAGGGTACTTCTAGTGTGAGAAGTCCAAGGATGGGGTGAACTTCCAGAGTAAAGAGGTTTCTGTCACATGAAAGAGAAAGTCTAGAGAATCAGGAATATACCCTGGAGGAGAATGAAGTACTAGGCTTTTCACATTCAGGAGACAGGATAAGTATGATGAATAGAAACCTGATGACACTTTAAACAACTTTCTCATTAAAAAAAATTACCTTTGCTTATTTCCATCAACTATCATAGAAGTCCATGATACTGATTTAATAATGAGTACATTACTTTAAGGAATAAGGTTGAGTCAAAGACATGGTGACATTTGCAATAATAATAATGTCATGCAAATCCTCCAAAATATCTTACTTTAAGTTTTCCAGAAATGCCATGTAAACTCTCTAAGCCAGACCATCTTATGATTCCTGAGCCTTGCTTGGTCATAATTCTCTTAATGCCTGAATAATAAATTTCCTTATATCTCCTACATTATAATTGTATTTTCCTTTTGTTGTGGCAAAGAATTGGAAATGAGGGAGTATATCAACTGGGAAATGGCTAAACAAGTTAGGACATATGAATGTTATAGAATACTATTGTGCTGTAAGAAATGAGTATGAAGGAAATGGTTTTGGAATGACTTATATGAAATGATACATAGTGAAATAAGCAGAACCAAGAGGAAAAATTATACAAAAGCAACACTATTATAAAGAAAAAATATCTTAGACTTAGGATCTCTAATCAATACAAAGATCAGCCACAATTCCAGAAGACTTTTAATGTAATATGCTACATTCTCTTGGAGAGGGAAGTGATCAATTTGAGGTATATGATTTTTTTTGAGATATATAATTAGACATATATTTTTTCAAGGTGCCCAGGCCAATTTTAGAATATATAAGCCAGGGAGCACATGATACAACTCATTCCCCATGCTATTAATTATAATTTTCTTCCAGCCAATAGTCTTCTGGTTTTCTGTGCTCTAAACAAGCCCTTAGCTAACTAAATGTCGCCACCCTTCTGTCTCAAATGAGGGAGAGAATAGAAAGAATGATGAAATAAAAATATCTTCATAATCTCAATGTATCAAAATAATTTGATTCAACATGTAGATAACTCATAAATATGACAATAGAGAAAATTTTTCTTTACAAAATTCAATTAGAGCACACTCAGTGTCCCTCACATTCAAAGGGTTTATTGAAGCAATTATTACCTATTGAATAAAATATTAGGATTGTGATTTTTATATTGCTACAGGGATCCCTGGGCCAGAATGGTCAACCCCCAAAATTGAGCCAGGTAGTTCATGAAGCACTGAGGGTAGCAAAATCATAAGAAGTAGCTGTGAGAGAAGAAAAACAACTGCTTGATCACATGAGTTGATGGGGATATGATTGGGAATGTAGACTCTAAACATTCACCCTAGTGCAAATATCAATAATATGGAAATAGGTCTTGATCAATGACACATATAAAACCCAGTAGGATTGCGCATTGGCTGTGGGAGGGGGTTGGGAAGAGGAGAGGGAAAGAACATGAATCATGTAACCATGGAAAATTTTTCTTAATTAATCAATAAAATAATAATAATAATAATAAAGAAGTAGCTGTGAGGAAGTGAATGAGCCATGGATTTGGAGATTGTACTCAGACTTTTAATCTTTGGCTCTGCTATTTATTACTACTATGACCATGGATAAATCACACTATTTCTTTTTTTTTGGGGGGGGGGATATTCTTTTTTTTATTTAGAATATTTTCCCATGGTTACATGATTAATGTTCTTTCCCTCTCCCCAAGCCCCGCACTGCTCCTCCCCCTGTAGCCAACACACAATTCCACTAGGATTTACATGTATCATTGAAGACCTATTTCCATATTAATGATAGTTGCACTAGGGTGATTGTATAGCGTCTACATCCCCAATAATATCTCCATCAACCCATGTGTTCAAGCAGTTATTTTTCTTCTGTGTTTCTCCTCCCACAGTTCTTCCTCTGAATGTGGCTAGTTTTCTTTCTCATAAGTCCCTCAGCCTTGCTCTGGATCCTTGCATTGCTGCTAGTAGAGAAGTCCGTTACATTCAATTGTGCCACAGTGTATCAGTCTCTGTGTATAATGTTCTCCTGGTTCTGCTTCTTTCACTCTGCATCAATTCCTGGAGGTAATTCCAGTTCACATGGAATTCCTCCAGTTTATTATTCCTTTGAGCACAATAGTATTCCATCACTAACAGATACCACAATTTGGTCAGCCATTCCCCAATTGAAGGGCATCTCCACATTTTCCAATTTTTTGCCACCACAAAGAGTGAGGCTATAAATATTTTTGTACAAGTCTTTTTTCCTATGATCTCCCAGCAGTGGTATGGCTGGAACAAAAGGCAGACAGTCTTTTATAGCCCTTGAGGCATAGTTCCATATTGCCATCCAGAATGGTTGAATCAATTCACAACTCTACCAGCAATTCATTAATGGCCAAATTTTGCCACATCCCCTCCAACATTTACCACTTTCGTTTGCTATCATGTTAGCTAATCTGCTAGGTGAAATCACACTATTTCTCTGGGCATGTTGTCTCTTCTGTGAAACAATGGATTTGGACTAGCTGACTATAAAGACAATATGGTATAGTGGACAAGGCACTAGACTGGGAGTCAGAAAAACCTGTGTTCTGATCCCCACCTTAAACCCTTAGTAGCTTTGTGACTCTGGACAAATCATTTAACTTAAATGTTTCTCAATTTCCATCTTTTTAAAACAAGAGGGTTTGGATCAATAGCCACTAAGACCCTGTCCAGCTTGAAATATGATATGTTGGTTAGTGGAGACTTCCTGTTGTATCGTTCATGGGCAACAAAAGCAAATTTTAAAAATTAGTTATTTTTCTATATGAGTATAATAGTTGCTGCTCTACAAATTGCTAGAAAATTTCAAGGGAATCTCTAGGATTTTATTTTGAATTGAAATCAATGGTTCATATTTGGAAACCATATCTTATTATATACTAGAGTGTCTAGATTTGTCTACACTATTTCTCTATGTCTTTATTTGATATACAGCAAAAGCTAATGTCCTGCTTGTAATCCCAAACTGCTTAAACCACATGAGAGTGCATGAGTGCATGAGCTTTTGTGAATGAGCTTCTCTTGATTATTTTCCTCATCTAAACACCTAGTAGTAAAAGCAAAAGTAATTTATTACTTATGAGGCTCTGGATTTTTTAAAGAAAAAAATGGCTTTTTTGGGGTCAGGACTGCAACATGCTAATTTCATCCTCTTTAGAACAAGATTTGGGAGATGACTTTGGAACACATTCATCCACTGCAAGTTGCTGATCAGCTTTGTTTGTCAAAAGGATTCCTGGTAGTTTGTGAACATTGGTGTGAGACAGATCTCCTAAGCTGTTTCTATTGGGAAATCTTGTGTCAGACTGGTTGATGGGTCAGACTTGGGGAATGCTTGTTTTAATGTCAGTTGTTGACAGAACTTGACAGATAATGTTGTTGCCTTTATTTAGATATTGCCTGAAGAGTCAATATGACAATACTGCTAAGCATTGTGCCCTGAGCTGCCTGCCACTCCTGTTGCCTATAGGAAAAAGTGGCCCCATAAGCTAACTGAAATAGAATTTACTATTTATATCAAAGAAAAGATAATTTCTTGAACCTAAAGAGAGAGCATTTTTCATTTTTCCAAAGTGCTTTGACATTCCTAGAGATTCACTGCATTCTCAAATCAGTGTGGTATAGTAGATAAGATAAGCAACCTTCTTATTTTAAATATGTAAGAACTAGGGAAAGTCCAAGAATAAAGCCTTGTCCTAAAAATCTACATATTAGCTTACGTTGCATATCTATAATATAATACTTAAATTCACTGTCTTAATTATCCCAGCAGTAAAATGGGGTACTATTATCATCTACTGCCCATGGTTGTGGTAAGGATAAAATGAGATAATATTGGTGAAGCACTTAGCAAATATTAAAGTGTTATATAAATGCTAGTTATCATCATCATCATCATCATCTTTATCATCATCATTGCCAATACCTTTACACTTATCTCTACCAAGGATTCCAGAATTGTCCACAGGGTCTCCTACATGTTATCAGTTGCTGAACTTTGATTCTTCCGTTGAAATGACTGCATGTCTGTTTTCTTTTCCACTTCAAGCCTCTATTATTTTACTTCAGGATTATTGCAAAAGACACTTAACTGGTTTCCCTAGCTCCAGGTACCCCCTAAAATGTACTATTTTTGTGTGAAGCATTACCATTTTTCCTAATCTTTGAAACTTTGTAGTCTTCCTTTACTTTTTTACTTTTCCCTGTTCTTTGTCCCACCCACCCAAAGATTGTCATGCTGCTGATCCTACCTCCAGAGCATCTCTTGAATCTTCACTTTTCTCTTCCTTCACCTGGTCAGTGTTCTAGTTCAGAAAGCCTCTGGTTGATGTCTTTGTTTCCAGGCTCTCCTGTCTCCAATTCCTTTTCCACCATGATGAAGAATGCATTTCTTCTTCATTTCTGTCACTCAAAATTCTGTTCTTTCTTCAAGCCTCATTTGGTGTGTTGGAAAACACTACCTCCAAGATTTCCCTGATCAGTTCAGTTAATGTTGCTTTCCCTTTTATCTTATCTCCATTTTGACTAATATTCCCAGGAAAACAGGGACAATGTAAGTGCCTTGAGGGCAAGGACTGTCTAATTTTTATCCTTGGATTCTTTTCCTATGTTCTCTAAACTCTTTCAGGCTAACTTTTGACTTATTGCCAAGAACCAGGACTATGTGCTGATTTCTGGACAACTCTTCACTATATTGGTTGCAATAAATTTAAAATCCTTATCTCCATACACCTCCCTCCTTCACCTTGAACCCTGGGTCCCCTGGATCTAATAGTTGAGTTTTTGTTTTATGTTGAAGAAATTAAGTTTTGTCACCATTTTCTGTCCTTTTCTAAACCCTGCCATTGCATATGCCACACACATCCTTCCAACTCCCTTTTATTTGTCTTTCATTATTAGAAGGTAAGCTCCTTATGGGCAGCAACTATTTTTCTCTCTTGTATTTGTATGCCCAGTCTATAAAACTTTAAAGCTTGAAGATCTTCTGGCCCAATCCAGTCATTTGTTAGTTGAAGAAACTAAGGAATAGAGAGGTTTAATGACTCATTCATGATCACACAGCTGAAACAAGAACTCAGATATCCTGCCTTCCAGTTAAGTGGAATGGGGTGAGAGGGGTCAGTCAGAGGTGGGTATAAGATTGTAGAAGGTGACAGAGGTAAAGAGGTAGCAGTCTATGGGCAAGCATCAGTAAGGGACAGTGCAAGACAGGAGAAGGTCTTGATAAAAAGATAGGAAGGGATGAAGGAGAGATCTTTCAGGTGGAATTTTTTAATGGGGAGAGGTAAAGTAGGGGAATGTCCTTCCTGGATCTGCCAGAGACACCTCTGATTGTCTGTCATGTCCTACATGTCTAGGCATGTGTCATTTACTTTTGCTGGGCATTTTTTGAGGATTAAGTAAGACAGAACACATAAAAACAATTCCATAGTTACCATTTCAATCCAACTCTTCATTTGAGGAAGGTCATGGAAGGTGACAAATCAATTAAACTGAACAGTGATTTCAAAACTCTTGATTCCTAAAAATCTGCTGGATGAGTTCCTACAGTGAATATGTTCATACTGCCCCCAACTAAGTAGTTTTAAAAAATTGTTCTTTCAAGCCAGCATATTTCTATGGATAATTGCATTTTTGATTGCCCATTTCTTCCAAACTGTTTACAAAGAAAAAGATTTTGGAAGGAGCAGGCCCCATCTTGTCTTGATATCAAGAGGCTGGTTTCTAAAGAGTATGTCTTTGTAACTGCCTCATTTCAGAGTTTCTTTTGTCATTTAGTTCCTGTATTTCTTCTGTAATTCTTTCAACCATTTCAGTTCTTTCAGTGTTTGGGGAAGAAGCAAGATGGGTTGAGCAGTAGCTTAACTAAAGTCCCCTGACAAAATGATGGGGAAGCATTTCATGTATGTGTGATATATATCTTTTCCCCCAACACAATGAATGACAAAGGAAATATATATTATATGATAGCATATATTTAAACTATATCAGATGACTCACTGTTATAGAGATCAAGGAGGGGAAGGAAGCAATTTGGATCACAAAATGTCAGAAACAAATGTTAAAAATGACTTCAATATGTAATTGGGAAAAATACAATAAATATCATTAGGGAAAAACCCCAAATGATGGGAAGGTAAACTCTCTTGGAACCCAAGATTTTTTCCCTCCTGAAGGAAAAAAAGTAACAGTTTTGAGAAACACATCCTGGGACTGTAGATCAGATTGACTCTAATATGCCTTGGCTTTTATGTGCTGTTCCTTTATTCCCTTTAGTTATACTTACTCTTCAGCAGAGCTCTGCTTAAAGCACAAGATGGTTCCTTTGCATAAAAAAAGCAGTTTTTTTCTCTAAATCATGTGAGGCCTCTGGTTCTTATTGCTTCTGCTAGTCAGTAAAAGTGAGAATAAAATAATATAGCGATTTGGGGGTCCCCATAGGATATAAACACCATTTTCCACTAGTTTTTTGAGAGGAAGACCAATTTGCTGTATGTTTTATTATCCATGATTATTTCTCCCCCCAAGTGTAATTTGAATCACCAATAAACAGGACTTGCCTGGAAAAATAGGGTCCTGTGTTTGCAGGATATGTGGGAAAATGCTGCTCTGTATTACTTTTGCAGATATATCATTATATTCCCTGGAGTCTCTGGAGTGGGTGAGGCATGGTGTTGAGAACAGAGACCTAGAACTTTGAGGGACCTTAGAGGTCATCTAATGAAGATTCACATATCAACTACAATCTGATTTTAATGCTCTAAGGGACCTGAGAGATATTAGAGTTCCATTTTCTTATTTTATAGATTAGAAAATTGGGTCCCAGAGAGGCTAAGTAATTTATCCAGGGTCACACAGCTAGTAAGTATCAGAAATAGGATTTGAACTCTGGTCTACTGGACTCTTAAGTCCATTGCACTATAAATTATACTATATTGTGGCTAGTCCACTGGGACTTTTGATCTTAAAGCTAAAATTAAGGATAAAGAAAAGAAGAATGTGTGTCTCAATAAATGAAGATGAACATTTTCTTTCCTTTGACATCACCATAAAATTTCTCTTTAATACACTTCTTCCTTACTAATTCTTTTCAGCAGGGAATGGTAAGAATCAGTAGGATTATATATTGAGAATTGGAAGGATCTAACTGGTCGTCTTGGTCCAACCTCTTCATTTTACAAATAAGGAAACTGAGGACCAAAGGACATTAATGACTTGCCTAAAGTTACACAAAAATGAACAGGAATTTGGACAAGATAATCTTGAGCTTCCTTTTTTTGTCTTAACATCTACAATTCAATGATTGCATGGAGATAAACATTATATGAAAATAAATTAGCCTTTTTTCATAATTTAATATTTCCCCCCCAATTACTTGTAATAACAATTTTTAACAAATCCTTTCCAAAATTTTGAGATCCAAATTCTCTCTCTCCCTGAGAGGATAAATAATTTGCTGATGGTTATGTCTTTATAATCATGCAAAACACATTTCCATATTGGCCATGTTGTGAAAGAAAATTCACACAAACAATAAAATAAAAAGTAACATGCTTTGACCTTCAGCAAGATTTTTAAAATAATTACTTTCACAATTATTTTTTAATCTACTAATTATTTATTTTAAACATTCATTAAAAAATTGAGTTCCAAATTCTTGCCTTTCTTCTTGATCCTTCTCTATCCATTGAGAAAGCAAATAATATGATATCAATTACACATCACCATGATTTTCTAATTATCACATCATACTCTCGCTTTCTCAATTCAGTTAAGATTCGTATTTTCCTGAATCATTAAGATTACTTTGCTGCTTTAATATTATTATTAATAGTGATGATTATTATTTTTACAGATTCCATTTATTTTTATTATTTAATAAGGGAGCAAGTTGTAAATGAGGAAAAGAAGCCCTTAGGTATTTTTTTCTACCTTCATTGGATTTCCAGGGTGATTCTGGTTTCTTTATCCTTCTTGTTCTCCATTTCCCAGCCATTTGTGAAACACTGTGAGGTTCTTGGATGAAAGACCTGTGTGAGTACAAACTGCTCCATGTAAATCCCCTTCTGGGTCTCCCCTTGGAACAGCTTCCCTCCATTCACCTTCAGCTGAACTGCTTGTCTTTGAACCAAATCAAACACATCATGGGGAGCTGATTCTTCACCACTGAGTAGAGTTGCTGTCCTTGGAAGCACTGATTTAATGTAATTGAGAAACAAGGTAGATTGTCAAAAACCGAAGCAGGAAAGATTTTTTGCTAGCATTCCAATAAAGCTTAAGGGGATAAAGGAAAATCCAGAAAGCAACGGAAAGGAAGGGAATGCTGGAAGGGAAGATTTCATAGTTGAACTCTAAATATGATAATAATGGTAGAAAGAAGTATAACTAACAATTTGGTCACCTGGGGCAATTTGGTTGATAAGGAGAAATAAAACCTGTTTTATTTTAAAGCTGTTTTGGGGATAGACTGCTTCTGGGAGTAAGGTTGAAGGGCTGCTCAAGAATTCAGTGAGACCACAATAGGAGGAAGATGCCAATGGATAGCTTCCCATTTTAACTAATTATTCTTGATAACAAGTGCCAGGTTCAGGTGTTTCCATATTACACCCTATAGATTCCAGCACTGGAAGCAAAATCATGGTAGCCCATGCCTAGTGATAGCTCTGAAGAAAAAAATAGGCAAGTTTAATTTGGCTTTGCTAAGGTAGGGGAAAATCCTCTTATGCCATCAATAAGAATTTGGAAAGGCAGAGGTTTATAATTGTAGAGAAAGGCACAGAGTTTTAGAGGTAATACAACCTGATTTTAGACCTGGGAGTTTAGACCCAATCAAACTTACAAGTAGAAGGGTAGGCAGTCCTCTGACTCAACTGCAGGGTACAGAAATACTCCTATCACCTGCTTACTGATGCTTGAAAGGGCAGCATATGAGCTTGGTTACTTTAAAGTAAGCTCTTATATACTGTTAAATTGCAATTTCCTCTGAGAAAGGTAACACATTAAAGCTTAATCAATCATGTACATTTTAACTTGAATGATTTCCTCCTTTATTGAGACTAGACTTTGATGAGGATAAAGTAGAGTGAGCAAGGGATCCTGTGTACCTGAGAGAACTGCAAGGACACCACAGAGGTAGGAAGAGGACAAAAACAGGGAAATTGAGAGAAATTGAAGACATAACACAGTTTGGCCCAGTCTTATTCTGATTAATACTTTTGATTTCTCCCTCTTTCCCACCCTCCTTTCCTTTTTTTCTTCCT
>NC_058130.1:354181094-354215362 GCF_016433145.1 Gracilinanus agilis | reverse complement strand
TTTTTTTTCTTTCTTTGTATCCAAAGCACTTAGTTCAATGCATGGTACATACTAGATGCTTATCAAATGTTTGTTGATTGACTGTCTAAATGGACAGAGTCATTTTGGTCTATAACTATGAAAAAAAAAGTTCTGGTTCCTCTAATTTTGTCCTGACTGTCAGAAATGGCATTTGTAGGGTGACTTTTTCTGTATTGTCATAAAAGACAGAGTACAGAGATGTAAGGAATCACTGCCTGCTTGAATCCTCTACCAAATGATGCCATGCATGAAAGAGGCAATAATCTTGTGCTCTCTTAGAGGCTTAACTTCATTTCTATGTAGATGATTCCCAGATCTATATATCTGGCCCCAGTCTCTCCTTTGAGTTTAATCTGACATCATTTATTACTATCAGCTGTTTCAATTTGGATATCCTGGAAATATTGTAGACAACATATACAAAAACTGTCAAACCTTCCCATCTTCTAAATTTCCCTTTCTTTCAAATGCATCCCTATCCTTCCAGTTTCCCAGGTTTACAATCTCATAGTATCCTTGACTCCTCACTCTTCCTCACCCTCCACATCCAATCAATTGCTAAACCTTGCTGATTCAACTTTCACAGCTTCTGTCCATTCCCAAAGCAACCACCTTCTTTCACTCCCTCACCACCTCTCACCTGGCTAGATAATGACGATGGTCTCCCAACTGGTCTTCCTTCCATAAGATTCTGACCAATCCACCCCATCCACACAGATGCCAGTGATTTTCCTTTAGTCAGATCTGACCAGGTGTCTTGCCTCCTAAATCAACTCTAGGGTCTTCTTATTGCCTCTAGTATAAAAAATATATTTCTCTATTTAACTTAGAAAGCCCCATACAACTTAGTCCCAATCAAGCTTTCCAGCGTCATTGGACATTTCTACTCTGCCTTCACTTTATAATTCAGGCAAATTAGCTGCCTGTTTTTCACACACCACAACACTCTGTGTCCTGGGGCTGTTTCTAGAATGTAATCTCTTCTTACCTGTCCCCCAGAGAGATTTCTTTCTCTAAGACACAGCTTAGAGATATATCATCTTCTGCATGAAGTCTTTCCTGATTTCTCCCCCCACTCCCTTGGAACAAAGTGTTCTTTCCAAACTGCCTTATGTTTAACTGCTTTTTCCTCTATGTTGTCACACATACACATATATGCACATATTTGTATTAATTAAATTTATGTTTATGCTTCATTTATATTTGTACTTATTTTCTCCTTTGGTACCCCCTCTCCCCCATTAGAATGCAAGCTCCTTGAGAGAAGAAATTGTTTCATTCTTTGAACTTTTTATACCCAGTTCCTAGCATAGTGCCTGGCACATAGTAGGTACTTAACAAATAATTTTAGTTGATCGAAAGATTAAACTTTATATATACACCTATCCTCTATTCCTGTACTTCTTTCACATCTCAAATCTGTTGAGCACTGATACATACTGTGTTGCTTGTAAAATTCTCCAGGGAAAAATTTAGTCTTACTTCAACCACCCATCTAAATTTCTCATGACTTAAGAAGTGCCTGCAAATGACTAACCTAAATCTTTTCCAGTGTAAAGTAATCCCATTTTGGCTTATTGGGCCTTCGGGACATTTGCTAGTTCCATTCTTTCTTCATTTACTTGAAGATACTAAGAGTGAGAGAGAATTTGTTCCTGTTTGAAGAACACGTAGCAGATATTGTTCAATTAAGCAACTGGAAAGCTGAAATTCCTTAATTAAATCAGAGATTCTTAAAGAAGGAAAGACAGAAGAAAATAAGCATGTATGAAGCACCTACTATATGCCAAGTTCTATACTAAGTATTTGACAAATATTTAATCCTCACAATTCTGGGAAGTAGGTGCTATTATTCCCCTTTTACAGTAGAGGAGACTGAGGCAGAGGTTAAGAGACTTTCCCAGGAGCACACACTGGGGTTTGGAGGATAGATTAAAAAATTGATTCTTCCTGACCAGGTCCAGTCCTTATCCATTGTACCACCTAGCTGCCTCAGATACTTCTTAAACTGGGGTCAGTGGACTTAAAAAATTTTTTTTGATAACTATATTTTGAGAAAATGTGTCTACTTTGTTGTCTCATGTATTTTAATGAATGCATTAACAAAACACTATTCTGAGAAATGGTTCATAGGCTTTTGACTTTTTTTTTTTAAACCCTTGTACTTCGGTGTATTGTCTCATAGGTGGAAGATTGGTAAGGGTGGGCAATGGGGATCAAGTGACTTGCCCAGGGTCACACAGCTGGGAAGTGGCTGAGGCCGGGTTTGAACCTAGAACCTCCTGTCTCTAGGCCTGACTCTCACTCCACTGAGCTACCCAGCTGCCCCAGGCTTTTGACTTTTAAAGGGGTCTCAAAGTTGAAAACCTCTGAATTAAAGACACTTTTGCTGGGGAAGGAGAGAGATATTTAATGAGAATTATTCAACAAACGGACAAGGGGAAGATATTCTTAGCTCAAAAATAAACTTATAAATACACTATAAATGGAGAGCTATCAAGCATGGACTACTGGGGAAAATTCCTATTTGGTAAAAAGTACATGTCCCTGCTCGAAATGACTCTTTTGCTCAAAATGACTCTTTTATAACAAATATATATTTCTTAATAAGAATACTAAAAATATACTCTAATTCTCTAGTGGATCTACGAGTTCATTCTTGTGGCTATTCCTTCCAATGATACAGATTGAACTGACCCACTTCTGTCCATCCTGTGTGACTCTTGTTCATGGCTTTCTATATGTAGGGAAGAGATCTATGTAGGAGAGACCCTAACTGTAGAGAGTTCACTTATGGTAAGGGCTGTCATAGTGTATCTCAGAGGGAGGCAGAATAAGTTCTCTCCCAAATTCTCTTTAATGGAGACTTGAATTCCTGTCAGGAAGGAAAGTAGGGGCAGAGGTCACTTTTCTTTTCTCAGAGAAAGGGGTGAATCAGGCTAAAATTATATATTATCTTCTCTTAAAATTATTAGTCTAGGGGATGTGATTGGGTTCAATTTAACTTTTGATCACTTTGTTATTATTTTGAAGAGGGACACCATGTTCTATATTTAAGGCTTGACCCTTCTCCCCATCAAATATCAGTTCTACAATGAAAGTACCTAGGAAATAACAAAGAAATTTATTTCCCCAAATCATAGCAAAACATAAAGTATTGAAGAACAGGAGGACAATATGGAAAGGATGAGCTTTGCTATTGGAAGCAAGATAACTTGACTGGACCAAGAGTTCTAGATCTCACCCAAGGGAAATTTCCTACAGTTTCTAATGTACTAAGCTGAGAATAGGGACAGGATAGAGATGGCCAGCTCCTCATATCTTTGTAGAGTCTTTTTCTTCAGGAACCTAAAATAGAGTTAACCTCTTCCATCTTCCTTCTCCAAGTAGGAAGTTAAAAATGCCGAAAGCAACTCAAAACTTGAAGAAGACCTGAAGCATGAAGGGTCAGGAAAAAGACTTAAGTTGGAGCTCTCTTCCTCTTGTCAACTCTACTCTTTTCTCACAAAGGGCAGGACATTCATCTCCACCAGTGAGAAGAGATTTCCATATTAATGGGATTTGAGACTAGTGTTACACATAAATATCTACAGCATACGTGCTTGACAAAATGGTGGCCTTGGTCATGTCCTCCTGATATATGTCAATGAAGCACATGGTCTGTCCACTGGATATACCAAACTTTTACTCTATGATGAATATAACTCTCCCCAACCCCTTTCATACATTTCTTTGCTCATATCGTTTACTTTGCTTTTCCTATGTAATTCCCCCTTTGTAATTTGTTCCAAATTGTTGGTATGCCCAACATGTTCCTCCCTTTGGGTGATCCTCAAATTAGTTCTTCAGAAATTTACGTTCCATGACTGGAAAATATTGTTATTAATTAGTTGTGAACAACTACATCTTTTTTGTTAGGAGGGAGGTTTGGGGAAAAAAGGGTAAGGGCTGTTATCAGGAATTGACAATGATATTTAAAAAGCATAAATTAAAAATAGATTAAAAATGAATACTACTATTAAGGGAGGACTTTAAAAGAATAGTGTATTGTTCCTGAGAAGAGGATAACAATGCATTACTGAGTGTTATCTGACCCAGGTTCAGCAGAAACTATAGCATTAATGTAATCTTTATGAAAAATCCATTTTTCTTTTAAACTTCTTCTTTATTTGCTAAACAGTTACTCTGCTTTTTAGGTAGATCTCTAAATTTGCAGTATTTTCTTTTATTATAATTTAGGTCACCTGGAAAGGGTAAAAGAGCAAAGAGATGTTTGTTAGCCCACCAAAAAAAGAGGACACCTGAGATATGGAGGGGAGAAGAAACCACACACACACACACACACACACACACACACACACACACACACACACACACACACACACACACACACACATTGAGAGAGAGTTTCTGTTCTTGTGCCCGAAAAAGGAAAATGACAGAAAGGTCTAGAGGAAATCCCTCCACAGACTTTGATCTCAACAAATAAATTTACTAGCTAGGAACCAGACATTGCTCCGCAGCTCTTCCAAAGGGTTAATAGCACTAGTGTACTTAGTCCAATCCAAAGTTATCCAGCTTTAAGTGGCAATCAATAAATCAGTCAACTGGCATTTAGTAAGCTCCTAATATACCCCAGGCACTGTGGATACAAAGGTCAAAACAAAACAATCTCTGCCCTCAGAAAGCCTATATTCTATTGGGGGAAACAAAATACACAAATGCATAAGTAAAAAAAAAAATATGTAAAAAGGGAGGCCCACCCTATTTTATAAATAGAAAGAAACACTTTAATTTATGATGCCTGAATTCTACTGTTCTAACTAGGACAAAATGAAGAAGGTGGATGTTATCTTACTCGCTCCATATTTCCATCCCAAATAATTAAAAAGTAGCTTGCTGTTAGTTGTTAGTAAAATTATTTCCAAGGATGGCTGAGCATGTAGGCTGATAGCAACAAATCACTCTGTGCTGACCATCAACTATGATTAGAGACTAGAATGTCTGTATGCAGTTCCATATCTCTTCTATACTCTCCCCAAACAATATTCAGAGCTGAGGAGCAGTGCCTGAATCTGCATGTGACCTGATTGTACTTTCTGCAGAAACAGGATGGACAACTATTCCAAATCTAATCTATTTATTAAATCTATGAACCATAGGAATTGTCCTGCTTGACTGTGCCAGTGCCCACACTAGGGCCATTTTGAAATTCCCAGCTCATTAAGAATGTCGTTCAGGCATAGTGCTCTGAATGGCATACAGAACAGACAGAACATCAATCACTCATTTTCTTAACTTTCTAGTTTTTCACATTTCCACCAATTTTTATCCCACTGTATCAATAGAATGACTACTTCTCCTCAGAATATTAGATATGTATATTGCCACCAGGTGAAAAGATTCCTGAAACATTAATTCATCATTCCAATATTTCCTCTAATCAAATGCATTTAGATTATAAGGAGATCCAAAAAAAGCTTATATCAATGCTTTGAAAGGTGTGGTATGTCACTGGAATGCATAATCCTCTACCAATGCAGATCATGACTCCTTAACAGAAGTATTCCTTCCATGATGGTCAGTTTTCTGCCACAGATTGATTGGCCCTCAATCATCAGACAAACAGCCTGATTTTAGACACAAAATTGAATTGTAAGAACTACCAGAGATTGTGTTCCACTCATATAACTTTCCAGAAGGCTGGGTCACCTCCAAGCTATACTCACAGGACAGAATAACATTCATTTCACTAAGTTTTCTTATTCACAGAAAAGAAACTGAAACTATTATTTCATTGGTATGGGGAATTCCTAGATAAAGAAACTCTTATCAAATTCAGACCCCTTCTATCTTTTTTATTTCTTTAAACCCTTACCTTCTCTCTTAGAATCAATATTGTGTATTGGTTCCAAGGTAGAAGAATGGTAAGGGTTAGTGACTCATCCAGGGTCACACAGATAGAAAGTGTCTAAAGTTAGATTTAAACCTAGCACCTCCTGTCTCTAGGCCTGGCTCTCAATCTACTGAGCCACACAACTGTTCCTAAAGTTAACTACTTTTTTTTTAAACCCTTACTTTCTCTCCTAGTAACAATTCTAAGACAAAAAGGCAAGGACTCTGCAAATGGAGTTAATTGACTTTCTCAGGGTCATGGAGCTAGGAAGCTGTACTTTCTCTTCAATTTATGTTTTAGCCTAGGACATTAAGAGAGTAACTTCCCCAGAGTCAAGAAGCTAGTATGTTTTTGAGGTAAAACTTGAACCCATGTCTTCTGACTCCAAGACCAGTTCTCTATTCACTATGTACCACTATGTCTCAATTCACAGACAATTTTAATTTCTAGCATTTCCATTAGAAGGTAAATGGCAGTGTGACTAAAGCCAACCATCTTTATCTGATTCTGGGCAGGATTCCCTCTGCCATTTGTAAAAGGCTCATTGGAGAAATTCACTTCAACAACCCATCTGAATTTCTGATGACCCAAGAATTGCTAGCAAATGACTAACCTATATCTTTTCCAGTGTTAAATAATCTCCTTTATTGGTTTGTTGGACCTTTGGGGGCATTAACTAGTCTCTATCCTCTCATTATTTGCTTGAGGATACTAGGAGTAAGAGAACATGCTCCTGTTTTAAGAACAAATATTGGAATACTATGTTGATGCAACTCTTTTCCCTGGCTGCTCTTCTGTGCCAGCCCTGCCTAATGGAATATTTCAGAATTAGATGACTTGTGGTTCTAGAGAAAAAATAGATTTTACCAACAACTTAGAAGATATATATATATATAGATAGATATAGATATAGATAGATAGGTAGATAGGTAGATAGATAGATATAGATATAGATATAAATAATTGTAATCCTGGGAGCAGCTAGATGGTACAATGGCCAGGACTGGAGTCAGGAAGACTCATTTTCTAAAGTTCAAATCCATCCTCAGACACTAGGCAAGTCACTTAATCCTGTTTGCCTCAGTTTCCCCATCTGCAAAGTGAGTTAGAGAAGGAAATGCAAACCACTCCAGTAACTTTACCAAGGAAACCCCAAATGAGGTCATGAAGACTTGGGCATAACTGAAATAACCTAACAACAACAATTAATTGTAGACCTCTTTCCCATACTCCTGTCCCAGAATCAGCATTGTAGGAGAAAAGGTCTCCATCTGAGTCCTATGGGTGTGAAAGGAGGGGGAAATGGTGCTATGAAAGGAGCGGTGGATTTGGAATAATTAATACCTCAGTTTGAATACTAGCTACACTGTTCCCTTTTTATTTATCCTTTGTATCTTCATCTCTGAGGCTTCAGTTTCCTTACCTATAAATTAAAGGGACTGGAATTCATCATCTCTAAATTCCTTTCTAATTCTAAATCTATGGTCCTGAACAGGCTACATTTAAAGAATGCTTTATGGTCACAAAATATTTTATATTTAGGATTTTTGATTTAGACCAGTGGTTCCCCAAATTTTTTGGCCTACTGCCCCCTTTTCAGAAAAAAATATTACTTAGTGCCCCCTATCACATACTATCACCACTCCCTTACAGTTATTCACCACCCCTAAATGCACCTGTGGCCATCACTGCCCCACCTGGATCGCTGCAGCACCCACCAGGGGGTGGTGGCACCCATTTTGGGAATCACTGATTTAGACCAATGAGCAGCAGAAAGTATAGCGAATTGGGTTTAGAATCAGGAAGACCTTTCTTTATGATTTTATCCAACATCAGACATTTCTTAGCTATGTAACCCTAGAAAGTCAGTTAACTCAGTTTGCCTTAGTTTCTTCATCTGTAAAATGAACTGGAAAGAATATCTTTGCCAAAAAAACAAACACACCTCAAACAACCAAATGAGGTTGTAAATTCAGGCACAACTGAAAAAATTTCTGAACAACAAGAATGAAGCTAGGAGGGACTTCAGACATATTTTACAGATAAGCAAACTGAGTTTACAATTCAGTGACCTGAAGCAAGTTAAACAATTTGCCAAGGATCACATAGTTTATCTGCCAAAGGTAGGATTTTGCTGTTCCCAACACACCTGTGAAGTATTATCATCCCCATTTTATAAATGAGTCAACTGAAACCCAGAGAGACTGAAATGAATTGCCAAGGTGGTCTGGTTCTAATTTTGGTACCCATCACAGAAGAATGGAGAGAGGAATAGGAGAAAGGAACTCTTGTGTTTACTTGTGAGAGGCTGATTCTCCAAGCTGATTTTGTAGTCATTGGTTTGTTTGTTACTGCTTATTGGCAGAAGGATATTTAAGGGCAAGGATAGAAGAATGAGGATATCAAGGTTAGGGTGAGATTCATTTGAATCGAGAAATTTTCTATTAAAAAAAAACCCAACTATTTTCAGTTTTAGTTGTGATTTTACTGTTATGACAGGTGTTAGGCCAATATCACCCAGGTCTCCTGTCTCCTGTCTGATGCTTTCTCCACAATGCCACTCTAACTTCCATTACGTTTACATGAAAAGAAGTATTGTAACCTATGGGGTCCTGTCAAAGAATCCCTTTTCTTTTATTATTACCAGTCTTCTTACTCTGCCAACTCCATTTTAAAAAATTGTCACTCGGGGAAAGAGGGAAGAATTATATCTTGATTCAGGCTACAAAATGCATTTTCTAAGAAGGTTTCCAATCTCTTCCTTCTAAAATCTGTCCTTCATACTGTTATCAAATTAACCCCTATGCATGAATTTTAATCATGCCACTCCTCTGCCCTAAGTACTTCAATGTCTAATTACCAAATAAAGAAAAAAACACCTTTTTATTGCATGTCCTCTTCCCCACTAGAATTTGAGCTCCTATTCTAAAGTACAGTGCCAGGTACATGGTATGTGCTTAACAAATTCCTGTTGACTGGTTCACTTGCATCCTTTGTACATATACAATATCTTTATAGCTTGATGCCTTTGTTCATATCATTTCCTATATCTGAATTCTCTCCAGCTCCATCTCTCCTCCCACACATCTGCCAGCATGTGTGATGCCAGCAACTGGCAACAACAGCAACACTGGCCAGCCTCCGGTAGTGTCAGGGTTTCTGTCTCTTCCTAATCCACACCATGTTTCCTAAGTATTTTTGCTCCATTTGATCAAATTCCCATTTATGTCCTTAAATATTTTTCTAGATTACATATAGATATGATTTTAATAATCATTTTCTGATTTTTTGCAATCTATTTTCTCCCCACTTTTGTTGCTACTGGTAACACTTGCAACTGTATAATGTGCCATTTCTTAACAGGAAAGAAAAAAGAGGTTAACATAGTAATCTGAAGTTGCACAATTGTACATATGAGATATAACCAGTGTAAGTGGAAGGTAATTTCTAAAGGAAAGAACTAGGAGTAAGGGGAAAGTACCAGAAAGTTTCCTGCAGAAAGTGGGATTCAATTTGACTGAGACATAGCAAATGCAGAAAGGAATAATTAACTGAAAATTTAGGGAAGGATAGTTATTCCATTAGTCTATGATTAACTTATCTATACCTTTCAATTTTAAAAATCTGGATCTGTGATTTCATTAGTACTATGAGATCTTATGTGAGAGCCATCTCAACAAAGCACTTGTCCTACAATTTATAGTCTTTGAGAGCTGCCTAGGGTTGGGGAGGAAGATACTGAGAGATTAGATGGTTTACGTAGGGTTACACAGTCAGTGTGTGGTCAAGATAGAACTTGAACTCAGGTCTTTCTTTTAAATTTTTTTCCTTTACTCCAGATTTCATGTTGATACAATTTTTAATAATACTTTAATAATAATTTCCTGACATTTTGTGATCCATGCTCTCCCCCCCCTCCCAAGACAGCAGGTAATATGATATAGGCTGGAAACATGCTATCATGCAATGCATATTTCCACATTTGTCATGTTGGGAAAGAAGTCACATATTGCTTATGCTAGAAGTGAGAGTGGTGGAATCAGCAGTGTGAGGAGCAGCCCAGGATAAGCATAGGCTGAAGAGCTCCAGGAATGGTTTGGTACTAACATGTCCAGGAGAACCCTCAACAGAAGGAATAACCCCAGTACTCACAACACTGGGGGGAGGTGGAAGCTGAGGAGGTTAAGTCACATAAATTATCTCCCCATGGTATTTGGAAAAATCCAGGAAGAGTACTTTCTTTACACTCAAAGTGGAGTTCAGCTTCAACATTTAGGCAAGATCATAAAAAAAAATCCCCCAAATTAGGAAATAACAAAGAAAAGGTCTTACCTTGGAGAACTTTTTCAGCATAAGGGGAGATTAAAATGAAAGTTAAGAAAAAGATAGCAAAGCCAAAACAGAAATGTGTGTGAATCTTCAAGGGAAAATGTGCAAGGATGCCAGGCCCAAAATAAACTTCTGGAAGAGCTCCAAAAGAGAAACAAAACACAAATAATAAGAGACTTAGAAGAAAAATTGCCAAAAGAAATGATAGAAAAATTCAATAGCTTAGACCACAGTGCTTACTGAAGAAAATAGATTCTTAAGAAAGTAAATATAAAACCTCAGACATGAAAATAACTATAAAAAAGGAAGTACGAAGCCTCAGAGAAGAAAACGGCTCCCTAAAAATTAGAATTAGACAAACTGAAGCTCCATAAGATAGCAGCAGGAAACAATAAAACATTCAAAAGAATAAAAAAAGTAGAAGAAAAGCTGAAATATGAACTTACCCACAAAATGGAAGAAGATAGCAGAGTTGATTAAAAGCCAAAATCCCACAATATGCTGTCTATCAGAAACACATTTAGGAGCAGCTAGGTGGCTTAGTGGATAACACACCAGACCTGGAGTCAGGAGGACCTGAATTCAAATCTGACCTCAGGCACTAGCTAGCTCTATGACCCTGGGCAAGTCACAATCCCCATTGCTTAGTCCTTATTGTTCTTCTGCCTTGGAGCTAATACATAACATTGATTCCTTAAAAACAACCAAACAAACAAACAAAAAAAACTTACCTTTAGTCTTAGAATCAATACTGGGTATTGGTTCCAAGGCAGAAGAGTGGTAAGGGCTAGGCAATGGGGATTAAGTGACTTGCCCGAGGTCACATAGCTAGGAAGTGTCTGAGGTCAAATTTGAATCCAGGACCTCCCACCTCCCCTTTCTGGGCCTGACTCTCAATCCACTAAGCCACTCAGCTGACCCCCATAGTATTGATTCTAAGGTAGAAGGTGAGGGTTTTAAAAAACAACAATATTTCAAGCATTGAGACACACACAGAGAAAAGGCAAAGGTCTGGAATTTAATCTATTATGCTTCAGCCAAAATTAAAAAAAACAAAAACAAAAACAGGGATAGCAATCATGATCTCAGAATCATAATGGAATACTATTGTGCCATAAGAAATGACAAAAAAATATCACAAAAATAACTGGCAAGACTTATATGGAGTGATGAAAAATGAAGTGAGCAGAACCAGGGTAATGTCATACATAGTAATAGCAATAAAGTATGATAATCAACTGTGAATGACAACTATTATTAAAAATACAAAGATCCAGGACAAGTCCACAGGACTCATGACAAAATGGCTATCTACTATTATAAAAGGAAATGATGAAGTCTGAATTTATATTGAAGCATGTCATTCTTCATTTTAATTCCTCCCCAAATTTTTCTGTAATGGAAGCAATATGTGTCTTCTTTTATATGATGATCATGGAAACATGTATCGTATAATAACACGGGCTCAACCTATATCTTATTATCTGTCATATTGAAGAAGGGGAAGGATTGGAGGGAGAAAGAGAATGTGGATCAAAAAATGTCCTTAAATGATTATTCAAAATTGTATTGAGGGGAATAGATATTAACATAGGGAGAGGAAAAAAGGAAAGAAAGAAGGAATAAACTATCTCATGAAGAGGGACATAAGAGGCAATACCTTGAAGGGGAAGAAGAAGGAGAAAATGAAGGAGAAGAAGAAGAGAAGATTGGGTGGGCTTTGTTTGAACTTTACTCTTATCAGATTTAGCTCCAAGTATGAATAACATCCACACCCAGTCAGCTATAGAAATATACCTTATCCTATAGAGAAGCAAGAGGATAAGGGGAAGGAGAGGAGACAATAAGAGAAGAGAAGGGGGATAAGAAGGAATGTGCAAAAAGGAGGGTGAATTGAGGAAAATGGTCTTTGGAAACAAAACACCTGTTAGAAGAGAAAGGGAAAGGAGATTAACAGGAGGAAAATAAGATGGAGGCAAACACAATTAGTAATCATTACTCACTCACAACCCACTTAGCTACCCAGCTGCCCCTAGAATACATACTTAAAAAAAACCCCAAATCATGAGATGATAGACATTATTTCACTGTCAGAGTTTGGTTATTCATCCAGCAATTAGGAATTTACCTAGAGGTCTGTAAAGCAACTTGTACTTTCTTGACTAGAAGACTTCTTCTATGAGAATTTATTCAAGTTTCTTAGGAGATAGCAGGATCCTGAGGGATTAGGGAGGGCAGAAAGAATGCCACAGAACAGAGCAGGTTCACATATGGAAATGAAAGTGTTTTCTTCAATATCCCTGAGGCAAGAAAGAAGCTAGTAGTTGAAGTTGAAGTGTTCCTAGAGAAAGCAGTGGAGAATAAAGCCCATTTGAACAAGACATTTATAAATGAAAAGCTCAGAAGAAAGTCAGTTTTATAAGCTTGGACAGACTGTGCCACAGGATCTTAAGAGAGACTGCTGATCTAATAATAAAAAATTTAAAAACTGTAGGTAGGAAGTATTAAAGGAATGGAGGTCAGTAAAGGTAAACTGTGAAGATGGGATGGAGAATGAGCTGAGGGATGTGATAACACATGGAATCTGACCTCAGGTAAAATCTGTGCAGTGAATAAGGGGAAAAATCACAGAGCAGTATTTTTAATCAATTTAAAACCTGGGAATCATAAGTACAAAACTATTTCTTGTTAATCTCTCTTGACAGATTGAATGACATTTCAGTGAAGTGATGGGATAGGCAGCACAATAAGGGGGGGGAGTTAGTTTCTTTTTCTCCTCTTCTTGTAGAAGATTGTAAATTTTTTTCCAGCTTTTGGTAGGGATAAAACTAGCAAGAATAGTGACTGGAGCAACTGCTTCCCAGGGGGAGCAGACCAATGATGGGGCAAGGAGCATGGTCTTTATTCCATTTTCCACCATTCCATGGTATATCTATCTATCTATCTATCTATCTATCTATCTATCTATCTATCTATCTATCTGTGTGTATTCTATTCCATCAATATTCCATATTGAATTTATAATCCATGGTCTTTCCAAAGATTTCTAAACTTTGGACATATTCCTTGGCCATCCTCATTCCTTCCCTATTGAATTTGAACTCTAGCCTATGACTCTGGGCTTGAAAAATTCTGGATCCTTGCTTCATTAATAAGTTGTCATTCATATTTGATCATCATACATTATTGCTATTGCTGTGTGCAATGTTCTTCTTGTTCTCTTCATTTCACTTTGCATGACTTCATATAAGTCTTTCCAACTTTTTCGGTGGTCATCTTTCTTGCCATTTCTAATGGAATGCTAGTATTTCATTAAGAAAAGAAGTCACAGCTTGTTCAGTCATTCTGCAATTGATGGATTTCCCTTTAGTTTCCAGTTCTTTGTCACCACAAAAAGACCTATCATAAATACTTTTGTACAGTTAAGTTCTTTTCTCCTATCTTTAATCTCTTTGGGTACAGAACTAGTAGAGGTATTACTTGGATAAGGGCTATGCACAGTTTGGTGGCTTTTTGGGCATGTTTCCAGATTGCTTTCCAGAATTGTATCAGTTTACAACTCTACCAGCAGTATATTTGTGTCCCAATTTTTCCACATCCCCTCCAAAATTTTATCTTTTTTTGTCATTTTAGCCAGGCTGATGAGTGTGAGGGAGTACCTCAGATTTTGTTTCAATTTGCATTTCTCCAATCAATAGTGATTTGGAGTATTTTTTCAGATGATTAAAGATACTTTTAATTTCTTCATCTGAGAATTTTACCACAATGGGGAAGAGAAGTAGAATAATAACTATTGGGGATACATGAGTCAAGTAAGTTTTTTTAGAGGATAAGGGGAGAAATGGGCATGTTTGTGAAGTAGAAGTAGCCAGTAGATAGACAGTCATTATGCCATACTCCCAAAGCAGAGTCTTTGGCAACCAGTAGGCACTTAATTCTCATTTATTGCAATAATTGGGTTAAGGCATTTATCCTTTCCAGAGATATTTTCATCTTAACAACAAATTTCAAAACACAGTGTTTTAACCACAGAGAATGATTCTAACCATAGAATTTCATTTGTTGTGGCAGACTGGAGAGAAGGGTTTTTGAGGAGTGTGGACTATGGGAGGAAATTTTCCCATACCACTTGAGTGACTATTTACTTCCAGGGACCCAATTTTTATGCTCTAGGCTACTCTTGTCTGTGTTACATATTCCATGAACATGTTCTAACTCAGAACACAATAAATTAGTCAGTTGACAAGTACTTACTTGGGGCAGTTAGGTGGTTCAGTGGATTGAGAACTAGAAAGTCCTGGGTTCAAATCAGACCTCAGATACTTCCTAGCTATGTGACTCACTTAACCCAATTGCCTACCCCTTACTGCTCTCCTGCCTGAAACCAATATTCAGTATTGATTCTAAGACTGAAGGTCATTGTGCTGGGTGTTGGGAATACAAAGTTGAAAATGAAACAGTTTCTGCTTTCAAGAATTGTACAGCCTAGCCAAGGGAGGCAACATGTAGACTTTGGTTTATACAATCTATACCAAATGATTTAGGAGAGAAGACACGCTAGCAGCCTGAGGTGGAAGTGAGGAATCAGGAAAGGCCTCATTTATAAAGTGGTACTTGAGGTGAAGTGGGAAAGAATTTCAGGTACAGGAGGAAGGGCATGCTGCCTAGATTTCTCTTTTGATTTAAAGGGATTGTTCATGATATCTCCTTCCAGGCTCACAAGATGAAGAACGATATTTTTATGGAAGGTAAGGGAAGTAGGAGCGGGGTTGTATACAAGTTTACAAATGCTGATTGTTAAATTTTCAGCATTGACATTCATATCTTGGACCTGGCAAATGTTACAAAACATGTCATTATTATTATTATTATTATTATTATTATTATTATTATTATTATTATTATTTTGTTGATTATCAGACCAGTGGTTCCCAAACTTTTTTGGCCTACCTCCCCCTTTCCAGAAAAAATATTACTTAGCCCCCTGGAAATTAAATTTTAAAAATTTTAATAGCAATTAATAGGAAAGATAAATGCACCTGTGGCCATCACCACCAACCTGGATCACTGAAGCACCCACCAGGGGGCGGTAGTGCCCACTTTGGGAATCACTGATCTAGACTTAAAAAATTGATGGAGAAAATATTCATAATTCAGATTAAATTTAAAAATATGTTTTACACATATCTTGATTGAGCTGGTTATTAAACATTTACTAACACACTATTGGAGGGGATTGGGGAAAGGATGCATAATACAATGGGATGGAAACAAAGCAAGATCTCCTAATGACAGGTTCCTGTTTTCTTTTTACCTCAAAAAATAAAAGGTATTGAAGTGAGGTAAACTAAGTCATTGACCAAAAAACCTGTTTTACTCTGGGGAAAGTAGAAATCAGAAATGAACTTCCCTGTGAAGGTCAGTCAGCACAGAACCAAAACACCACAGTCGGGATCCATGAGAAAATAATTAATTCCCTTACTCAAGCAGCCAGGATAAGAGATACTATGGAAAGTCCAGCTACTAACCAAAATAGCTCCCAGATGATAAGGTTTGCTTGCTTCATCAAGGTTATATCTCATTAATGAACATTGTTTGCTTTGTATCTTGCACCCTCTAAAAACTGCATTGTGATTTCTGCCTGGTGCAGCTTCACTAGGAACTACCCTGGCCAGTAAGTACAATTATAATTAAATATTGGTTCCATTAATCTGAACTTTTGGGTATCTGTGCCCATTTATGCCTGACCTTTTATAAGAAAGACTGTTGCTGAACTTCAGGGGGAACTTTGTTCCTATTGTGTAATTAGAATTTTGTACCCTAGGACTCCATTTCCCAGAACCCCACTTCCAACCTCATGTTACATCCTTATGTTTTGGAGATAAGATTTCCAGTAATCCTACCCCCATGTGCTCTTCTCCCATAAACATGGTTGGGAAAAACTGTTCTTCACTCAGGCTTGTCTTTCTATTTCCTCTACTTCAAGTGTGTGAAAATAGAAAACACCTGAACCACATTTACCCAACATCCTTTCAAGTTATGTGCTCATTTAAGTATGGAGAGTTTGAGAGATCAATTTGGCTGAGAACCATGCTATGGGGCTCTTTTTCTGAAGCTTGTACTTTTGGTAAAGTCCTGTAGGTGTGGGTCTCTGGCTCTCTGTGTTTTTGATTTCCCCTTTCTCACTTTATTATTCATTTTTTCTCACAAGTGATTATTAATAAATCTTATAAAATGTAATACTTGGAGGTATTGAATATTAATTTTAATCTTACACTATTAACCACAAAGATTTGCTTTTCTCAAGGCTCAACACATGTAGCTCACTCTCCATTAGCCATTTGAATTAAGGGTGAGGCATAAAATCTAAGTGTAGACTCTTCATCTCTTTCCCTCCAAACTTTTGAACTCAATGCCTAAAGTTTTTAAACTTTAAGGAATATAGGTTAAGTTTTATTTGTTCACCTTGCTCATTTGTTTGTGAACACACTAAACAGTCAAAGTGTTTCTCACTTTACCTTCATTTCCCACCATCTAACCACCTCCTTACCCAAAAAAGAAAAGTCAGTTAAAAGAAACAGCAAGGGATAATAAAGAAAGTAGTTAATGAAGAATAGGCTGAACAGCTCAAGAATAAATGAGAGCTGACAGTATTCTGATGCTTAAATTTGTGTTTGGAAAATAGAAGGTGAACAGCCTTTGAGGACTGTTTCAACAGAAAATTCGTGGGAATTAAATTTTTTAATATTGAACAATGCTTCTAATAGGCCAATTTTTTTGTCTTTGGAACTTGTCACGTCAGGGGTTTTGCTGTAGGTTTTCTGTTACTACTTGGGTAATAGTAATAGTCTAAAATTTGTCCTTCCCAATCTACAAATGGGTTTTGTTTAGAGCATGAAGAAGATACATAACTTGGCATCTCTCTCTCTCCTATTTGTAAGCTTTAGAAAGGGTTTTAAAGGCTTAAAGGGAAGGTTTAAAGATGAATAAGGTCTTTAAAGGAATGGAAAAGTGGGTAGAAAAGCTATAAGTTTTATACATTCATTATACATTACTATTTGTAAAGCTATATTGGAAATGTGTTTAATGGGCTAATTTATTGAGGTTTCTAAATATAGAATTAATTGGGAGAAATCCAATTCAAAGACTTCTGAAATAAAATATTTATTAATTAAAATGAAAATGATTCAGAGATGTCTGATTTTAGCTTCTGCATTTATTTGGCCAATGGTTTCAACTTGTCGTAATTCAGCTGCTTCTAAAAAACATGTACATCTATAAGAACAAAATTATGGTCCTCCAGACCAATTTGTTTATGCCATTTTTATGAGGTTAATGATATGGGTGAAATCCTAATTAGAAACGTATCTATGGAAAAGGTAGATGTGATAGGTTTTATTCTTTGGCAATGTAGCATAAGGAATAATTAGGAGTAAAAATGCTCAGATGTAGGAAAAATAATGTCTCCTCAGAAGGTAATATATTTATTCTTTTGGGCAATGGGACTATTGCAGTAATTATGATAATTGGCATTACATGTTACTTTAATGTTTGCAAAATGTTCTATTTTTTTTTTATTTGATCTTCACAACAATCTTGGGATAGGAGCTATTACGAGCTATGTCTTAAGGATGAAGAAATTAAGACTTAGAGAGGATAAATAAGTGACTTTCCCAGGATCATATAGATAGTAAGTGCCTGTGGCAGGATTTGAATCCAAGTCCACATTCTATATACTTTGTCATGATGCCTTTTAAAGACCTGACAGAAAAATGAGAGAAGAGCTACAAATCCTCCTCTTTTCTTACCTCTTCATTCCTAAAAAATAAGAACTTTTGAGGGTGATACCAGTTGTCTCAAAATGGGAAGATCATGGCCCAGTGTACAGACTGAAAAAAATGGGCTGAAACACATGGATGATCATTTTACCACATACAGAGTTGGGTTTTCCTTATGGTTTTGAGTACTGTGTCCACTCCTCCTTTGAGGAAGGTAGTAGTTCTAGCCTGAATAAAATTCTAGGAGAAGATTCTTTTGGTTATCAATGGAATAGGGTGTCATGTTTAATTGACTTTGCAATTAGGCATATTTTATTTAATGCTGACATTTTACTTAACTACATTTTGTTGGATTGGACACTTAGGAACATATACTGTACTTTGAGGAGGAGGTAAAGTCTTCTCTTCTTCTGAATCAATCCAGGAATGTTTTGAGGTTATTTTGTCTTTCAATGAAACATTTTCTGACAGTAGGTGACAGCATCACATGGTACTGGCTCCAAACCATGCCACCTCGATGGAATACTATTTTGCTCTAAGGAATGATGAATAGGATAATTTCAGAAAGAGCTGGAAAGACCTATATGAACTGATGCAGAGTGAGGTAAGCAGAACCAGGAGATCATTAATAAGAGTAACTTCAATATTGTGGGACGATAGACTTTGCTACTAACAGTAATAGTGATCCAGGACAATCCTGAGGACTTATGAAAAATTCCAAAGAAAGAACTGTTGGAGTAGAAATGCAGACAAAAACATATGATTTATCACTTGTTCATTTGGGTATACGTTTTGGGATTTTGGTTCTACGAGATTAATCACTTACAAAAATGAATAATATAGAAATATGTTTTGCATGATAATACATGTATAAACTAGATTTAATTGCTTGTCAGCTCTGGGAGGGGAGGGGAAGGAAACAATATGGATCATATGACTTTTGAAAAATTATGTTGAAATTTGTTAGTAAAATAAAAAATTTAATAAAAAAAAACTATGCCACCTCAATTCTTACCATCATACCCACCCCATCACTAAAGGAACTTTGTATTCTGCTCCTGGAATCACCCTGGGCTTTAATATGCAAGTTTTTGCCTTATCTTGCTTCATCTCAGCCTTCACTTCCTACCTACCATTTCCAAACGATATCTGCTTGTGCACAGTGACTCTTCTTTAGCAGGTTCCTTTTATGTGCTGTCTTTTCCACACCATAAGTTCCTTGAGGGCAGGGTTGTCTTGCTTACTTGTATTGTATCCCAAGCATACTTAGCAGTATGTGGCACAAAGTAAGCACTTAATAAATGTTCAATCTATGTATTAAACTATGTATGAACCTATCTCTGCATGTATTTATGTGTATATTATACATATATGTGTGTCTATCATCTATCAATTTATTGCCTATCTGTTTTTCTATCAATCATCTCTATTCTCATCTATTTATTTATCATCTATCATCTATATTATCTATCATCTATCACCTCTCTATCATCTATCTCTCACTTACTTATCATCTTTCATCTATCTACCTGTCATCTCTCTACTATCTCTATCATTTATCTGGATTTGGAATTAGAGGACTTAGGTCAGAAGCCAAGCTCTGTCATTAATCATTTGTGTGACCTTAAAAGTTACTGGACCTCTTTGGATCTCCATTTCCTAAACTATGAAGTCAAAGAATTGAACTAGAAGATGTTGAAGGTCCTTTCTAATACTAAAAATCCTATGATCTTATGTATCTATTTTCCTGGATTGGAGGGCCAGGAGAACTATACAGATAAGTGTGTGTGTTGGCTGGATTAGTATAATGAAAATTCCTTGAAACTAGTGCCATCAGGATTTGTAACTCCAATGAATAACTTAGATAACTTGGACATAGTAGACACTAATTGAGTACCTGCTGGTTGACTGACTGATGCCATGAAGAGTTAGATGGTGTCAAGGGTGGTCAACTAAAACCACTCACATTCCACCTTTTGTTAATACTTTTGAACCAAGAAACCAATGTTTTTGCCCTTTTTGTGTGAAATAACTCCTGGCTTCCCTGAGGACTATTGAATTAAGAAAAGGAATGGGGATGTGTTTCCATTTGTTTATAATGGAATCAAATAGAAAGTTGTTCCATCAGTTCACAGCCCATTATAAACCTGAATGATTTACGAATCTGTGGTTTGCAGTAATTTGCCAGGCAGCTTTGACTTCACTTGGCTCCTGTATTGCTCTTTATCGTAAACTGGCACGTAGTTGACTGATTTTAATTTTATGCTTCTGATTGAAATTGCATGGTGGAAATGAACTCATGGCACTCACAAGCAAATAACTCTGACCTAGACATTAAGCTGGTACCTCTGGGAGATCTGAAATAACAAGGACATCTAACTTCCCAGTGCCGTGTGAGTAACTAGTATGGGAAGTTAATACTCTGTCCTTGTTTCACCCTGACCTGAAATCGAAAATGCACCTAAACTTGGAACAGAAGCATAGTGAGCTAGATAATATAAATTAGCTAATGATGTATATATATATACACACACACACAAATATATATCTATACAAAGACTATATATGTCTACATAGACTATATGTAAATATCCATATAAATGTCTATATATATCATATAAAGACTATATATATGAATTAAATAATAAGTGCAGATCTACAAATCAGATATCATTATGGCACTAGTGCTAATAATAGTTCATATTTGTGAAGCATTTACTCACTTCCATCCCCCATGAAGTAGATAGTACAGTATTATTATCCCATTTTGCAGATGAAGACACTGAGGTTCCTAGAATAGTTGGACTGACATAACACAGAATGTCCTGAAAATCTTAGTGTCATTTTAAGCTATCAAAGCTTAAAACTACACTCAGATTTTTGGGACAGCCCATGTAAGCAGGATATCTTAGAAGAGTCAGGAGTCAGTCTAGGTAGAGCTGAAAAAATGTGGAGCAGTCAAAAGAGCATCGAGGGGGCAGCTGGGTAGCTCAGTGGATTGAGAGCCAGGCCTAGAGACGGGAGGTCCTAGGTTCAAATCTGGCCTCAGACACTTCCCAGCTGTGTGACCTTGGGCAAGTCACTTGACCCCCATTGCCTACCCTTACCACTCTTCCACCAAGGAACTAATACACAGAAGTTAAGGGTTTAAAAATATTAAAAAAAAAAAAAAAAAAAAAAAAAAAGAGCATCGAGAGTTGGAAGTTTGAATGCAGACTGTTCCTTATTAGTTCACTGATATTGGCAAATCCCTGACCTTTTCTGGGCTGTAGTTCATGCTTCATTTAGGATTGCTTAATTTGGAGAAGAGAAGGAGGGGGATATGACAACTGTCTTCAAGTACTTGGAGGACCGCCATTTGGAAGAGGCATGAATGAGATTTGCTTGGTTTGGCCAGAGGGCAGTATTAGGAGCCATGGAAAGGAAACTTTCAAAGAAGCTGATTTAGGTTTGATGTACAGAAAAAGCTCATGACAATTAGAGCAATTCCAAGGAGGAGTGAGCTGCTATCTCCCTCAATAGAGGTCTTCAAGCAAAGACAATCCTCAATTAATTAATCAATCAGCAGGTATTGATTGAACATGGACTGTGTATGGACAAACATTGATACAAGTACTAAGGATACAAAACCAAAAAGAAATATTTTCTCCAGGTGCAGGTAATGTGTACATATGAGCATACTTAAAATATGGGATGGGATGGGAATTTGATCAGTGTAAGGAACTTCTAATGAGGAAACTTTCTCTATGAATGCAGAATAGCACCTTTTAAGAGTTGCTTGTGTAAACAAAGAGGTTAAATGACTTGTCCTGGGGTCATACTGACAGGGGTAGCAGATCCAAGGCAAGACTGGAACCAGATCTTCCTACTTCTGAGGCCAGCTCAACAGATGCTTAAACTGAGCTTTGAAAGAAACTAGTGATACTACAAAGTAGAGGTAAGAAGAGAGAGATACAGAAACAGAGACACAGAGACAGAGAGAGACATAGAGATACAGAAAGGCAGAAACATAGACAGACATACAGAGAAATCAGTAGACAGAAATTGAGAGCATGTTCCAAGAATAAGGGATAGCCAATACAGAGGTATGAAGAAGGGAGATGAAGAGTTCATCATGCTATCTCCTAGGCTGGTGGATGTTTTCAATTCAACAAATATTAATAAATGCATACTATGTGATGGGTGCAGAAGTAGAGGGGGTGCAAAAGTGATAAAACACAGACTGTTATTACAGGGCTAATAGTCTTAAAAGATGAAGCTTGAGACTTTTTTCAACCTACCTAGAAACTTTTGTCTCTCTATCTTTGTCTCTGTCTCTCTCTCTTTCTCTGACTGTCTTTATCTCTCTGTCTCTCTCTGTCTGTTTCTCTCTCCCTCTCTTCACTTCCCTCCCTCCTTTTTCTTCCTTCCTCCCATTTCTCCCCCAAAAATGGTTAGATCTGAGAATTATAAGGCAACTAGTGGAGCAGTGGAGAGAACTATGAGCTGGGAATTATGAAGACTCATCTTCCTGAGTTCAAATCTGGCCACAGACATTAACTGTGTGACCCTGGGCAAATCAGGTAGCCTTATTTGCCTCAGCTTCTCATTTGTAAAGTGAGCTGGAGAAGGAAATGGCAATCCACTCCAGTGTCTTTGCCACTGGGTCACAGTTGAAGGAGAGTGAAGAGCACTTTTCATCTAGAAGGAGTAAAAACCCTGAGGGGCAATAACACTTCCATCCTCAAAGTATCAAGGATCCCAAGGAACAGGATTGTTTTTCATGCCAAGGGAGGAGAAACCCTGAAGAGCAGTATCAATTACAATTCCAAGGCATCTGGAGTCCTTTTTTTGGGTAAGACCAGAGTGCAGACAAAGAGAGCAGTGACCACATTCCTCCCCTGATTACACCTCCTTGGAAGCACCAAAAACTTCCAAACCCCCAGAACTACTTCTGAAAACAGCAGTGCAGAAAAAGACTGAAATTTGAGACAGTCATCCCCCATTCTGGAAAAAGAGTTCAACATTAACAAAATTTAAAATTAAGGAAGAGGATGCTGAGGAAAGGCATTTTGCAAAAGTTGGGAATTCAACTGAGACTTGAAATCCAGGCAAGTTAGGAGACAGAGATAAAGAGGAGAGTTCTAGGTATGGAGGAGAAGCAAAAATGCACTAAATTCTAAGGTGGAGTGTCTAGTTTGAGAAACAGCGAGGAGGAAAATGATATTGAATTGCTGCGTCCATGTGTGGTAAGTTAAGGAGTTAGAAGGTTGGAAAGGTAGAAAGGAATCAGGTTTTGGAGGGTGCTAAAAGAAAAAGAGATTTATCTTGATTGTGGAGATAGTAAGGAGTCATTGTTTACTGAATGGTAAAATTTTCACCTTTAGAACATTAACCGAATAGAAGAATGTGTGGAGAAAGGAAAGACTTGAGGCAGAGACCAATAAATAACTTCTCATAACAATCTAGATATGAGGTGATAAGGAATGCATTAGGATAGTGACAGTGTCAGAGGAGAGAAGGGAGAGAATGTTGTAAAGGTAGAAAGGACAGAATTTACAAATGATGGGATATTGAGCATGAGAAAGAGTAACACGTTGAGAATGATACCTAAGTTTTGAGTCTGAATTATCGAAAGGATGGTGTTACCCTTCAACATCTGTAGAAACAAAACATATACACAAGCTAATACATAGATGATAATTGAGGAGGTTTGAACACTAATAACTGGGGAGACTGAGGAAATCTTTCCAGAGACAGTACCTGCATTGAGCCTTTGAAGGAAACTAAGAATGCTGAATTGTTGAGATGAAGGGGAATTATATTTGAAGACTGGAAATGACTTATTTACATAAAACTATAAGGAAGAAGGGTAGAGAGTGAAGAGGAAAATATATTGTCAAATACAATAATTAATAGTTTAGTTGGGATAATATATAAAGAGAAATTATGTGAAATAAGTCTAGTAAGGTAGGTTTAAAGCAAATTATGAATAAAGAAAACAGTATATTGGGATATATACAGTAGGAGTAAAGGTCCTCCTGATGTTGCTTTCCTGTTATCCAACAATTTTCTAGGGTTTGTATATATTCTACTTTAGCTTAACCTCCACCCATTGAAGAAGCCTATTTTTGGTTGTTTTTGAAGATCTGGCCAATAAATCACTTCATCAAATCACTAATTTATGTAGCTTTTGGGTCATCTATTCCACTTTTCCCCATTATAAAGACGAGAAAATTGAGGCACAGAGGTTGCATGGTGTGACACAGTTGATAAGTGTCTGAAGTAGAATTTATCCCTAAGTCTTCGTGACTCCAAATCCAGTGCCTTCCTCACTGCATTATGGTGCCTCTGAATGATATCTCATCACAAAATCGAAGCCATTAGATCACTTTAGAGAAAGCAGTAATAATAAAAGAAGCATTACAAGTAATATAAATTGCAATACTGGATAAAGTGAATAAGGTAAATATTCAATAAGGAGCCTAATCACTTCTCAAGCTCAGTTACTAAGCAGAGTTCTTTTTCTCATGCCTCCTTCCATCACTGTGGCCCTCAAGTGATGGATGTACTGTGAATCCATGATCCTCCACTCAGAGCTACTATCTCAAAGCAACTCTCAAACTAGGTAGAATTCATAAGACAAGCCTAAGAACTGTTATCAATAAGCAATTATCATAGAACACTGTGTTTCCACACATCATAGAGGGTGTAGATTCTGGGTACTGCATGTAAATGTGGTTCAGCCTTCACTGGTTATTTTCTTCCAATTCTGGACACTGAGTTGTTGTTCATGAACACATGTTGGTGGCAATATTTCCTCCCATTTCCCTCTCAATTCTCAGAATCACTGACCAGTCCAGTTCCAGGCCAGCATATTGGGAAGAAATAGTAAAGAAGGTTATATTGGAGTGTCAAGATACTGACAAAATATTATTCCTTATGGAAAAGTATTGGAGATGGGAGTGAAAGCTCCTGACTGAGATGGGGCAGTCTAGGATCCTGGAGACAAATAGAGAGGTTGGCCTTTTTAAGGAGAAAAGTCATCTGTTTCTCAGAAAATGAATCAAAGGAAGAGAGTTAAATCAGGCCTAGAGATTTGATTGTTCTCTCTCCTGTTCCATATTGCCTCTTGTAATAAGTATAATTTAAGGTTACAAGAGAGAATCTGAACCCAACTCTTCTGATGTCAAACCATTTCTTTCAACTCTACCACATTTGCTTGGGGAAAGCAAATTTTGGAAGATTCTACGAAGGAAGAGAGGCCCTCTGTGCCCTCTATGCAAAGGACTCAGTCATTTTTATCATCATCGAACCCAAAGAATGTTTGCTGCTTTGCTTGGAGGAATTAATCCTTGTTGTTTTGGCATTCTTCCTTGGGGCTAAGTTAACCCTACTGGAAGAAGAATTAAGTAAAAACCCCAACTCACTAAACTGAGCAGGTCATAAACCCTTCTTCACATTCTATCCAGCCTTCCTACAGGAAACCAGGACCCGGCTACTGAGGGACTCAGGTCACATACCCAGATACTTCCTTCTGCCTCCCCACTAGGAATAATAATCAAGTCCATGCTATTTTTGCTACTGGAAAGGGAATGATGGTCAACTGTCCAAAGCCTATCCTTACAATATCTTTGGCTGCTGAGACCACACTGCCTTCCCTGGTCCCTTCTCTCCTGCATATGTAGTGTTCCCCCTAATGAATTCCTTGAGGGCAGAGATCTTTACTTTTGTGTCTATATAACCAATGCCTAGCACATTACTTTGCAAGATGCTTCATATATATTTGTTAATTGATTAATAATTAATTCTTGGTTTTCTTATTCTACATAAAAATGTGAAAAAATTCTTGCCTAATAAAATGTTGGTAAGGGTATTAGATTTAATTTTCTAGGCAGTTGTCTAGTTTTGCTGTTAAATCTTAGGTTTATGCTGGGGATCAAGAGAACACTGAACCATGACAGCAAGTTCCAACAGCAACTAATTTTGGTAAGATATTTGCTCTAGTCTTATTTATTTCTTCCCCCACTACATTTGTTAGGCAAATATGGTTAAAGCAGGCATGGCTTCTACTTATGTAAATATGAGTGCCACAAGAGGTTTACACTGTCTCCAAGCCCTGAAAACAATCAAAGTTAAATAGTGTGTGGATTTAAATTATACCCAAGGAAGCAATCAATGATTAAGGGATTATACATTGTTTTAACATGGGAGGACCCCAATTTACAATGATAGAATCTGATGACAGGGCTTGGAAAATGTTCTCTGGCATACAAGATTAGGAGAAACATTAGTCTTAAATGCCAAAGTAAACTAATGCTGTAGATATTTTGCATTTTACAGAACCTGAAGAAAGTTTAATTGAGTTGAATAATTTATTGATGGGTGCTTTTGCTTGTGGGCTTCAGGTACAATGATTTCTCTTAGGGCCTAAACTATTCAGTGAAAGATATCAAAATTATTAGTTCCTTTTTGTAACTCAAACTGTTTAGTAAAATCACTCCTCCCAAGTGTGGGCAGCTAGGTGGTACAGTGGATAGAGTGCTGGGCCTGAAGCCATGAAAACTCATCTTCCTGAGTTCAAATCTGGCTTCAGATATCTACCAACTCTGTGACCTTGGATAAGTCACTTAATCCTCATTTCCTTATTTTCCTCATCTGCAAACAAGCTGGAAAAGGAAATGACAAGCCACTCCCAGATCTTTGCCAAGAAAATCCCAAATGGGGTTATGAAGAGTTGGACCAAAACAACAACAACAACAACAACAACAACATATGAGAAGGGGTTTATAGATTTCTCCAGACTGCCAAAGTGGTTCATGACACACAAATAATTAAGAATCTCTGATCTCAATAATTCTATGGTGGCTTGATTGTAGTTGCAGCTGGTTTGAGTAATAGAAAAGGTAAATATACCACTGGATTCATGACACCATACACCCAATGTTGCATACCTGCAATGCTGCATCCTTGGTTATTATTTGCCTACCAAGAATGCGACATTAGAAGCATGGTATATTGGAAGGAATTTTTAGTGGGTTTGGAATTTTGAGGTTATGGGTTCAATACTGGGTCTCCCATATGACTTTAACTCTAAATCTTAGAATGCTACCAAAAAGGGCAAAAGAAGAAACCTGTTTTAGCATTACTTTTTAGACAATACTAAATTTTTATTTTATTCTGTACTATTTGATTCCTTATAGACTTTGATAATAGATATCAATGGTTAAATGATTATTTTAATGACTTTAGTAATTCACTTCTAACATGCTTTATAAAAAAACCATCATGGCATGATTTGAGGTGAAATCTAATGCCAGTACTGGGACAGACCTTAAATGTTTTTTGGGAGTCCTTTCTTCATCAATTGTATCTGCCTATTTCAGGCCAAAGAAAGGCCATTCCTATGCCATACTTCTGTTAGAAACACTGTCAGATCAGACAGTTTCTTTAGAAGTATAGCCTACTTTGCAAAAAGGATTTTCTAAAACAAAAGTATCTTCAAGGCTGAAGAAATTTGCATTGATGTGTTTATTTATTCATAGCTTTTCCAAAGAACTATGGTATGATTGAAGTTTTCCTTATCTTGAAAAATGAATGTATTTAATTTTAATAGTGGGTATACACTGCTTGGTATCTAGTTGGAGTACCAAAGGTCTAGCTAACTAGGTTCTTGACCTTGAATAATCAACACTGTGAGTAACTTACCAAAGACAGTTAACCGTCTTTGGAATTGTTAGAAAAGGCTAGTAAAAGTCATGAGCTATTCATTCCCCACCTAGCACCCCAAAGAATCTTATTGACCAAAATGTCAGTGTCAACTATAATTTTAGAGATGAACTAGTCCTATTCTCTCATTTTTACAGATTAAGATATTGAGGCCCAGATATACTTTCCTAGCTCATACAACTAGTTCATTCACTCATCTGAAAAATATTTGTTGTCTTCTAGGCAGAGCAAGGGTGGGATAGATAATTAATAATAATAATAATAATAATAATAATAATAATAGTTATATAGTGTATTCTGGTTTCCAAGTGTTTTATGTTGCTAGCTAACTTATTTGATCCCCACAACAATGTGTGATTAGATAGAGATAAATCAATCAAATGATCCTAATCCAGTTAAATGTAAGTAATGAAATTCTTTGCCTTCCTCTGTACTTTAACTTGGTGGGAACTCTATCTCTCTCTAATGCATCAGGTCCATGAAAGGCATTCCAAATAAATATGAAAAAGCTTTGATCAGTTTAGATCAAGGTCTGTGATGAGCAACTGAATGAAGAAGAGGGATGCTGCACAGAAGAAATGCTCCTATTGGCTGAGTAAATTTGGCCATGACCTCTGACTCTCCTATAAAATAGTAAGGGTGTATAAAACCAAGAGTTAGATATTCCATCAAGTGGCAAATGAGGAGAGAGTGTTATAGTAAATCCTCTTAGAAGAGGTCACTATGGGAATGGGGAGAAGATAGGACATGAGCATTGGCCTGTTATTCCTTGAGCCTTTTTGTGGTAGGAAAACATTGCAAACTTTGCAAATTTTGAGGATGTCCTCTTCCCAATAGCACCCTGACACTGGCCATCTGAATAATGGCAGCTGGCTATTTTTTTCTGCATTGGATACTAACAAACAGGATGCATATTCATAGCTCTAAAAAGAGACCAACAAGGAAGCTTTGCAATGCCTGTGAAAACTTATGGAATAACCCCAATAAGGGAGAAAAAGATTTCCAGCAACCAGTAGTTGGAAGTTGCTCCTTAGCCACAAGTGTTTTCTAAGACTGAACCTGCTTTCCCATGGATTTCATTTGTACTGGTGAGAGAGTGTGACACAGACTTTGGGAAGGACTGTATTTATAACACCTTGTCTTAGCATACCACTTTAGTAAACACTCCTATGTATCATTTCTAGGCTATATCTTAATGAGAACAATTATAGAATCTATGCTCTGCCTGTCACTTCCCCTTGTGTCAGAGTATATAGCTTGTTTCCCAAGAATTCTCACATAATAATAAAGTGGTTTCTTATCTTCTAAAAATAGTTGACTCAAGGTGAAGTGATGACTCATGACTGAGGGAGGCAGACAAGAGATAATGGGAGCTACTTCAGTCCCAAAGGAAATTGTAACCAAAGAAAGAGTCATTCCCTCCTGGCTCTTTCCCTCACCTCTAAATTTCAGGTGGCAGTGGCAATGATTAACTATGAGAAAATGAGATTCTGGTTGGGGCATTCCTGGTATTTTGGTATTTTGTTACACAGGGAAAGGCCCAAGATAAAACTCTGGGCTTCTTTAACATATTTTTGCCCATAGAATTTATTTCCTCTTGGTGACACGCTAGGCGACCCTGAATTCAGATTTGTCAGAAGTGGTTGGAAGGTGATTATAATGGAGGAAAAGATCCCAAGCCTTCGTTTCCTTCCTTAAGCTCTATGAAAGACACAAAGATGGGTGATGTAGGGGTCTCATTTGCCTTTGGAAACCACTAGGCAGCCTGAGAAATCTAGTTGCTGCCTTTTTAGTGCTGGGTTCTTATGTGTATTAGGTAGTGTAATAGGGATATTTAAGAAATGGAATTAGATGGGATTAAATGGATTATTTTGGGTCAGTATCAAGGTTTCTATACTGTGGGTAAGAGTTTCCTCATCACTTCAAGGGGTCTGTGAAAATAGGCAATGCACTTCCAAAGCAAAGATAAATTATCCATGGAAAGAACATTACCTCTAGAACCAGAGGTCCTAGGTTCAAATCTCTCCTCTCACATTTAATACTTGCTGCTATTTTGGTCTCTTTGATGGCCTCTTAAGTCTCTTCCTCTTGTTATTCTGGCCAGAACAGATTATAGGATATCTTCTCCTATGACTGGAGGACTGAAATGAGGGTCAGAACCTCTCTTGAACCTGACGTTTGCCTTTTTTATTCCTAGATCCCTGTCAATTAAAGATCCCAGGTTGAGGAGATGACTTATAGAACATTGTCAAAAGGTCTGGGAGATTAACCATCTTTCCTGGTAGGGTGAGTTGGTAAGTATTCCTCAAAGTCAGGCAATCAAATAGGAGTACCACACACTTGTATTGTGCTGTGACTATGTTTGACTTGTCTCTAATAATGAGGAAGGGTTGTTTTTGTTTCTTTTTTTTTTTTTGACTCAAAATACAATTTCATCATTGGTTGCAAAACAAAGAGATACAGGGCATCAATGGAAGGAACTGGCATACCTGTTACTATATAAAAGAGTGTCTTTAAAGGAAAATTTGACTCCCTATGTTGGTTTCCACAGATCTGAAGAAATTTAGTCTTGGTACCAGTCAGGTGACTGGCGAACCTGAACTCAATGGGTACCATAATATTTGTACTAGTTGTGTGATTTTCACTTTTGAATGAGAGAGGCATCTGATTCATAATTTGACTGGTTCTAAGGACTCTAAGCAGGGAAAGTTGATCAATTGAGATCATCAATTCATCTTTTTTTTTTTTAACTCTTACCTTCCATCTTAGAATCAATCCTGTGTATTGGTTCTAAGGCAGAAGAGCACTAAGGGCTAAGCAGTGGGAGGGTTAAATGACTTGTCCAGGGTGACACAGCTAGGAAGTGAGCAATTCATATTTGACTTACACTGATAGAGCTACCTGGGGCTGCAGAGAGGTTAAATGATTTGCCCATGATCACACAGATAATATGTTTAAAGATTCATATTTCTACAATACTCATTTGGAGGTCATCTACCTCAATACTTCCATATCAAAATGTCCATAGTTTAAATAAATATCATCACCCAATTGTCCTAAGTGGAAAAGCCAGGATTCTAACTGGAATTCCATGACTCCTAACTCAAAAGAGAAAGAAGAAAACAAGTCTTTACTATAAAACAAGTCTTTACTATAAAAAAAAGTCTTTACCAGGCACTGTGCTAAATGTTTTATAAATATCTCATTTGATATTTAAAGCAACTAGGAAAAAATTGAGGCAAACAAAGGTTAAGTGAGCCCACAGTCACATAGCTACTAAGAATCTGGGGCTGGATTTTAACCTGGGTATCCCCATCTTCAAGCTTGGCATTCCTTCTAATGCACCACCTCATTTCTCCTTAGAGGGGGGTCTTAAAACCAAGTACTTTGGCTCCCTTTTCCACACTCTCCCACATCACCTCATATTTTTGTGATATTCCCATGGGTTACAGAAGATTTTGAGTGAGAACACCTGATAGTTTCTAATGCTATGATTTTCAACATTTTTTTTTTGTCTTAGAGAGTTGAATTAATCTTGCTAACATAGTCAATATCAGACAGTTTCTTTTGGGTTCTGTAGAAGAACTTAAATTCTCAAAAGGAGAATGCTCCAAGTCAGATCCTAGAAGGAGAGAAAACTTGCTTACCCCTCATTTATTTGGTTGGTTCCAGGGCTTTACACTTTCTGACACCCAACTCTCTTCCTCCCCCTATGAATCCCCAAAGAGCTCCTTATCCCCTAGTCTGAGAATATTATTACTCATCCAGAGTAAATTGGAACTTGCCCTGAATAAATAAAGGAATGGCTACTTTGAAAGTTAAAAATTGAGTGTTCTCTGGCACCTTAAAAACAAGAAACCAATAGTCATAAAGTAATAAAAGCATGTAAAGGAGTTTGATTTTAGCCATTTTAGTTCTCTCCTTTCAGTTTTGATATATTTTAAATACTTACAGATTGCCTAAAGGAACTTGACCTCTGCAATATAAGAAACATTGAGTGGGTGATTGTTAACAGGTCCAGGTTAGTGCTGTCTTCTCCACTGGAGCAGATAGAGTCTATACCATTGAATTCTGGGGAGAAGAATTCCAAATTTCAAGTATTTGTGGGGTCATAATCAATAAATAAACATTTATTAAGTGCTTACTATGTGCCAGGCACTGTACTAAGCACTGGTGATACAGAAAGGAATAAAAGAAGTTATTGCCTTCAAGGAGCTTACAGATTAGTGGAGGAGACAACATGAAATATAAATAAAGGAAGCTATATACAGAATAAATAGAAAATAATTAGTAGTAGGAAGTCATTAGAATTAAGAGAAGTTAGAGAAGGCTTACAGTAAAAGAAAGGATTTTAATTAGTACTTAAAGGAGGTAAGGGAGGTCAGAAGGGAGAGCATTCAAAGAATGGGGGAATAGTCAGAGAAAATGCCTGGAGTTAAGACATGGAGTGTCTTATTGGTGGAACAGCCAGTGTCGCTGGACTGAAGAGTATGTGTAGGAGAGTAAGGTATAAGAAGACTAAAAAGATATCAAAAGATCAGATTATGAAGGGTTTGAGTGTTATATATTTGATCTTGATGGCAATAGGAAACCACTGGAATTAATTGAGTATGATATTATTGAGGGTGATATTATTAGAGCTGAACTTGAAAAATCTTAAGTGGCTAAATGGAGGATGAATTGGAGTAGAGAAAGATTTGAAGAGGCAAACTCACCAACAGGTTATTTCAGTAGTTCAGGCATGAGATGATAAAGGTCTATACTAAAGTGGTATCAATGTCAGAGGAGAAAAAGGAGAGTATTTAAGAGATGTTGCAAAAAATGAAATTGAGAGGCCTTGATTACAATTTGGATATGGGTGAGGGGTAGACTGAGAGATGGTAAGGAGTCTAGGATGATCCTTAGATTGTGATTTGAAGGATAGAGACAATAGCGTTGCCCACTGTCACACTGAAGGAGACAGTGGGGTTTAGGAGGGAAGATAAGGTGTTCTGTTTTGGAAATATTGAAATCTCTGAAAGGCAAATTGGAGATATGAAACCAGAGGTCAGCAGACAGTTTGTGTCAGGATAGAATCATCAACACAGAGATGAATCCATGGAAACTGATAAGATCACCAAGTAGTCTAGAAAGAGAAAAAAAAAAAAAAAGGGTCCAGTACAGGACCTTCAGGAACGCCTACAATTAGGAGATGTATACTGAATGAAGATTCAGCCAAGGAGCAAATTAGATAAGTAGGAAGAGAACCAGGGGAGAATGGTGTCCTGAAACTTAGAGAGAAAAGAGTATTAAGGAGGAGATAGTGATTAATAATGTCAGAGACTGCAGGGAGATCAAGGAGAACTCAAAAAAGGCCATTGGATTTGGCATCTGAGAAGAACATTGGTAACTTTGGAGAGAGCAATGTCAGTGGAATAAGATCAGAAGCAGGATTATAAGACAGTGGGAGGAGAGAAAGTGAAGACAATTAATGTACAACACCTTTCTGAGGAGTAACTACAAAGGACAAAAGAGATATTGGATGATAGAAGAGATGGAAGAATAAAGGGAGTTTTTTTTTTCTTTCATTAGAGGGAATAGAGGGGCATGTGTGTAAGGAAATAGAAAAGGTAGCCAGGAGTTGGGGAGAGACGGAAAATAAGTAAAAGAGTAGGTGACAAAAAGGACAGTCTATTGGATGAGATGTAGGGAAATGAGATCTCTTCAACAATTTGGATATTAGCTTTGGTAAAGAGTAAGGATACTTCATTATATGAGACAGGCATGAAGGAGGTTTTGTAACTGTATTTTATTATTCCAAAAGTTTTTCAGAAGTTTGCATTTTGCATTTTGAATCTCTGTAATTGTATGTTTTGCACTTGCATTTGTGCAAGTATGTTTTCATTGGAATTTTTTTCTTTGATTTATATCCCTAGTACAGATTAGCATAGATAAGATGTAGCACTAAGAATAAGATAAGTTAAGCCTACGATTAAGCCTATTTTTTGGGGGTAAATATAATAATAAAAAAGTTAGCTATAGCTTTAGAATTACATAGGATAGCGAGCATGTGGCAGATATTTTTTATCTCTCCATATGCTCGAAGGAGGGAAATTATAAGGATGATATTAGAAGAATTGGAGTTTGAAAGATATGAGACAGAGTGTCAATTTCAAATGTTGACAGTTGTAACAGTTTTTCTGGGCAGTTGGTCTCTGGCAGTTGGCAGAGTCACTCTGAGGGCTTGGAGGAGGTAACATCTTTGCCTCTCTCTCTTACTGTCTGAGAAAAAAGAAAGGAGAAAAAGCCCTGAAGGAGCTTAGTGTTTTCTTTTTCCAACTTGGGAAACACAATTGACTATCCATTACTGTTTTATAGATTGTCTTAACTCTGAGAAGACCAAAGAAAATCCTAGTATTTGGTTTGGACTCTGAGTCTGTTGAGGCTCAGAGTCCCAACCTGATTCTTTTTTTTTTTTTTTTTACATTTATTAATATTCATTTTTAACATGGTTACATGATTCATGCTCCTCCTTTCCCCTTCAACCCCCCCCCCCC